>NC_040886.2:14981142-15313642 GCF_900634795.4 Betta splendens | reverse complement strand
GGAAAAGCGTACGGATGCATGCTGGGGAGCGGCGCAGATGGCCATCACTCATGACGGGAATCTTTCAGGAGCAACTCACCGGCCCATCCACCATGTTAAGACAAGACAGCCCCCCCTCCCCAACTAACCACAACTGCCAAAGGGAGATTTGTATCATTGCCTGGAGCAAAAAGCACAACACAGCCGTCAGCATGTCACCCTAAGTGAGCATCAAACAGGACTCACCTGTAGCCGTGCAGCGGCCGCTTTTATTTGAAACCCGACCCCCTCCATTGGTCTTGGCAGGCGACGCAGGCCTTGATGACTGTCTGGGATGCTCCCCTCGCCTTAAATGAATGCAAGAAGCATGGGTTCGTTCCCCCCAGGGCTGCTTTTAAGCCCCTCGTCATGAGCGAAACCTCCTCACGGCTCCATTCCCACAAATGGTTGGGACAAAAAACACATTTGCACTCATCTGGAGGAATCTCTTGTCAGTGACACTCTATTGTCAGAGCAGAAAAAAGGGGAGGGGAGGATTTGAAAGAAGAATCAGGGGTGAAAGGATGAGAAAGGAAGGGGAGAGGGTCACCGCTCCTGGAGTGATTACCTCAGTGCTTAACACTTCATTACCCTGTGCCTCATGTTGTTTTATGTGTGCAGCTGTGTCTTAGGTGGCCTGTAATGGGATAGCAAATGTCAGGCCCCACAGATTCCTGGGAAGCGTTTTGTTTCCTCTTCACTTTAAGAGACAACGGTAGACGGACCACCCTGACAGAGATTAATGTGGACCTGGGGGTCACGGGGGATTTACTACCAGGTATCAGAATGCACCGACGGTTCAAAAGGTGAATAATGAAACCGTTACTGGTGCTCACATGTACAGTAGCTGAAGTGAGCACAAGCATAACAGTCTCTCCACAAACTCACAATGCACTGAAGTCTCATTTTGGGTTGGAATTCCTTGGCTCTTCTGCTCCAGCTGCTGAACACTGTACTGCTGGAACTGAGCTGAAGGCTGGAAGCAAAGTGAAAAATGCACAGAACCTGGATAAGTTAGAGTTTGACTGTTAGACACTGCTTTGAACATGCAGAGTTATTCAGACCCCCCCCCCCCCTCCGTGGGAAACGGCCACTTCTGGAGAACAGCGGAGGAAGAGGAAGGAGGTGATGAGTCCACGCCCGTGGTGACATCAATCACTGCAGTGTCATTTTGAGGATGGCCAGTGAGCTGGCAAACCTGAGAAAGTGTGATAGTGACGCTACAGTGGCGTGTTTGGGTGCCACCCAGCTGCACGCGGAGCGAGATGACCGAGAACCAAACGGGGCCGAGTTTCCATGGTCGGCTATTAAAGACCGAAAAGCAGGCAGGCAAAAAAATGAAGCGGGGAAAAATAGCAATGAATGGAAAGAGAGAGAAAATACAGGGGGGAGGGGGACGAGCGAGAAACTTTAATCACAGAAACACTGACCCATAAAAAAGGAGCAGCAGACACAAGTGGAAACCAGAGGAATGTGAGCCAGCTGGGGAAACATCCATGCATCCGTCCAGCTCTGCAGCGCTGTCTGCTGCATTTCTACTTAAAGCCGAGTCCACGGGGGTGGGGGGGGTGGGGGTGCAGTTGGTAAAGGGAATAAATATCTAAAACACGAACTAAATTGAAGGATGGGCTTCAACCAGCAGCGCTTCAACCCTGCGGCCGCGGGATCCGATCCCGGAGCGACCGGGCGGCGCATCCCTGAGCTGCAGCCAGCAGCGCCTCAGCTTCCCAGCGCCGGCACCGGCCCGTACGGGGCTGTTTAATCGCCAGACGGGTCAGTCGGCCCGACGACTTGGCCACGGCGTCCGCCACGGCTCCCTCCCAGTCTCCATTCCTCCCGGTCCACGGCCGGAGTCGGCCCCACCATGCTGGCGCTAAAGCCACATCCCCGCATTGGGAGCCAGGGCCAATTAGCTGCATTCATGCTCACATTGCTGACTGATCGTAGCAACACTAACAAGAACAAAATGCTGTGTGACGGGAAGTCGGTACAGGGGCTCACGGATCGACAGGATGAAGAAGGGTTTGCTCCTTTTGGCTTCTGAGGAGGCAGAAGGTGCCAGAATACTTGTTTTAACACACTTGGCTGAGTCCCACCATGTTTTTTTTACAGGCTCCAGTTCGCGCTCATATCTATGATATGATATATGATGATATATGATGATATGATGATATGATATATGAATGAGATGGACCATTTCTAAATGGTCCATCTCATTAGATATAATGGATTCTGATTGTGGCCTGGAGGCAACTTCTCCAGACCCATGATTTACTGGAATAACCAGCTCTAGTCCTGTTTCTCTTTGTCTCTCCTTCTGTTCTGGATAGAGCAACGTAAGCAGCACTGCCAACTTAGCACTGAACCCAGGTATTTACTGCATGCTGTGACTCTGCACGCTTCATTTTGTGGAAACTGTCCGGCTCTACCTGATGCACGGATGTCGCTCTGCCCCTCGTGTCTCGACGGGACTCTACTCAAACAGATCATGAGCAACAGGTGGAGTTCCGTCCACTGCAAACAATTCTGCTCTGAAACCCCTTAAGCCCAGTCCAAGACAGGAAAAACTTCCCATTAGAGCTGCTTATTTTCTTTGCATGGACCACACACACACACACACACACACACACACACACACACACACACACACACACACACACACACACACACACACACACACACACACACACACACACACACACACACACACCAAAGCATGTGAGCAGAGCAGCACCGCTTTCACTTGCATCAAATTCCTGGAAGTTTAACCTTAAGTAAAGACAACTGCAACATGTTGATCTTTGGGGGCGGTCGGTGGACGCATGCAGATTAACGCAACAATGCAGCAATACATAAAAGCACCTTTTGTGGCGGTGGAAAGAAAAACGTTTTCTCTTCTCCCTCCAGCTTTGTGCTGCTGCTGCTGCTGCTGCTGGAGGAAGATTGAGCTACCATAGGTTGTAATCAGAGCGCCGGCCGTCCGCCCTGCGCTGGGACCGTGGAGTGGTTTGACAGCGGGCCAGACATTCCCAAAGAGATCGCCGCCCAGACACCGAGCAGCAGCCAGGCAGCAGCGAATTCCAGAATAGCAGCGCCGCCGCTAAAAATAGTCATCTGGACAGGAGAGGGATGGAGAGCAGGGCGTGGGGGGGGGGGGCTGGATGGAAGATGAATGGCAGAGGAGTGGAAGCTGAGCAGGAAAAGGAGTGCGGTTTATTCCATTCCGTATCCAGTCACAATGTTATCGCAGCGGCGCAGAGGAAAGGGCGTCCTGCAGGGCCCTGAGCCGGGGGCCCGCGTGAGAGAAGGAACGAGGGGGGGACGTATTCAAAGTGTGCACCTGCGAACTCCTGAAGCGGCGTGTCCGCGAGCGCGCCGAACGCGCGCTCCACCGTGCTCGGGGCTCTCTTCAGGCCCGGCCCGCTGTTTGTTTTTCCTGCAGCGAGCAGCCGCCCTGGACCTTCGCTGGGGAACGTCCGGCCTGCAGCAGCAGCCGCACGCGCCAGGGCAGCGCCGCCTGCGCCAAATCCCGCTTTTTTGCTCAGTTTGCAGAATATGCTTCGTTCGCCCCGCGAAGCTGTTTCTTCTGGAGACAAAAGGCGCTGTGACCTGATTGGCGGCGCATGTAAACTCTTATGTCCCAAATGCCGCAGAGTGAGAGGGCTTTTATTGAATGCAGCTTGAGGAGCTGCAGGGAGACAGATATAAACGTGGTCGTATCCTCGAAGGCTGCAGACCTCCATATCTGCAGAGGTCCATATCTGCACGCGAAAACGCTGGATGGGATGTTGGGAGGGGGGGGGGGGGGGTCTTGGCTCGTGGCATTTTGTGAACGTGCATTGGGGTATGCAATAAACCCCCACGCTCACCTTCTGCAGATGGAGGCAACCGCTCGGAGGACCCGGCAGCTGGACCCTATTTAAGGGTCAAAACGTGAACCAGGAATTGTTCTAGACATTTAGAAAAATGCCTTTGAAACTCAGATCATATCAGTGTCACTGGTGCAGCCACTGAAGTCTACAAAGAATTTTTCATGTTTTACCTTGGAACATCTGCGTTGGCTTTTGCAATTAACAAATAATTACCATAAGCTTTTAAAATGTTACAAGCAGTGATTTCTCTTTTCTTGCTTGACATCGACTTGCAGTATTACATTGCCTTTGACTTTTTGACTTAGGCAGCTGGAATTTTGCATGAAGACAAAGGGAGACCTTCGTGCAAAATGCATCTTTGCCCGAGGATGACAGTCGTGCTGGTTTTGAGAACATATCCTGAAGTAGTGTAGTAGTAAAGTAGTAGTGTTGTATCATCTCCTCCTCTAAAGCCTGTTGTTTGTGTGCGTGTGTCTGGCCGGCGCAGGCTGAAGGTGCTGTCTGCCTCATCAGTACCAAGGCCCGAAAGTCTGCAGAGCCTCCACCCACTCACTCCCTCCCTGCAAAATGTGGCTCAAATTAACTCAAGCAGCAGCAGGAGCAGCGGCAGCAATGTTCTCCCTTGACAATCAATTGACTTTCAGAGTACTAAAAACACTGGTTTCTTCCCCGGGCCAGACACGAACTGTGTTCTCTGCTCCGCGGTGCCGGCTGCTGTTTGTTTGAGTCTGTCAGTTTCCTAATGATACAAAAATTGCTTTGCGCTAAAGAACAAAACAGACTCTGTGCTTTCTGAAGTATTTACCGGCAGGTGTGCTGCGATCAAAACAGCAAGAAGCATCATTAAATACCGAAGCTTTCGGGATTTCTCTGTTTGTGAGCCGCCCGTTGCAGGTTGGTTTTGGTAAGTGTTGTCTTCATCTCTGCGTCATCTCAGACCTCGCACATGTATTGGTGTCAGACCCACAAGTTGGCATCTGCTTTAGTTTCTGCACTGTCGTAAACTGGCCGCTAAATCTTAGATCAGCCGTCGGGCCCAGTGCATGTTACTGTAGCATTCCTGATGTCATTCACTGACCCGCGTCTCAAAAATATTCATCCGACAAACAAAACAGCGGAGAGAGGAGGTGGGTGCTCTGATGAGGCAGACCAATGTGTGTGACCGCTAATGAGCTTGACAGACGTGTATGTCAGGAATGAAACCCAAGAAAAAAAGCCAGGAACCACATCTTGAAAGACATATGATATTATTGGAGCATAAGAGGCGGTGGAAGGACAGAGGAGAAGGGGATGTTTGGATTGGTGTTTTTTACTGTAGGAGCCATTTGGTGCTGGAATTCATTGTGACCAGAATATATAAAAGCTTCATTATGTTGGATTTGTCAATGGAGCACCTCTATAAAAAGTTAGTTCTACACATGCGCGAACTGTAAGAAATAAAGCATTTGTGTTTGTTTAACCTTTGGGAGCAACCTTTTAAAGTTAAGGTTACAGGAAAACTGGGTGGAGTGGGAGAATGTCACTGACTTCAGTAACGCACAAAAACATAAACACAGCAATGTGTAACTTTCCAGATCCATTTATTTGCGTTGATACAGTACAACAGAGGCATTGTGTTGAGTAGAAAGACACCTGAATAGATGAATTAAGACATTTTACAGGATTGGCAGAACTCTTTGTTGAACTGATTTGTTGCTGTTAAAATACAAACGTGACCACTTGCCCTCACGATGAGATGATCCCACTCTACTCTGAATAAACATTATGTTCACGCGTGCGCAGTACATCCTGAACACAGCGCGTGGCTTTAAAGCAGGCCAAAGCGTGGACGAGGCCACTTTGACGAGAAATTAAATGGCTTGATCACCAATAAATACAAGTATAAAAACATGATAATAATTTTCATTATCCAAAAAAAAAAAGGTTCATAAAAGATACCAAAGGCACAACCTAATCCACCTTGGCAGTCCAGGATCACCAACAGACAAAAAAGAAAACTAAAACCGTGGCCAACCATAGTAATAAGCCATAACAAAAATAATACTTAAATAACATAATAATACTAATTTATTATTATTATTGTCATAACAATATCCAGTCAAGTTTTCCTATGCTTCCATGTTCTGCTAACTAACAGATATGCACCAGTTATTTCCAGTTTGGCAGAGTTAAAGTTTCATCATGAGATTCTTTCCATTGCTTTTTTTTCCATTTTCTCCTGGCGTTTTTCCGACACTCTTTGAACTTCTCCTGCTTTGGCTTCAATTTGTGGGGGGGTCAGATATGGATAAATTGGCACATACCTTTGCATTTAGCCATTCTGTGGCTGTTCTGACCCAACAGGAGAACAAAGAGCAGGAGAAAAAAGAGATTAAACCAATTTCAGATTAGATGTAGATTTTTGGCGATACTTCGAGGAAGGAAGTATGTTTTTCTGCCATAACATAAAGCAATATAAAGTTTCTTATATTTTGGAAAATCAAAAACAGAAGCATAATAAAACAAAATACTAACATAGTATAATTTTCTCACTGTAAATCCAGTTGACAATAAAATGCAATACAAAAGGCAGTAAAATGCAGTATAATACGCAACAGGTCATTTGAAACGACACCCAGGACCTTAATTTCACACAAGCAGACCACTGAAAACGTTGAACCACACATTCTCTGTCAGAGCTATCAACCTACTGCATGATTCCCATCTACACCTTCTGACTGTGGACAGTGTCTGTCTCCTTTTCATTTTCTTTTGCTGCCGGGTCTTACGAAGCCTCTCGTGTCTCAAATAAACACAAAAATCACACACAATAAAGGCTAAACGGAGGTGATTTCATTCAGAGGGGCTTTCACGGTCGGGGGGTTTATTTCTTGTCCCCTCCATCACTTTGCATCACATCTTTGGTAAAAATAAAACTTTCACTCCACGCTTTCTACTCACTTGCTGTACTTTCACTAGTCTACGTTACAGAGCCTTCAGAAGCTAAACCCAACTGCGTGACCTTCCCTGTGCATCACAGGAAAGCCCTGTCTAATCTTAGCACCGTTCCACGCGCCACTCTTTCACACTCTTCCTCTCCCCCCATCTATAAATCTGTACATGCGGTCTCTCTCTGACTAACAAATGAAAACAATGGCTAATTGTGCTTGCCTGACACAGCAGCGCACGCAGCCGGAGGCCTGAGCACAGATCCCACCTGTGCTGAGTCGGACCGGGGCCCATCGAGGGCTCTCGAGCACCGACACGTCTCCAGTCATTGTCTGAGGAATCTGCGGTGTCATCAGTCGGCTAAGCAAATCGCTGGCTTAGCCGCTCTGCGTAGCCGCGGGGGAAAACAGGAGCGAATCGAGCAATGAAGACCACCTCACACGTCTTTGGCAAAACAACAAAACAAACTGCCTCTTTTACCAGGTAGCCTCGAACAATCAAGGTCAAGAGATGCAGGCACATTCCAGGGCCGTGAGGTGGTGTCTGCGCCATCGCTCTTCGCCAAACGCCCATTATGTGAGTCCCTCCAGACCTCTGCGCTCAACCGAGCCACCTAAACCGCTGACAAACTGAACTACGGGCTTAAAACACTGACAAAGAACACGGCGGAGGTCGACGCGAGGCCGCCTGCAGACAGGAGAGCAGAGGCTGTTCCATCTCAGCCGCCTCCGATTGGCCTTTGAACGCTGATCCAGCCAAGTTGGTCAGGTGTGCGCTGAAGGCCCTGGGTCTCTCCACATTCACAATTAAGATCAAAAAAGCACAACTGGTGTCAGGTCGGTCTGGCTTTTCCCTCCACTTTACGGAAATGACATACATAATTTTTATTATGAATCAAAAAGGCACTTCCTACATATTCCCTAGTATCATACACATATATAGGACATACGCTTTGATGAAGGTATAAACGCCTGCATGTTTTACAAGTGCAGACAGTTATATATGCTGAGTATATATATGTTCCTCATCACTGAGTAACATAATTATATATGTCAGTTCCACCCAAAGAGTTGGAGACAAGGAGCTTTGGACTCTTCCAGTAATAGCCAGCACCCACCAGTTTTGCACTTAAAACTATCAAGCCATGAAAAATATTAATAAATAATCAGCAACATCAGTTAGTTTTGGAACAAGACCCTGGTTTGTTTCTCTCATTAAAAGGAAGCGAAGATCACAAAAGCATGTGCTCTGTGCGAGTTTTAAGGTGCTTTTGTAAACTCAAACTCAAAACGGGCGGCGTACGAAGGAGAAGCAACCACACTCTGGCTTGCTGCGTTTGTGATTCTAACTATCCTTCCTGCTGAATATGTAAACATGTTGAACACAGCGGAGTCTATGGGCGGGCTGAAAAAGCAGACCGGGTGGCATTCTCTATCCTGTTCACAAAGGCCTGAATCTGAGAAGTGCACCTCTGTGTGTTGGTGTGTGCGTACGTGTGCATGCACGTGTATGTGCGTGTGCTAATAACGCTTCTATCAGCTTCACGCCCCGTTGGAAGAGGCGCCGCTTTCCAAAAGGTGAATCCCAGTAATGCACTGGTCGTTAACGTCGCCCTCACACATCTGTGCACACACTGACCCGCACACAGGAACACGCGAGCGTGTTGGATTCCCAGCGCTTCTCCTCTCGCGCCCGCCCGTCTGTTAGGTGAGGTTGCTGCTGATGTCCAGGGCTTGCTGGTACACCTGAGTCATGTCCTCCAGGTCCCCCAGCAAGGAGAAGCTGCCATTGTCCCCCGGGGAACCCTTCATTTTGGGGCCGCGGCTGAACTTGGGTCCCTGGAGCGGCGGCGCCGCCTGGAAGCCCTTGAAGTTGGCGAGCTGCAGCAGGTTTTCAGCCGAGACGCAGGCCCTGATATTAGGCCGCAGGTGGGGGGCGGAGGGGTGCCACTCGGCGCCGCCGAGGGAGCTGGGAGACAGGGACAGGACGGAGCTGTCCTCCCCGACGATGCTGGAGGGGCGACTCTGGCTGCGGGACAGACCTGAGTCTGCGGAGGGGGGGGGCTCGCCCAGGACCCCGGAGGCTGCTGACGGAGGCCCGCTGTAGGTGGAGTACTTGCCGTTTCGCTTCAGGATGCCCTTCCTCCCCATGACTCTCTTGGGTGGCGACGTGGCGAGCAGAGACATGCTGGCGCCTCCCAGGAGCTCGGAGGACTCGCTGCGCTCCGGGGAGGAGTAGTACCCTGATTCCCGCTGCTGGTTGTTTTTCAAGATGCCTTTCTTGGGCAGTGAGGGCACCATCTTGGCCGGTGAGCCTCCTCCCAGACTTGGCTCCTCTTCCTCTCGATCTGGACTTGACGCCTCCTCTCCCCCTTCACCTTGCTGAGTCAGCGCTCCTTGACCCAGCTCCCCTTCGTCCAGACCGGCCGACTGCTGCTCCCCAGTGACCCTGGTCTTCAGGATCCCCTTGGGCCTCTTCAGACCCGGCTTGTCTTCGGCTCCGCGGTGGCTTTGCTCCGCTTCCACGTTTTCCTTCTTGGACTTTTTGGGCCGTTGGCGCAGCAGCTGGGGCACGGCCGCAGCTTTGGCTCCGGAGCCACGAGGCTCGGCGCGGTTCTGCCAGTCGATGAAGCGGGCCAGCATGGGCGAGCCGCCGTGGTCGCGTTGGGTCTCGCAGTCGCACACGCTGTTCTTCCAGCCCCAGTTCACCCACCAGTGATTGGCTATGTCCTCCACCGTGGCCCGGCGCTCGGGGTTCACCATCAGCATCCAGCGGATCAGTCCGCGGGCGTCTGGCGAAGAGAATAACAACCATCAGCAAGAATCAGAATCAGAAACAGAAAAAACTTTCTTGGTAGGTCCTGTAGAGAGCACTCTCTCGACATAAAAATCCAAACAATTAAAATGAATTAAGAGGTTAGTTATGCACAGACTATATACAGTGGAGTGGATGGGTGTGCAGGTGGTCTACAATGCGATGATGGATGATGCCTCCTGTTACAGCAAAATGCTATTTATATGCATCAAGCATTCAAATGTAAATTCAGATTTGATCCATATGCTATTTCACATGAAAAAGACTTAGTGTGGTGCATCCTCACTCACTCTGTGGTCCAGCTGAAACACATTTACTAACAGATTGTGATACGCCAGTTTTTGAATGTAATCATGTGGGTTTTCCTAGCGTGACAAAAACAGAGGCTCCCGCTGTACCTGAGGACTGAGTGGGCTCTTTGTACTCGCCGTTGCTAATTTGGCGAATGAGGTTCTTGTGGTCGCCCCCGTCAAACGGCATGGTCCCGTAGACCAGGGTATACAGCAGCACCCCCAGAGCCCAGCTGTCCACCTGGGGAGGAACAAGAAGCGGTTCATAAACAGCCGCACGCACAGCACGCACGCTCGGCTTCTCATGAGAAGAACCCATTGTCTGCAGCAAACAAACTAAACGAGATGTTGAGGTGTGTTAGGTCTGGTGTTATGCAACGGAACTTCAGTCTCCCTAGTCCTGTTTTGATTAGTGATTCATGGCATTGAAATGAATATTGTGAAATTACCTCAACTTCGGTTTGTTTTTAGAGTTTACTTTGGCTTTAATACGCACCCCCAATTTTTTTCCAATTTTAAACGAACAAATATATCTCTGCTAAAGAGACACTGGAGTTGTACTCCAGCACATCCCTCCCTGAAAAAAGAACAAACTTCAGTACTTCGGTGAGAAATGACTTTTTTCCACACTGATAATCCCCCCCCACACACACACACGCACACACACACACACGCACACACACACACACACACACACACACACACACACACACACACACACACACACACACACACACACACACACACACACACACACTGTTCTGCTCTGTCAGGCAGAAGCAAGCACTTTCTGACCACCAACCTAATGCAATGTGGCTTTCTAAGTAAGCGGTTACATAAGACTTGGTGTCTGGGGCACGGGGAGGTGCAGAGCCCTGAGGGAAGTGGTGGGAGTGCACAGTAATGGCTCCTGCAGAGGTGACAAAGCTGTGATTTCCTGGCTCCTGACAAGACGCTGGAGACGTGCGGCCATTCGGTGGTCAGCAGACGGCCCGTCTCAGTACGTGTGTGGCTTTACTTAAGATGTGCTGGGGAATGTGCTGCTGATGGACGTATCTGAAACCGTCAGACATAATCTACAAGAGGAAATCAGATAAGACCAGTTAAGAAGCTGGTGCACTTCCTCCGTGGCTCTGGGCTCACATCAAGAATGCTTCGCTCCCATGAAGCCGTGGGTCCGGTCCCGAGGGCGAGACGGGGCACGCACTATTGTTGTGTTCTATTTTGGTTTGCCTGCGTTTGCTGTAATTTTGTGGCCTCACCTCAACCTCAGGGTTCTGTAATTTCCATCGCCGTCGGACGGCTGTAGTTTTTAGCACTCTCGAGTAAATTATAGTGAATTACGCTAAATTGAATGGTTGGCCTTGAATAGCTCAAAACGCCGCTCTTCCCCTCCAGTGTTGCTTTTGTTTTATGGAAATGATGCCATTTCAAAGCCAACGCCCTACAATGACTATGGATTTGCCAGATATGTGGCTTTGGGGAGACGTTTTCACTCTCTTTCACCAAAACTATTTGACTGTGACCATGAGAGCTTTTTTAAGGCTGTTGAGCGCATTCTGACCACCGTGTTGATTACGGCCTGTGTGATGATGATAGGCACTAGTGATATAATGATGACAGAAACTATGCAAGGTATGAACTCCCTTCAGAGTTAATAGTTAGGGTGGACAAACATCCATCATTGACACAGTTTGGGTCCTGGTTCTCACCTCTGGGCCTCGGTACGGTCTCCCATTCACAATCTCCGGTGAAGCATATAGAGGGCTGCCACAAAAGGTTTGCAGCAGCTTGTCCTTATGGAAGAGGTTCGACAGTCCAAAGTCAGCAATCTGCGGAGGCACAGGTACGTGTGATTTATACACAAGACTCCAGCCTGTCGAGCATCGCATCACGGATCAGGGGGCGACTTACCTTAATATTACAGTTTTCATCCAGTAGCACATTTTCCAGTTTCAGATCTCTGTGCACCACTCCATTCTGAGACACAAACATCAAAGCAGAGCGATGTATCAGTCAATGCATTACTTCATGTGAGCTGGAATCCAAGTCATAAACAGTTCATTGTATTAAGCAATGATTTATTGTGACAACGCCAGCTTGTGGCTCTCAGGGGAAATCAAGGCAGCCTGTTGGTCTAGTACTCTTTAATTGGTCTTGTCCTTTCTGAGGTATTCATGCTGACATCTGCTGCTATTTTCTTTTCTAAACCGATTCACATGTGTCACATAAACATAAGCCTTTAATAACTAGCCTTGTATAAATGATGTTCTCACAGCGACTTTGGATTAAAAAACAAATACGCTGCTAATGTCTGGGTTAAAAACCCCGGAAATGCCGTGCGGTATGAAGCCAGTCGAACCCAGCTAGGATGCGGAGGAGCGACTTCACCTGTCACTCCTCCATGGGGCTGCGCTCTGCGCGGCATCTCCACTTGGTTATCGCTCGGCAGAGCTCACGTTCGCATAACCCTAATTGGTGGATGCAGGGAAGATATGGTTGCTTAATTGTTGTGTCAGTGACTCACACCACCCCACCCGGTGGGAGGCAGTGCATGGCGGTGGTGACTCATCGCTCACGGCTGTCTGGGACTCTCCGATCTGAGGGGCATGACATCATCTCTATCTCCGTTTGCAAAAAAGTATGACAAGAGGAGAGCCCGTCCAGACGGGCCTCGGGAGCTTCGGGGGTGTTAGTGAGGTGTGGAGCGGAGCTTGACGCGGGTGTAACCAGAGCTGAACCTCAGGGGGAAAACGGGTGACATGGGACATCCATCAGCACCATGTCACCAGGTGAAGCCAGAACTGATGCGGAGCCTGTTTGTTGCACTGTATTTGGTGTGAGCCCGAATTAAACTGGCCTGTGCTCTCAGAAATGTGTGACTCCAACACCCGAGAGCCAAAGAAAGCTCACAGTGCAGATTAACTGCCCCCACGGCTGCATATGGAGGTTCATGGCCGGAGGCGAACAAGCTCGGAATGTGCATGTAAGCCTTGAGATGGTGGTTCTCCTCTCTGGGCCTTTCTCACCTTGTGGCAGTGGTGCACAGCAGAGACTATTTGCCTGAAGAAGTGTCGCGTCTCGCGCTCGCTCAGGCGCCGCCGCTCGCTGATGTAGTCGTACAGCTCGCCCTTGCTCGCGTACTCCATCACGATCACGATCTTGTCTTTGTTCTCAAACACTGGGAAATGGCAGAAGGAGGCGTCTGTTAGTGTAAACGCAAAAACGGGACTCCTTCATTATAACAAGAGTGAATCCTTTTAATAAAAGTACATCTCTACACGTCTCTCAGGGTGACATCAGCCTAAGCTCCACCTCGTCGTGCTGGGCTCCCTCACACTGCTGCAGGGAGGAGCTGCTAAGGCCATCACTCACGCTCTTCAGAGACCAGCGGGAGTGGACTGAGAGGGAGAAAAGGTCTACTACAGCTGACACATCCCACTTCAACCTTGTGTCACCTCATTTCACAACACACAACCACATTCCCAACTGGAAACTGTCACATAAATTACCAAGCAGCAGTTCATTGTGGAAAACAGGGTGGAACATCCCATTGTGCTGTAAGAGGATGCATTACTCATGACATTTGCACTGAAAGGCAGCACACTGGTCATAGCAAACAGCTCTCATATCCGCCGTTTTTCCATTTTGTCCTTATTACCTGTTAAAGGTATAGTTGACTTCAAATAATTTAGCTTCAACTCTGTTTTTCACAATGCTGTTCGGTGACAGGAGAAAGCAATGCTACTACAGTGATGTTACTGCAGGAGATTTCTATCAAACATATCATTCTGTGTCAGCATTTAGCTTCTAGTGTATAATTTCAGCTTGGCTCTCCGTGTTCCTTGGCATGAAGGGAATGAAAATGGTTAGGCAGCGCGAGAAGAAGAAAGAGAAAAGGGGAGGATGACAACAACACAGTCAGCCATGGGTCAACACATTGTGCGGGTTGATTTTCCCACACAGCAGGGTCACCGAGGGTGAGGGCCTCTGCTTTCTGCACCTCTGGCTGAGCTACCTCGCTGTCTGTCCCATTACTTTCTTCAAAAGGACTCCTCTCTCCTAGGGTCCTTTAAAAGATATAATCCTCAACAAAAACACGCAGTTGCTGAGTGATGTTAATGCGCCCTGATTGTGACTGTCTGGCTGTGTGGAAGGAACCGGCGGGATGTGAGCCAAGCATGCGGGAGGGCCCAGCCGATCCGGCCCCCTGATTGGTGGACGGAGTGGTGACCTGCGGTGACATCTGTGATGATCCGTGAGCGGGGTCATGCTTGGAGAGTCAGCTCTCAGCTGGCTGGAAGTAATTACCTGGTTTATATAACTTGAGTTTGTCATAACCTGTCGGGTCCAGCAGTCACCACCACAGCCTTGCTGTCACTCACTGGACTTTGTCCACAGGTCAGGCCGTCACTTTGACTAATCAGCACAGAGCATCCTATTGCCTGATCTGAGATTCATAGGTTAATCACCAAGCGTGAAACAAATTTTTATTTAATTAAAAGTTGTTGGTTTTCACTATAGTGTAGTATAGACTAGTATAGACTTTGCGTGCCTACTTTCACTCCTGCATCATCACTTTGGGGAAGAACAAGATCAAGACTCCGCAAGCATTGTGTGAATGTAAAACTACAGCCAGCGGCCGTTTAGCTTAGCATAATACACACAGAGAAAACGGCTTACTGGGCTTAGTTCTACGAAAGCATCTGTCTCTGTGTACACTTTTATTTGCATGTACCAATTAGTGCAGTTACAGCATTCTTCAGGGTTGACTATTTGCTCAAATGGGGAGGACTAGGGTACACAGTTATGCCTGGGGGTAGTGAAGAGAGAAATGGGCTTTTAAATGCCCTGCACAGCATGCTGATGGATGCAGAATGTGAGGGAGTGGTAAAACTCGGTCGACGCACGCATCTGGTTCAGCTTTGCTTCACACAAGGCAGTTAGCAGGGGCTGTTGAAGAGGGTGTTGCCGGATACACAAATCAGGGGGCCTCCTATATATCTCTAGAGCAAAGCTGGGTGGGGGCCAGGCCACAACAGTAAGCACTGGGTTTGAGGAGGAACGCCACGGCGCGAGAGCAATGCGGCTGGTGGAGCTCGGTGAGGCGGCGGCTCGCAGGGACTCCACACAGGCTCCCAGAGTTCATCCGACTAGGTGCTCTTTTAATCATTCCCCTACAAAACGCATAAACTCTGCTGCACTTTAGCCCTGCAGCTGACAACTAACACGTCCCCATCGCAAACAGGAATGCTTGTCACATACACACACATTGCAGATAACAACCTGAGGACTTTGAAACTACGCAAGGCACAAGAGGGTTAGCCAGTGTGGACAGTTGACATATAAACACAGTCATGAGACTCGAAGCATCTGAAACCATTGCGAACTTCCACTTAAAGTGAGTTCACTGAAAAGGGCTCATGTCAAAATAGGAGAAAGTAAATGTGAGTGTCTATGGTTGACTCAAAGGCTTTGGCATGTACAGAGTTGCTTCCTGGGGTAAATATATGTTGACACGACTCTAGGGAAGGCTTACGGCCTGAATGAAGGAGGTCAGTCCAGTCTCTCCTCCAAATATGCACGAAAACCGATGCGTAGAGGCAAATACAAGAATGTATGCAGACACACGTGTGCAAACACATACACAAATATAGTCTGGTTTCCAGCTGCAGTTGTTGCTAAGTATCAGCAGATGTCTGGGCCTGAGATCAAGACCAGAGAAGACAAGGGATGGGACCTCTCAGATGTGGGAAAGGCAATCCCTTAGAATACCACCCCTCTAATACACACAGGGCTTCGACACGCACACACGTGAAAACACACTCAAAGGGATCCAGACTTTTACTGGCCCAGGCAGCCAGACAGTCCAGAGAAGATGAATAACATCCCAGAGCTTCACTCTAGGTCTTATTATGACATCTGCATGTCATAACATGGTGATCCTGCAGCTTGGCAACAAGCGCTGCAGAAGATGAGGGAGGGTGAAGGCTGGACATGCGTGCTTTTGTTTGTGGCTTCAAGTCAGACGTATCCGATGTAGGAGGTCCTCACCTTCATATATAGAGATGATGTGTGGGTGGCGGAGGGACGACATGATCTCGATCTCTCGTCGTATGTGAACCATGTCCTGCTCATCCTTGATCTTCTCCTTTCGAATAGACTTGATCGCCACCTGGACAGAAAAGTAGACGCTTTGATCAGAAACTCACAGCTGCACGGGATACAGACCAGCAAGGATACGGTAACTTTGATGCATCGTGGGAAAAGCAATGTAAAACAGCTCATACTGCAACTATTCATATGCTTTTACTGTCTTAATGTTTCACTAAAACCATGTGAATCTAATAACTTTAGTTTCTTCTCCCTCCCAGGATTTCTACATCCTTTCCTATGATCTTATCACTGACACAAGAGCCTGATGATTATTTCAGAGTCGGGGTATACATTTAACCGCATTTAGACACTGTGTTGGGTGAGGCCCAAAACCTTCCCTGACAGAGAAATCGGGAGGCAGATTTAGATGGTTAAACATGGGGGTTTCCATAGCAACCTACACCGAAGCTGCTGCGGTTACAGCAGATTGTGCAGCCATCCTTGCACTGCTTTACTGTATAATACCACGACTTTCTATTTTTTGAGGTATTTGGATCTGAAATCATCCACTGAGCCAGTGAGACAATGACGTGAGCAGGGTGTCCATTGTTTGAGGAGGAGGACAGGAAGGTCCAGAGAGTCTCACACTGTGTCAAATAGTCCTTGAGAGGACACTAAATCTCTAGGTGCTTTTTTATTTTTAGTGCTTCTGATTAACAACAGCTAATGGCCTACTTTTGAAATAGCCTGGAAATCTGGCCTGCTGGGAATTTTACGGTGGAATCAGAAAAATGAGCAGGGGCTGAGGAAGTGATCCAGGCTCCTCTCCTTGCCAACGGGTCTGTGAAGGAAACTCAAGCAATACACTTGATTTTATCATTTTTAACTGTCATGGTAATGCCACCGGGGGACGAGTCAACCGCAACTGGATGCATTCAAATCGGCTTAAATGAGAGGTTAGCGGCCTTCTCCAAATAAACCAATCGAGAGTACACAGTCTAGCACATGTCACTTTAATTGTAGCCTAAACATTCTGGATTGAATCCTAGGTTAGCTTTGATCAGGCCTCTATAGAGTCTGTTCGCTCCAGATTGTGTTAGTTTAAACTTTTGTCCTCTGCGACTGAGCAGCAGTGTTCTGAGGAGAACCGCTTTATTCCATGCAGCAGAAACCACAGGCAGTAGCGAGTGCCAAGCTAATTACCGTGTACATCAATAAAAATAACCCCAAACCGGAACAGTTCCCTTCCAGAGCAGGCCTTGATTGCACAGAATTTAAAGAAATGATACTATAAAACCAGGCCAGGGTCCAGGGGGGTCCACATGCTGCGTTCATAATTGGTAAAAGTTGTTTGTGTCCTAACGCTGATGTTTTCCTTTACCTCATCAGAATCATCAACATTTTATCACCAACCCAAAAAACGTGACTAACATTTTGACTTGAGCGCCGAGACGAGATGTGAGTCATCCTGGAATTTACTGTAGGAATATGTTAATTTAGGAAACAGTTGATTAATGACCTACACACAGGCAAGAAAAGTGTCTCTGTACGACTGCTACCTAAAGTCATTCATCTGTTTATCTCCTAGCAGGCAGAGATCAATCTTTAACAGCCACAGTCCTAAGTTGAGAGCCAGCTCTCCCACATTGGGCTTGAGTCGAGGCCAGGTATCTCTTGTGTATCCCCTCATGTTCTCCTGCCCTGACCCCGATGTGGATCATTAAACAGGACTGCAGATCAGCCACTTGCCAGCTGGCCATAGCTATGCTTGTCCTTAAGTGGATCCCTATTACTGTCACTCAAAGTAAACGGGCACTGCACCGCTGCCCAGGCTGGCCCCCGCCAGGTAGCATGGGCCCCGGCCTCGTCCGAGACTCACAACCAAGCTTGTTTGAAGTGAGCGAGGACCCATGTTTTGCTTCACTGGAGCCTGACATCTTCCTGCGCTTTCTCAGGCCATTAAAATAAATGAAGTATTCAGCACAGGATCGCTCGTCCCTGCGTTTTCTAAAGATCCCGATCGTCTGTTGCGTTGACTATGTGTCTTAGTCAGACTCGGGGGGAGAAAGGGTGAGAGTTGGAGGGAGAGGCCTGTCAGTTTTCCAGGGAACTATATTCTCAAACACAGCCGGGAATCATAATACTTCATCAACATCACCACATATAACTGAGGAATGTCAGTGTTTTCCCCTCTGTGTACCTCCCCAGTGAATCCATTGTTGGGCAGTGATGTAATCTGGTGCTTTAAGCTCATATTAATATGACTCTCGAACCCCTCTAACTGAGGCTGTTCCTCTATTGTTATGAAGGTGGGCTTCCCCATGTGCCTTTGATGGATCCCCTAGACTGTGCATTACCTTGCCTTCCAATCTTATTTCCTGCCATCGATGGTGCCACGGCCTATGTTAAACATTCCTTTCTTCACCACCTTTTCACTTCTATCATCTACAGCATACTGACATACACACAGTCTCTTCCCTTCATCATCTATAGCCCTGCACGAACCTATGGGTTCATCTTCACATTCACCTCTTCCACCTCTCACTGGCTTCGTGAAATGACCCAGGAAACCATACAGAAACTATGTAAAGGACCCATCACCCTGCTGCATTCCCCCATATGCACACGAGGAACTTCCTGTGTCAGAGGTCAAGAAAACTGCAGGAATGGTGTGTCAGACACACGTGGCCCGTGAGCTGGCCTGATGTCCTGCTCTGCTGGCGCTCCATGTGTCGACGTGCTGCTTCTCCAAGGAGTTCCCTAAGATATACAAACACCCACATGAAACTACTTTGTGAGGGAGTCCTGTATTTTACCGACCTGCTATTTTAGGCCGGAATGCCTCTGCTCAGGGCAGAACTGAACAAGAGAGTGTGAATTAGACACAAACGCACACTGGGCCAGAATTCACTATCAAGAGCTTTTTAATGCATCGGCTACAGTATAGTAATAGCCAACTAGTTATCTCAGGAGAGCAGTATATCACTGACGTCAAGATAAAACACTTTGACCTTTCCAATGTGAGCATTGTGCAACTCTACTGTGCAAGTGAAAGTAAAGTACTGAGACTTTGGAGCTGCTGCCATGGCAATAAGGAATAGAAAAACATACTGAAAGGTGGACATGGTGCCAAGTAGGACAGGCCGAGAGTTTACCCTGTAGCAGGGTTTATGGCTCCCTATCGTTGGGGGACATTGCTGACCTATACTAAGTTTCCCCCTGGCATTTTGAGCACATGGAAAGTTCCTCACGCCCTGCCAGACTGGGCACCGGGTTCAAATGTTGCCACATGTGAAAATATCTGGGGAGCTGTGCAGGTCTGCAAGGACATAACAGCAGATGCTGGATTTAGCTCAGCAACGTCTTCCGATATTCATTTTCATGAGGAAACTGAAAGTGGCAGCCTGAGTCATGCAACTCACTCACACCCACACAAACCAAACAAAAGCAAAACGACCCACCGTGTCTCTAAAACACTGCAAATGTGAGTGGGCCTTGTAATATCCCCGAGGGCCTGTTGGCTGGTTTTAATGACGAGCACTGGGTCACTGAAGTCCCATCCGTCAGTCAGTAGGCGGATTTGCACTCTAGCATCCGGTCGTGAGGCCCCGCGCAGGACAAGGCGTGTGCAGCCACAACTCCCTGGCCTCATGGGCCTGCTTAAGCTTGGGGGGAATCCCCATGGGGGGGGCGTGCACGCGCCTGAATACAACAAAGCTCTTATTTTGGTTCGGTGCGTTTTTACGCACTGGCCATTAAAGTGAAAACAGGCATGCAGCACACAGCCTCTCTCTGGGTCTCACCTCTCTGCCGGAGTGGCGCTCGATGGCCTTCTTCACTTTGCCATAGGTGCCTCTTCCCAGGGTCTCCAGGAGCTCGTAGCGGTGTTTCAAGTTGTGCTTGTGATGGTGCTTCTTCACGCCCGAGTTCCTCCGTCCATCACTGCTTGCCGGCGTCTCGTCGGGTGAGCCGCCGCCGAGCAGGGGTGGAGCTGGAGATGAAAGGGCGAGGTCACCCCCCGCCGGTTTGCCCGCTGAGCTCTGGCCTTTCCGGGCGTCGGGACGGCTTGACCCCCGGTGGGGTGATAAATAAGCGCTTTCCATCTCACTAGGGAGGTGTTCACACAACCTGCCCACTGTTAAATATTCAAACTACCTACTTTAAACAAACTGATATATAATACTTATAGGCCTAATAATAGCAAAAATAAATAAATAAATTACAAGGAATAACGAGTAGCCTACTTCTCATATTATAACGTGGAAACTAACATTTCCAGATTGTCAGATTGTGGCTTTGATCAAAGTGAACAGAGCTCTCACATCTTATTTATTCATGTTATTATAGCTATATAATCAATCTACTAACAGTCTAATGACAAGACGTCTACATCAGCCTATAATAACCTGATACATAGTCCTATATAACTGGATAAAATTAATTTTAGTGCCAATATTGTAATAAAATGTGTATTCAGATTAGAGGCTGGACACACTGCAGGTTTAAAGGTGATATACTGGCTAAAATGTACGTGCAAACTCTATCCCCACAAACAAAAATGCCTAAATGTATTATAGTGGTCGCCTCACCCCTCAAATGATTGGCCTGATCTAGCTGTGGCTAATTCTCGTCCGTTCACGTGCTCTGTGGTCCTAAACGCTGCCAACATCACCGACGCACATCTGAAAGGCGAGAAAGCTGCGACGAAACCGGCGTTTTGGATGAAGATGACCCTCATTTTGTCCGCGGCCCAGGTGTAGCTCCTCATTCATCTGGACTCTGTCTATTGTGCGACTGCATGCTCCGCGCCGTGCTCGACCGCTGTAGAGGTGCGCTGGGATCGGACACTGTCTCGGGCTGAGACGTTCTGGATATTGCCATGGTCGTTTTGCGGCTCCCCTTCTTCTTCCTCTTGTGCCCTCTTTCTGGTTTCTCTCCGTTTCTCTCTCTAAATCCTGAACGTGAGAGGCTGTGAATAAGGAACGCGAGAGGATCCGAGGGGGGCGGGGCTTGCGCAGAGCTCCTCCCCCTTCCCTGTCGCCTTTCTTGCCTTTCCCCTTTGTGTTGTCTTCGTTCTTACGTCTCTGATGTGACTGCGTCCGAGCAGGGGCGTAGCCGGGAATCCATGTACGGGGGGCGCCCCACCCCCTCCACTTTTTATCCCATTGTCATCAGTTTTTATCATTCATAACAGAAACAGAATCCGCTTATTTGGTTACAGATCTCTTCACGCAGCCTTGTTTTTCAGTATTTTTACACCTCACGTTCTCCCAGTAAGAGGTTTTTTGAAGGGGTTTTTGGTGAGATACTTAGAAACAAGCTCTGTGGTTAACACAAGTTTATTTGAGTTTTATGTTGTAGTGTGTGGAGTAAAATACACCCATGTGCTTTTTCTGCCGAATGAGTCTATTGAGGCTGTCTGGAACATTAAATGTCACCACGCCAAGCCTCATTGTGTTTATATTCAAACGCAATGTTTTCCAGCTTGTAGATTTGTGAAGATCCAGTCATGGTAAGAGGAAATGGTATTTTAGAAGACATACGCATTCTGTGACATTGATGCTGAAATAAACTGACCATGTTGAAATTTGTTTATAGCCTAACAATAACTGTTGCGATTATGTGAAACTACAAATGTATTGGAAACACCTTTTCTTGATACAAAAGTCAACAGGAGCTATTAAGTAAATATTCGAAATATTTATTATGTTAAGGATGTGTACAGGAAGAAGCAGGTGATACTTCAGGTATCTTCAGGATGCTTCATATTTGTTTTTTCTTCAGCAACTGCCTGTTTTTTTGTGTATTGTAATGTTGTGTTACTTCATGTGTCATTAGAGATCAGTGTGTTACAAGCAGCTTCCTGTATCCAACAAAAGCTCTTGTATAAGAGTTTCAGTGTTTACATGTAGTTTTGTTGATTCAACTAATAATTTTCTAAACAAATAAATACTTAGATGTGTTCACTATTGACTTAAAGCCAATTACAATGAAAGACATCATGTGGTTGTGTGTTCTGTTTTGACAAAATAGACTATTATTTGTAGTAAGTATGGTATGGGTTTGCCTGTAAATAGTTACATCTACTCTAACTAGGTAGAAAACCTGTGGTGGTAAATATCTAATCTTGACTGTACTGTTATTTGTTAACATACTTTCTGATTTTAGTTAAGGTCCCAGGCCCAAGCCATACATTATCTAACTAAGGTGGCAATATGTTTCCCAGAATAGCTGAAAACATTTTTCGGAGCATTTATGGCATTGTCAAGATAAGTCAAGTGTTTAATCATAGCTACACAGACTTGAACTACTTATTCTGATTCCTCCTTTGGCCTTATTTGCACTCTATAGAGACTTTAGTTGTCTTGTGTAAAATAAAAACACCACCACTGCCCTCTTGTGGTAAACGTTGGATCAGCAAGGACACTTAATTCACACACCTTGCTTCTGATCAGATCAGTTCAGATTCTTCCGTGGCAAACCTATATTTTTTTCATTATGAGTGACAATATAAGAGTCATATTAACAATAATTATATTAGTTATCTGTACTAAATTTAAAAGATTGTAAAGAAAACTTAAAAGTTATGAACACACGCATAATTTAGACGCCGCTTTTCATTTGAATTAATCCCCAAAATAAATCGACATATCGTTAATATCAGTGCACAGCACTTTAAACTTGCTTTTGGCAGTTTAATATTTAAATGTGTCATCTTTTAGCCAGTAACACAGTATTTGGGTCATTAACTTTAGTCATTATCGCTGTGGTTAATGCTTGTACTTCCTGGTGAGGAATTATGGGATACGGAGTTCGCTTGGTCACTTTCTATAACGACGCCACTCTTCATAACCGTGAACCGGGTGCTCCCGCGCACGTACGTGGCGCACTTTGCGTTCAGGCTGAAACAAAAGCGAGGTCTAAATTTCAACCCTCAGTGTTCCCAGCAGGTGAAGTGTTGTTGATAGATTTGAGTTGAAACGGTAATTTAAACGTGACTTACCCTTTGTTTTTTAAATAATGTCAATAATTATTTCCAATTGCGCCCTTCGGGTAATATGTTTGCTCAGACAGGCGATAGTTAGCTTTGATTGTGCATTGTTAGCTAGCTAAAGGGTTATTGTTAGCTAGCCCTTCTTTATATGATACTTATACTTTTAATATAACGAAAAATAAATAGCAAATACAACACTGAAATTACACACACATTTTAATGTATGTATTAATACAGAAAACATGTCTTTTGTGTTTGTGTTATAGCGTTAACAGCCTTGGCTAGTGCCTTTTAGCAGAAATGCTCACTGCTGTGCGGTGCGTGCTGTCGAAGCTGGTGTCTCCGTTGTGGAGGACGGTAGAAGTGGATGAACAAGGCATTTTTTCCGTTATACCAGGTCAAAGCAACGTTTTTATGAATGGCCAGAGACGCGGTTGTGTGGTGTATTCACCGTATCACGCGGCCCCGTGTTTCTAATGCTCAACAGACCTGGAGGACGTTCGCCACCTGCAGGGAAGCGTGGTGACCCAGCTGTGTACGGACCACGGCATGATAGACGATGCCATCTGCTTCACCAACGGAGAGGTGTTGGGCGGAGTGCCGCTGAAGAAAGGAGACCTCGTGAACTGCATAGCAGTGCGAGATGGTGCCCAAAGGGGATGGAAGGCCCTAAGGGTGAGGAACGTGCTTAGATGTTTTGTGAATATGCAAACGTTATGTAATTGAATTTATGTGGAATCATTAAGATGCAACACACTCTAATCTGTGTCTGGAGTTGTTAAAGTGAATGTCCAACATTTGATCACCACAAGACTATGCTTTTCAAGTTGAAAATGTTAATACCCTCTTCGTGCAACAATCTTTAACTTTAATGACTTGTCTGAATTCACTATTATTAAAAACATAGTTTAAGTCACACAGTGAGGCATTATCTTTCAGTCTACCAACATTAACACTGCCATTTAGGTTGAGAAGAGTGCAGATGCTTGGGAAGATGGAGGCGGAACCTCCCTAGAAGCCGATGGTATGCAGCTGCGGCCTCTCATCGGCAAAGTCACATCATTTGATGGAGATGGTGGCTACATAAGCCAAACCACATACTTCCCACGGTGCAGTCTTTGGCAAGGTACTGCCGTTCTCTGTATCTCACATGCTCAGGTTTTGAGGTTCCTGGCCCTCACAATTCTTTGCTCAGACTACATCTGTTCTAGTGGTCTTTCAGCATGCTGCTGATATTTTTAATTCACCTATTCTTATCTAGTTGTGTTGTTAGTTCTAAGACTCAAACTAGGTCATGCAAACTTGTATTCCTACCCGATTTACCAACAGTTGAGGGTTAACTATCTGTTTCTGTACTTGCTTTCAGGTTATGAGCCAATGAAGGGAGACTGGGTCCAAGCTAAATATCTAGTCAATCCCAGGCAGTGGAGCACACATGCACAATCTGTGGCACCTTTGCGCTATTGCCGCCTAGATCAGGTAAATGCTTAATTGAAAGTTACACTAGATTTTATTAGCTATTATTAATTTTGAAAAATGTTCATGGTCAAATAACATTCATGCGTGTTCAATTTAACTGGACATGAATAAAATCTGAACTTATTTGTCTGTTAGTGATGACCATTTTGATTTCTCACTCCTGTGAGTCCATCTTCAGGTGTGTGTTACTAGTGTGTATGGGAATGGTGGAGTAGTGGAAGACACTGTATACTTCTGCTTGGACTCTTTGCTGCTGCCGGCAAACTACCAGCCTATGCCAGGGCACCTGGTCAACCTGGTAATGGTGGAAAGCAGTCAGTCATTACACTGTTGGAGGGCCCTGTGCATGGCGCCCTGTCTTAAGAGGTATTCAGTGTTTGGACTTTTTTTCTTTATATCACTACAACCAATGGTAATGATTATTAACCATAGTCTTAGAGAGAAAGGTAGGGCAAATTTTATACTGAATTTCCTATGTATTTGGAATACTCTATGTATTAGAAATACATATTCACTGTGTATTTATAATGTGATTATAGGTTAACTTGTTTCATTCTGTTGGCTGTAGCTATGGTTGTTACATATGCTTTATTTCTAAAAGTGGGATCTGTAAAATGGAGCAGCAAAACCTTTTTCCATGCACAATATCAATTAGACTTAAAATCACTTAAATTCCACTACCCTATGTAAATATGTATATGTTACAAAGCAAAGTTTTTCAGGATTTAGTGAGACCAAAAAATTAAATTTAAAAATGTTTTACAGATTTGTAGGTTATAAAAATCATTGCAATAACGGCCCGGTTGTTGTTGTCGTCGTCAACGTTGTTTTTTCAGTGTGACGTGTTCCACTACAGTTCTCCCTGAGGCTCAGCTCCAGAATCTCTTGGAAAACAAAGGCGGGTTGAACGTAACAGATTATGGCCAGTTTGGAGATTTGATGATGGGAGAGAGGCAAGAGTTAGTGCTGTGGATACAGTGAGTGATTTAGAGAAGGAAAAAAATATTCACATTATATCTAACACTAATTAACTTGGGAACACACTTCCTAATATCATTAAATGTCTTACAGTTTCTAAAAATATACAATTTTCTGTATCACAGTAATCTTTTTCTTTTAAAGGAATAAAGGTTCAGAGACCCACAAGTTAATATGTTGCGAATTTGCTGGCTGGGATTCACTGGAACAGTTCATGCTGGTTGCTGTCAGAGGGTCTTCATCACTTAGAGAGAAACAGTCTTTGCATGAAAGCGACTCAAAGTCTGACAACCTTTCAAACTCCTCAGAGAAACAAGTAAATCATGCAAAAGACAGACACCAAGAAAATGGTAAAGTGCTGAAGAAGGAAAACCTTTCCCTTGGAGTAAGGAAGGAGGAAAGAGAGGTGGAGCTTCCTCCAGGACAGAGGCTGTCTGTTGTGGTATCCTGCCAGGCCAAGTAAGTTAAGTAAGATTTTTGCTGCAAAGTAAATGCACAGAACAGGTAGAGAAGTAAAAGACCAAAGAGATTGATTTTGAGTTAAGACTCCTTTTGGTTTCATCCCTTATTAAATGTCCTCTACATACACTGCTCTGCACCGATGTGTGGCAGTGACATAATTGGTGTTTTATCAAATCTGTTTGAATTGCCCAGGACCATTGGAAGCTGTTCAGAGCTTCTATTGCTGCACTTCTCTTCTTTCACCATTGGAAGGCGCCTGGAGGTCACCGTAGGCAGTGAAGAGGAGCGTCTGCTGCAGCCCTCCGTGCCATACACTCCCATTGAGGCTTATCGAGCCTCAATAAATCCTGCTCATGTGATCACAGTGTCTGCTCCAAAAGATACACCTAGGTAAGAAAATGGTAGCTTCTATTCATACCCAAGCTATAAAGCAAAGTCTCCAGCTCAAACAAGCCTTGCGTCTTAGTCTCAGACAGCTGTTTATGTTTTTGATTTAAAAAATGATATTTTTAGTGGAGCCTCTGAATAATATATAAATTCTAATTTAAGCATTACCATTTTAAATGCTAGACTTACTTTTATTTTGCCAATTCTGAAAAAATGTTTAATTGATTAAAAAAAAAAACTAAGGGTTTGTGACCTTTAACATAGACCTGTGCACTTACAGGCTTACTAAGCGACGACTGCCGAATTTCCTACCCAATTACCCAGTTCCCCAGGCTTTAAGAAACTGTGTGGAGGCGCACAGTGATGTGTTGGTGGTGCAGCCCTGCTTGGGAGAGGTGAGTGTGTATGTGACTTTTAGCTGGCCCTGTAAAAGTGAGTTATTAGGAACTGGCTTTAATTCTCTTATTCACAGCCTCTCACGTTCTTCCCCAAAATCCTACAGTAGATATTTCGATGAATGGTGTATGAAACATTTTTTAATTTTTTTTAAAAACTTATTTTATACATCTGTGTTAACCACTGAAAACTGATATATCTTACCGCTGCTATTATTTGCTGCTTTTAATTTTAATGTATGCCTTTGAATTGATCAAGTTTGATCTGTTTCATGATGGCACCTTGCATTACAATATTGTGATGATTTTACAACCACCTGATGCTCAGTCATAGCAGAACCCATCCAGTTACAGCTGTCCTGAAGTTAGCAAATCATTCAAAGAATTTAATGAAACTTGAAACTAGATGGTCCCAAAGTTTTCTTCATTTGCTTTACTTTTAATATAGTTCCCTTTACCTGTTGTTTGTCTTAGGTACTATCACCATCCAACATGCACATAAGGTTTGCAACTCTTCTCTGGCTAGAGGAGCTGCATGAAGAAAAAGAACTGAAGGAATTCTCAATCACTGGAGCTATTCTTCGGAGAGGAGCTGTCTTCCTGCACCTTGAGGTCCTTGGTTTGGCAGAAGGGAGACCCAGTCTTAGTATAGGTGACCATGTCTTGCCCATAATTTCATATTTTTTCTGAATCATTGCAGAGGTTCAAGGTGGTGGTATTTATTTTTTGACAAACCTCTACAGGTGACAGGATAATGTTGAAGAAACTGCAGAGGGATGACACAGTAATGGAGTATGTTAGTTGTGTAACAGAGGTACAGAGATCTTTAGTGCTCTGAAGTATCTCTTTGTATTCTATAAAAATCTATTGTCAATGCTTCAGCTGTAATGCTGCTCCTTGACACAGATCAAAGATGAAGATGTGAGTTTAAAGGTGAACTCAGAGTTTCAGCGCTGCTACCTTGGGGAGCCACTTGATGTAGAGTTCACTTACAACAGGTGAGACAAGTGAGATCTCGAATGCAATCGCCTTGTAATTTTATTTATTTGGAGGTTTTTGGGTTACTTGCTTTTGCAGATTGACCATGAGGCGATGTCACAACGCACTGGAACAAGCAAAACACTTTGGAGAGAGTAAGTTGGAGGTTTTGTTAAAATAACTTGTACAGCATTTGTATGTTTCCTGACATAGTAAGAATATGTTTCATGAGTTAATCCTGGGTATAATTAAAAATTCTATTTCTATTTGTAAATTCTATTTGTTTATATTATTAAAAAATGTAGGGTTTCATGGAAATCAGTTTATCATGTGGACTGTACTAACAAAGGCTAAGAGGACACACACTAACAGTGACAAAAACTGGCTCCAGAGGGCGACATTTCTCTCTATAAACCTCCTTGTTTTTAATAACTCAAGGGCTTTGTACAAACAGTAAAAGTAGTTACTTATGTTATTCTAGGATATTTTTTACACTGTGTTTCAGTTCTCTTCCCCTCTAGAGTTAATCCTCAGACTCCTCAGTGGACAGAGAATTGGGTGGATGGCACGGAGCCAAACAAAACAGAGGAGAATGAGGTAAAACAAAAAATAAAACACAATGTCATTAAAGTCTGTATTTTTGTGTAACTACAATTGTCTTAAAAAAACAGGTTGCTGATTTGCAAAATGGGGAGGTTTCGAGCATTTTCATCGACATGAAGTCAAAGGGCACACAGACCAAAATTTTGGGTATTTAAACTTTAGTTTTGTACCAGCTCTGCTCTTACACACCAGATAACACAGATTATTAATACATTTTTTAGATGGTAGAGTGGCCTCCAAGCCCATTCCCAGTAAAGGGCAGCTGTTTAACACTGAGCTGAACCCATCTCAGAGAGAGGCAGTAAAGAGAATCCTTGCTGGAGAGTGTCGGCCAATTCCATATGTGCTGTTTGGACCTCCAGGGACAGGCAAAACAATCACCCTTATTGAAGCCATACTACAGGTAAACTGGACCATCAGTGACTGTATTTTAAAGGCTAGTATTTAACATTATTTGACAAGAAAAGGAGGGGAAAGCCATATGAGCAAATGCTTTTTCAGCTTATGGGTTAGATTTTTTTAATTTTTTTTTAAGATAGAATGACATAGGAACAATGTCTTTTCCATATTATTTATATTATTATTATCTTCAGTGTTCATCTTAAATCATTGTTATACCTCAAAGTTTGAATGCGTTTGCATTTGCCTTATAAAGCTTACTCTATTCTTCCTGACTTTACTAACTTTCTTTACCTTCAGGTTTATCACTTTCTTCCCAGTAGCAGAGTACTCGTATGTACGCCTTCCAACAGTGCTGCTGACCTCATCTGCATTCGTTTACATAACAGTGGCTTCCTACATGCTGCAAGTTTGGCGCGTGTCAATGCGTCCTGTAGGCAGGATGAGGTAATGCAAAAGACTGTGTAGTGTGTTGCTATACCAGTTAAATGTCATGCATTGCATTGTCATGCAATACTTCTGATTTCATCAATCATAATGTCTGTAGTCCATTCCAGAAGTGCTGAGATCCTACTCAAAGGCTGGAGAGGACATTCGTCATGCCTCTTTTCACAGGATCGTCGTCAGCACTTGTTCCAGTGCTGGCATGTTCCATAATTTAGGACTACGGTAAGGCCAGAACTTTCATACAAATTATATTTAACATTTCAGTAACAAAGATCTTTGCCCTTTAGTCTGTGAAACACACTTTTGATATCAACCTCTTGGGAAACTCCTCTATCTTCATTGTTTGTAAAATTGTTCTGTGATTTCCTGGTTTCTTTGTATAACTTTAAATGCACATCAACACTATTCCCCCCCCTACTTACTTTACCCTCAGTCTGCTGCCATTCATGGTTTTATTCATCCCCAGAGTTGGACATTTTACACATGTGTTCCTGGATGAAGCTGGCCAGGCCACAGAGCCAGAGTCCCTGATACCCATTAGCCTTGTATCAGAGAGAGATGGACAGGTCAATACAATACATATTCTGTATAAAGTCATTTAAAAGCAGAAACTGAGCTTGTGAAGGGTATTTATAACTTGACTGATCTTTGTATTTAATTACTAGTTAGTACTAGTTAACATTTTTGTTTCTGCCCTCACCTACTTAGATAGTGTTGGCTGGAGACCCCTGTCAGTTGGGCCCAGTAGTGAAGTCCAAGCTGGCCAATGCCTTTGGCCTGGGGGTTTCTTTATTGGAGAGACTTATGTCCAACTCGCTGTACTCCAGACAGGAGTGGGGGTACAATCCTAAGCTGGTTGGTGCAATGCATACAAAATGTTTTTTTTGTTGTTGTTGATGGATTACAAAAAGATACTTAAATACAATGAAATTTATGTTTTAGTACAATCTTCATTAATTGTTACAGGTGACCAAGTTGATCTACAACTACCGTTCACATGAGGCCTTGCTGACGCTACCCTCCAAGCTGTTCTACCAGGGTGAACTGTGTTTTAAAGCCCCCAGGTCTATAGTGGACTCTTTGAGCAACTGGAAAAACCTTCCCAAAAAAGGCTTCCCTCTCCTCTTTCATGGTCTCAGGGTAACTAAAACCAATGTATACGCTTGCAAATCAAATCTGTAAGATTTGATTCATTTTATACTTTATAAATGAATGTAATGCTCTTACTTGCGCTAAGCAGCTTGAAAATTCATCTGCCACATTCATTTTTAGGGTACAGAAATGCGAGAAGGAAGAAACCCATCATGGTTCAACCCAGGGGAGGCTGTACAGGTCATGCTCTACTGCTGCCAGCTGGCCAAGAAGCTCTACAACCCAGTAGATCCCTCAGACATTGGCATCATTGCCCCCTACAAAAAACAAGTATTGCTTTGCCATCATTTTAATATCAACTGAAAAAGATTTTAAACATGTTTACATACTGTAGAAAGTGTCACTGTGTTACAGTGTGAGAAGATCCGACTGCTGCTTGGTAAAGTTGGCCTGTTTGGCATCAAAGTAGGCTCTGTGGAGGAATTTCAAGGACAAGAGTTTCTGGTCATCATCTTGTCTACGGTAGGCAAAAACTGAACATGCTGACTATTGTACTCCATTTGCAGTTATCACAATTGATGTATCAAATTTTGGTGGGTATATACATATTCCTGACATTGTGAAAAATGTGGTAAATATTGGAACATTGTGATTCAAACAAGTCTCATACTGGCAGCTCAAAAAGTGTCTGGGACTTGATTTGCTCACATACACAAAGATCAATTCTTTGAGATTTGGGTTCAGGCATTTTCTGGAGTTACTTGTTTACATATGCAAAGGACACAAGGAGAGGTTTGAGTCACACACGGTTTAGTTTTGGAATGCAGGGACAGTCCCTGTGCTGGTGGAACAATGCAACACAAAGGACACTGCAGAAATCTTAGTTTGTTTCATACAACGCAACAAAGTAGAGACAGTCAGGTGGTTTGCCTGAAAGGAAGCGCTCATTTGTTGAAATCTCTAGAAACCAGCTGGCAATTGTCCAATGATTACTTCAGTCTCTTTCACAGATGCACTATAATGTTGCCCATGAAACAGGTGAGATCAGTCATAACCTTCCAGCGCTTGTATTTTAATTACAATTTCATAATTTGCTATTTTGAACATGTAGGTGCGCTCTAATGAGTCAGTGCAGACTGACGATCTACAAGCCACGCTTGGCTTTTTGTCAAACCCTAAACGCTTCAACGTTGCAGTTACTCGCCCCAAAGCCCTGCTTTTGATTCTTGGTAATCCCCACATTCTCATTAAGGTAAGTGACAAAATATTTTATTGTTATAGAAACGTTAATTATAGGTGTTAAAAATTCATGTTTGTTGTTGTTTAGCGTTTTTGGGATTGATTATTTTAATTCCGTTCCCAGGATCCATGCTTTAGAGCTCTGCTGCAGTACTCTTTCACTAATGGGGCATACGTGGGCTGTGATCCCCCACCCGCTCTAAGACAATCTCACATGTATGTAAATTGATGTCAATAAATTATACTCTTATAATTATAATATTCTCTTTAAAATACATTTATACAGGGCCAGTCCTGAAAACTTGACTAAATTAAGCGCTACTACACACAGAAATCTAGATTTGCTGTCATAATCTCTGAGCCTAACCTTATTTTTTTCTCCCACAGAGTTGCAGAAACGAAACGGGCAAAGGATAACATATAATCTTACCTCTGCTCCCTTCATTTTTCATTGGCTTATGTCTCTGTTAGCCATACACCAGTGAGCGGGGGCTGTCTTGTTCACTGTTAAATGTATTGGTTTGACTGCAGAGGTTTTTCTTCTGTTTCTGTGAACACTCAGATATAAATAAAAGAATCATAGCCTTGTGTACACTGCGCTCTTCACTGTTTTGTCATTATTATGCTTGTTTGATTTTTCAATTAATACTTTACAGATGGGAAGATTCCTCTAACTTGTATTTTAGCTCCTTCTTTGCTAGTGAAAAACCAGAAAAAAGTTTCTGGTATTAGCAGTTTGTTAATAGCCAATCCAGATGAAAACCCCCTTGAATCCGTTTGTTTTCATTGCCCTAGTTTAGCATATGGAGTCAGCCACATGTCTGCAGTTTGTGGTGGCAAGGTGTCTGAACACCTCGCTGTGGCAGCGTCTGCCCACAAAGCCCGGAGACTTGATATGACAATTGAGTGCTGAAAGTCTGCGCTAGGACTGTCAGCCCCGCTGGAGCCCAACAGAAAGGGGGGGGGGGGGTGTAGGGTGGGTGGGGAAGAAAAGGTGGAAAGAAAAGAGTCAAATGGGGCTCAGTCTCTTAGGTTAATGAGTCTCGTGTTCGTGGGGAGACGGCTTTTATCTGAGTTTGCTGTGCTGCGATGGAGCCCAGCACAGATACTTGTCCCCTCTTCAGTTCTTCCCCAGACATGCCTGTGTCTTTGATCTAGGTGTCACTCCACTATGACGACTGTATTGTATATGTAAAATATTCAAACAAGCTTTGGGATGAACGTGACTTAGATTAAGGAAAATAGATTCAGTTTTCAGTAATTCACAGCAGTTACTGCTTTGAAGCTATTGGAGGCCTGTTTGACAGACAGGTGAGCAACCATTCAGCTCCTACTTTATCACCTTTTGATCAGCTCAGGCCGGGGCCTCAGTTGGAACAAGACACATTAACAAGTCAGACACGGTGTCTACAGGGCAGCCATTAGGCTCAACAAGAGACCCCTGCTGGGCTCCTGGCAGTGGGAGCTGGTTGAGATGTGTAGACCTATTGTTCCCTCAAATTTGTCTGTGACTGTAATTGCCCTGTTAGTCTCCCTTACAGGCTGCACTCGTCTACCCAAACTGTAACCAGGCTCCACTCATCAGATCAGGCAGTAAAACTTAAGCCGGGGGTGATTGAAGCCACAATGACCATGGGTGGGATAGAGACCTTGAATTGATGAGGCAATTTGTCAAAGGTTCCAGATACACATCTAAAATCTGGAGACAAACAGCCGTAATGTAGTGATATTAGCTGACTGAAAGGTCAAAAATAATTGAGAAAGTAAAGAGTATCACTTGTCTTTGTCCTGATCTCTGGGAAAGATCTCTACACACCTATAAAAAGGACGCTGTAATTGTCTGTCTGGTTAAGTTGTGCATAGTTACTCAGCATTTGAATTCAACAGTTTTTAAGGTTCATATATTTATTCAAATGTAATGAGATGTTTTTGCAAGACATGTTCAGTTAGAATCTGTTTGGGTTAAAGAAGAAAAGCTCCATTTACATGGAAACTACATGAACTCATTCTATGTAAGTTAAAGTGCTAAGCCAATAGTATTTTGCATTTGTGTTATTGGCAGATCAAAGCCAGGTGAGAGATGCTTAATTCTATGAAACCCTCCAATTAGGAGTCAAGGAAACATGAAAGAGTCTAGCACCAGGAGTCTGCCTGTCTGTCTACAAATGTCTCAAATTCTGGCTCCCTGTCTGTCTACAGCCAGTTCAAAGGCTCTGTTTATGACCCTCAGCCAACCATCTTTGAGACTTGATGGCTACTTAATGTGCCAGCCAATGCAAAAAATAGGATTATTTTAATACTAAATAGAAAAGAACAGAGAAGAGCAGAACATGTGAACAATAATCTAAATTGTATGTGTTGCAGGAGTAACCCAGTTGGGTCAAAAGCCGATTCTTTGTGCACACTAGGTCAGCTTTGACTAAACGTATTGGCCACATGTGCTGTTCTTTTCTGTTGTTTTCTATTTAGTATTAAAACAATAATAATAATAAATTTTAATAATAATTTTCTGCACTATTAAAGTAAAGTAGGAGTTGCCTTTGAGGCTGCGTTTCACTCAGTGAAGGCCTGGCTTGGGATTGACCCCCACCCTACCTCCCTCAATCACATACTCCATGTGCTGACTGATAACCCCCGCCGTCTGCATTTAGCACAAAAGAAGCCGTTGTCTCCTAATGCATTGTCTCTCCGTCTTTGATAGGTAGTTGATAACAGTCTAACAGACTGATGGGCCGTCTCACCTTGGTGTATATAAAGCCGGCAGCAGTTAGAGATTCATTCAAGGACAAGCTTGCTTGACTGCTTTGTGGACTCTCTTCCAAACTCTTCAGTATGGCTCTTTTCTTCCTCGTGGCGTACTTAGCCATGGCTTGTCCTTTAATGGCTCTCGACGTAGGTCAGTCCACTCGTTGCGTTGCTATACCAAGACACATGAAAGTCTGCAAAGATGCAGGATACTCCGAGATGCGACTGCCCAACTTTTTGGGTCACAGTAACGTGGATCTTGAAGTGGTGCCACGTTCAGAAGACTGGAGGCCCCTGCTGCAGACAGGCTGCCACCCCGAAGCTCAGGCTTTCCTCTGCTCCCTCATTGCTCCTGTTTGTCTTGACACGTAAGTTGGTCTTACATTTAAACATGCATCATTAGGTGTTTCTTTAAAACAGGAATGGTTTTACTTGCTACTCCCTAATAATTTTATTTTACCTGTTTTATTTTTCCCCCACAGTTTCATCCAGCCCTGCCGTAGTCTCTGCCTAGCAGTGAAGCACAGCTGTGCCCCCGTGCTCGCCTGTCAGGGTCATCAATGGCCTGAGGCTCTTGACTGTGACCGATTCCCCGTTGAGGAAGACACATGCATTGCTCCCTTTACAAAGTTTAGCCACTTTGGTAAAGGTAATGACAAGTTCTTAACTCCAATTAGCAGAATACTTTTTTAAGTGATCTTTTAAGTAGCCTGTTATTTATATATCCTGTTATATTGCTCATTGTTTTAAATCATGTTTACTTTTTATCAGACTTGCCCAAACCAGCCTGCCAGAATTGTCCTTCTGTGGAACAAGGTCCAGCAATGAAGACAGTCCTGGATGCCTTTTGCCACCATGACTTTGGTAAAATAGAGAATTATTTTTAGTCTTGTTGCTTTAGGCTTGTTGATTTTTTTGACAGATTTGATTCATGATTTTTGGAAACTTGAAGACCAGGTTTTAATGTTTATCTCTTTTCCACAGCTGTGGCTGCTAAAATTCACCACCGCCGTCTGCCATTGGGAGGGCCACAATTTGAGATCGAGGGCCGTGTTGAGTTTATTCGCCAGGGACCTCTGCTGCCATACGATACCCAGCATGTACTTCAACAGTGGCTCCTCATCAACCTTCAGTGTGCCAAAGTCCTTGTGCAGCCTGGGCGGTCGCAGCTTTTTGTGTTGACCGGCTTTGTGGAGTCTGATGGCACTCTTGCTCTCACACATTTGTTCCCTTGGCACAAAAAAGATGCCGGCATTGCAGTTGCCACTCGTAAGTGGAAACACCACAGATGTTGAACGGTACGCCTCCAAAATGTAAGAGATTTACCAGTGTTTAAAGTGTAGAATCACATAAGAACCACCTCTTTGAAGGAATATATGCTTTAAAACACACTTATTATTTAGGCCAAAATCAGAGGGATTTTGAAATGTTTTTGGCAGTGGATGTTAATTAGAATGTCTAAAGTGAGCTTAATGACTAATCTTAACAAAGCTGGTATAAGACATGTTAACTCTTTCCACTCTTTAGCCTGAGATCTCATGTCTCATCTGGCAGTACATATAATGCACTAATTTCTGTATATAGTAATATTTTGTGTAAATTGGTTGTAGAGATTATTTTCTATAAGATGAATTTATGACATTGCTTGATTTGTATGTGGAAGGAAAATATCATTTCAGACAGTCCTTTCTAGGTATTTGTGCTTTTGTGTCCTAACTCTACCACAACTTTACCACATGACACACTAACAGAACCACAGCGTTGCTTTGCTGTTGAGATACTGTCCCTTTCGTTTGTTACTTCAAGTTTCTAAATATATGTTTATAAAAAAAATTGAGATGAATATGTTTGTCTTTTTTCAACACTACATTAAATAATAATTCCATAATGGAGAACTTTGCGCTGCAAAAGTCCTACAACTGTATAAAATGCTAAATGAGTAAACACTCAGGGTTGAGCTAATTAGTGATGATTTATTTCACGCATTTGTTGATTTAATTACCAACACGATTGTATTTAATGAAAAAAACAAATATTTAATTTATAAAAGAAAGACACTGCTAAAATTAAGTTAAATTAAGTTACAGCAACTGAAGCTACACACCAAGCAAAAACCTATCTAAGAGCCTAATCACCTCAAATTTTTAAAACGATCACAAAATTCTTTCAAACTAGTTGCAAAATGGCACCTCCCTTTTTAAAATTAGTTAGATTTCTGAGAAATGATATGGATTAAATAAAGGCAGGACCATTGTTATTTTTTTTCCCATACATTACTAAGAATTTTCTGAGCCAACTGCTTGCTTGTATTTTGCCTGTTTCAGGAGATACTGGTGGATTGTTCTGTGAGAATCGACGGTGCTTTTATTCAAACTGAATCTCATGTTCTTCTTACATCAGTCCTAAAGAATGTATGGCATCTCCACTCTGAATTAGAGTCCTTCTTTTCAAGTTTGACATTGATCCTCCCTTTCCCATACACTCTTGGATGTGTATTACATCTGCCTTCCTCATTTTTTCCAGGATGATGAAGGCAGATGTAATACACAAAGTGAATGCCTGAAATCTAGACGTAAGTTTGTTTCAACACTACATTAAATAATTTCATAATGGGGAACTTTGCTCTGCAAAAGTTCTATATTTGTCCAGAATGAGAAATGAGTGAACACTCAGGGTTGAGCTAATGAAAGAAAAAATTACACACTTGAATAACAGAATTGTTGATATCCACATTTGTAATGATGTTTTATTTCATGCATTTGTTTATTTGTTAATTACCAACAAGATTTTATTGTATCCATTGAACTACATTGCCTATATTATCTTATACTTTACTACTCACTTATTTAAGATGGCATTTTATGGCAGCAAAACACTGACAGAAGTTATCCTGAAGTTGTGGAGCATGATCTGAATCAAGATTTTGGCCACTACAGCTTTAACAATATCATTTTTTTTTTGTTTTTTTGCAGAAGCGAAGTAAAGAAGTGTGACTGCAAAAGTGACTGTAGAGGTAATAATCCATTTGTAGTTGCTGAGACGTCGGATGATATGGTCGTATCTAACAAAAATTGTACTTATTTATGGTGTAGTATTATTCAGTGAGTTCCGTGTGCCATTGCACCTTGAAGTACACCAGGATGAAACTGAATTTACTCAAGCACTTTATTTACAGCAGATCTATAGATCACATAAAATATTTACAAAATATACCAAGCAAAAATTTGACTTGAAAATTTTTTTACCAGAATATGGACACAATATTAGTGTAAAGCTTAACAAACATAAAACACATGAAGAATGTAAATGTGGTAAATTAGGTGACTTGCTTGTGGCTTCGTGTGATGGCAATTACAATCAGAGTGTGATTCTTTCCCGGAAAGACGTCATAGTGTAAAAACCATGAAATTACTCACTGGAACCTGGTGAAATGCAATAAGACGATTAACCAAGCATTTAGACCTGATTATATTTGTGATTCAACAGAAGCTATTTGCACTGAAAGAGGGTTAATATAATGAGTTGTTAAAAAGAGTCCCCATGTTACACTGGACCCGTCACAGCCCCTCATGTATCCCGAACACTGTTCTGTGAGGGAGCTTTTTCTGTGTTGGCCTCACTGTGATTCTGTGATGGCTCTTCCTCCTGGGCGATACCTCTGGCCATGAGCTCATTCATAGGTGAGCGCGCGTTATGGATCTCCTTCTCCTTGCAGTTTCTCCATTTCATCCGGCGATTCTGAAACCAGATTTTTACCTAAAGCGGAAGGAGAGTAGGAAAGCTTTTAGTTCAGTGTGTGTGTGGCTGTTTAGATGTATTTTCATAAAATTCTAAATTTTTTTATGTGAAGATCACATGATGAGAAAATGTACTCACTCAGCATGTAAGCAGTGAGCTTGTGTTAACTAGTGCAGCCTGTGGGCAGCTAGTAATGTGGTGTTTCTCAAAGCTATGAAGCTTTTCAAAATAAAATATTAGCTAGGTACGGTTTAATGCTTACCTGTGACTCCTTAAGACTGAGATCAGCTGCCAGTTTATTTCGGTCTGTCTTGCTGATGTACTTCTGTCTACGAAAGGTTCTCTCCAGTTCCTTCCGTTGCTCCTCAGAAAACACTGCCCTTCTGAGGATCCCTCTGCGTGATTTGGGACTTATATTGGTAGACCACATTTGAATGTTTGCTCCCTCTATAATGAGAAATATTTGTCAGTATGTTACATATACAAACACACTTTTTAGTTTTATTTTCTGTCAGGTCCACTTTTAATTACTAAAGTGTCACAAGTAATATAATATAAGCAAAATGGTAATTCAAAAAACAGTAAAGAGTAATAAAATAAAGTGTAGTGTCATGTAAAACCGCTGCGTGATAAATAGAAGTGTGGAAAATAGTGTGCAAAATGAGTCAATTTGCAGAAATTATGCATGATATAAATATTTTTTATTTAAACTAAATACAAATCTAATTAGAGTTACACTTAATTTACACATGTTCAAAATTATTACCAAATAACCTAATCTGTATACCATGATAATAACTGTTTTTGTCACAACCTCTTTATTGCTTACTTTGAGTTTTTTTTCTTTTGATTTGTTTGATTTTACAAACTGGGGGTGACTAAAAAGGAAAGAAAGGCCATTTCATTTGACAAAAATGGGATTTGGTGACCTGTGAGGAGCAATCCCACGCTGCTTCACTCACAGGTGCACGCACAGCAAAAGTCAAGTGGAACAATTTATCCAATCCATTTAATCTGTACGACAAATCAGCATACAGACCACCTCTAGGGAGCACATAACAGGTTTGGACATGCTTCTCACTTCTCTATTGACACTCAATAGCTTTCATTTAAATAGTTGATTACCAGGTCATTCCTGGGCAACGTGTGTGTCTACCCTAGTGGCCCAGCTATAGAGCCCTGTGGGACCCCAACAAAAGGCCCAACACTAAATCTTTTCAGTTGCAGGTATGAAGGCAGTTTGTATGTGAAGATGAGCTAGAATAAGTCTATAAAAGTCACTTTCATTGAATGCTTTATGTCCAAGTCAAGAGGTCTCCAATGGGCAGGAATGAGAGTTGAAGGACAGAAGAAAAGAGGGGGGTCGGTGAACCAAGCTCTTTAGCCACACAATAGCAGGGGGATGTTCCTGGTACAGCCCTCTTCTGCACTGAAATGGACAAGCTTTTTGTGCTTAGCAGAGTTCATTTCTGCAGTGAAAAATTGCAGTGAGGTCGCGTGTGGATGGTGGAGTGAATGTGCCGATTGGTCACGGCCAGACCTGGCATTGTTGTGTTGCCGGGCACTGTGGGAAAGTGTCAACCTACTAAGAAGACTCAGGGGACCTGTGGGATGAGGGTTTTCTGATATATGCTATTTTTCACGTCTATTGACAGGCATCATAGGATGCAGCAACTAATAACTTCCTGTTGCTTCAAATACTGGACAATACTAAAATACAACAAATTCTATAACACTAAAGTAGCAGTAGTACCAGTAATATTGATACAAATGCTCTGAAATGAAAATTTCAAAGCAAGGAAACACAGTTAATTAACTTTCCTGGATGTTTTGAAATGGCTAGTCTAATAAGCCTGAAAAATAAGTTTTAAACATTATGGATTCACAACCAAACTTATTAATGTTGTTTAAAACAGTCTGCCTTAGTCAGCAGTGGCAGTCCACATCTGGTAATTATAATCGTAATATGACAGAAGACAAGATGTTTATTAGCTCTGCATATTTGCGCTAGAAAGTCTGTATTTGCAAGTACAAAACAGGGGGCCCCAGGGACTATTAAAAGCTTGCAGCCCACCCTTCTTCCCCGTTCTAAACAGCCGTGAATGGTTATGAATAGAGCTGTGCAGAGTTGAGCGGAGAATTAGCTCTTTGGCATTGCATCAGTAATTAGCTGTGGAGTGCATGGGAGACCCTGCTGCTAATGCTTAGAGAGGAGCTGAGGCATTGCTGATGAGGCATAAAACACTCACTGGAGAAGACAGGAGGGGGGCTGGACCCACCACAGCATGCGAGCAGATACTGTGGGCTCTGCAGGAAAACACTGCTCAGCACACCTGCAAAGATAGACAGTGTCATAACCAGGTGGGACATGCACCACTCACAAGGGACTATACCTGGCTACCAGTTTAGTGTCTTTTTAGCTCACATCCACATGCAGTACCAAGCTTTAGAGGATTTTTTTACTTTAATAACTACATATTTTATTTTATTAGCTGGGCTTTGCCAGGAGGTTAAAAAAACATACTAAGTCAGTGTAAATTAATTGCTTAAACGATACATTGGAGATCGGAAGTGCATTATTTGTTAATTGGCGAATCTTTATACCTTTCTGTTTGAAGGTGTTAGCAAAAGGTTGGCAAGCAGAACCGTTGAAGCTTTTAAATACATATATTTGTTACTTTAAAACAGTAAGATATTTGACTAAAGTTTAATTTTTAAATTTGGGAAACTTTACAAAAGTGAAATTAGCAAATTTCAAATTTTACAGGTCATAATAAAATATTAGATCATAATAATGACAAACAAATCCCTTGATGTGGCACATGTCTCAATAGTTTTTATGTCTTAATAATATGTTTTACAAAAATATATTATCAACATTTGAATGTTTGAATGTGTGAAAACACAAATAGCCGTATATTCAACATATTCACCCCCAGAAAAACCCGATAACATAATTCGAATGTAGTTCAAAAATGCACTCACCTGAATGTGGCAGCAGTGGTGCTCCTAGATGTTTGACCTGCTGAGGACTCTGTGCCTGGCCTTGGTAGGCTCCGTGCTCAGGGCCCCAGGTTCTGCATGGACGCTCACACGCTGCTCTTTTCAGGTGTCCACCTGCTGTCCCCTCCGAATGCGCTGAGGATGTCTGCGATTGCAGTAGATTGTCAATAAGAAAACTTTTTCCCGAGCTCCCAAAGCCTGGTAAAGCAGGAGAGCCGGCCATATTCCTCCTGCTGCAGCTCTGAACTGAGACCATCGTGCTCGCACAGTGACCCGAACACTTGAGACCCTCTTCAGTAGTCACAGCTCGGTGACACTAAATTCTCCTTTAATCCCTTCTTGAGTGACCAGGCCAACTTCATTAAACGCAGAAGAAAACAAAAGTCCTCTGCTCTTCCTCTTTTGGGCCTGCACTTTGCAACAGCGCTGTGTCGTGATTGGCTAAGAGGCTCTAATGGGCTTCTCAATTCAGATAAGACCGGCTCCTTTCTGGAGTGGCAGAAGGTGGGTCTGGCTCATTCATTATGTCAACTAGCCTATTAAATGATAGACACCAGAGACAATGAACTGCTGGCCAAAGTTTAACATGCACCAAACAGTCCTCTGCAGTAGTAAATAGTTTTCTCTTTTCTCCAGCCTCCCTCCAAGCTTCATTGTACCTCGTACAAACCACTGAACAGTGGCTTTGCAATGCTTTCCCCCCACACACCTAAATTTATAGGGATAAACATGGTCATACGGAACATTTGATGATAATATGAGACATCGAGTTTTCTAATGTGTATAGAGGCCTTTTGTGGAAAATATCAACTCATTATTATCATTCATTAATTCACTTTGTAGTTGTTATGTGAATTCCCCACTGTTTTAGTAAAATATTTAAATACAAACTTTGAAAAAGGACAGTTTATTAATGTGATTATGGGATCTTATTAATCTTATTATGGAATCCTTTTTTTTAGATAAGTTCTCATCACTGTAAGTTAGTTCACATTTGTAAATTAGGAGATTTAAAATGATGTTTGGCTCACAATGACGGGTTTGTTGTGCTCCCCAGGCAGTGGACTACAAATATTTTTCATGCAGTGGAGGAGTCATTTGCTGCACAATGCTGCAACTGTAAACTCTGAACGGTCAGAGAGACGCACGCAACCATGTAGTGATGTTTTGATACAAACATGTCCAATGAGCGGCTTGTGTAACCTTTCACACTGCAACTAATGATCCTCAACATCATAATAGGGAGCACAACAAGAGGGGCGACAGACCCGGAGTTTAGGCACAGTAAACAGGCATATCCACAGTGGTGGGGGAGGCTGGGGTGGCAACGGGCTGCAGTCTGCGCGTGTAGATACCTCATGCTGAGCATGGAAATTGGCCCAGACAGCTCGGCCCATTGTGTGATGGCCAGGGAGCCAAAGGTTGCTTGTAATCAAATTTGAGGTTTTATTCCTCAGACTGGTGGAGAAGGCGCAGCACTCAGTCACATGATGAGTGTTAGCAAGTCTGTGTGCGCTACCTGCCTTTGTGTAGCGAGTGTGTGTTAACATGCCGCATGTAGATCAGGGGCTGTGATGTCATGTTTGATTGTATGTCACAAAGAGATAAGACGAGGGAAACGCGGTGTTCACTGAATATGGGAATGCCTTTATGTGTTCACGGTACAATTTACGTGAGAACATAAATAAAATTCTATGGTCACACTTACCTTCCACCTGAATTAACATGCGAGCCACCAATTAAACCCAGTTTTACGAGCGGCTTCATAACCGATGCCACTGCTTGGAACTGTGTGCATCGCTCTGAAAATGAGTTCCCTGTTTGCTCACAGTTCCGATAGAGCCAGTCTCACGCGACTTTAAAAGGCATTGCTAAGAGCGTATCATCATTAAGATTCACCACTTCGTAATTAGCCAGATTCCAATAGAGCTCTCCAGGAGAGGGAGGTATAATTAGGCTATTCTTAAACGGGGGGCCTTGGAAACACCCTGATGCAAGTTCATGTGAATTTATTTGATGTCCATCTCTTTTTAGAAATGGAGGGAAAAAACAGGGGTCCCTTCATTTAAAATCCTCACAATAGTCCTGTTGAAAGCTAGCACTCACGCAGACTGGCTGAGATCCCTTTCTCTCCTTTTTAACCCCACTAAAGCTCTTAAAAAGATACCGGCCCATTGCACACGCAATTGATATTCCACCACTCGAACTTAATATCATGAATGGTGGGCCAGGCTCTATGAATCAGGAAGACAATGCGCTTAGCTTAGCAGCAAACTGGCACTTTGTGTGCGGTGTCTGTGCCCCAGAGGAGGAAGTTTCTAATGTGAGCCTCACAATTGTGTGTCTATAGAGTTCTAATGAGCTTCTGTATGCTGAGTGAATGGCTGCAGGCCATTCACCGTGGGGTCCCAATGAGCCAGCTCACTGCACACATTCACAATAGGATCCAGGGGGAATGGGAGTGGCCGTGTGGAGCTACTGCATGGGCAGTCTATAAAGCATCAACATGCGGAAAACCTGATGTTTCCAAGAGCTGTGCAGTAATGAAGAGAAGAATTTTAAACAGAATGACCGGAGTAAATGTAGTAAAATAAAGACTCCTTCCTGAAACATCTGAAATCTTAGATTTGTAATGTTTTAATTTGCTTACTAGTATTTGTCATATTCTTCTTGCCATATGTGAACTTTATTAAAGCTGTTACTTGGAAAGTCTGCGAGATAATTCACGGATGCAAAAACTAAGACGCATAAATCCCAAAAGCTGAAAGGGCCCAGAAACCGCTTTGAGCGAGGGGCTGGAATACGTCTCTCCTTCTCCTCAGAGGCTTTGTGTTGTTGAATCACAGCTCTCCAACTCTGCAACAGCTCTGCAATAGTATTAGACTGACACTGTCTGCCTGACCTCAGTAGTGCTCAACTCTGATGCTGCAGTTTACAGCTGTGAACACTAGATGGCGGTAGCACAATAAGAATATCTAATTGATGGGCTCAAACCTTCATCAACAAAATGAAATTTTCAGCCCCTGGAAACCTGTGCCCTCTCACAGGAAAATGTATTTGTTGTTAATCAGTTTTATTAAAACCTAAATAAATTGTTTTAAGTGGCCATTAAATATGCAATGATACGGAGAGAAAGCAGGTGTGAACAAGTGAAGCAAGTGAACCTTGCTTAGCGTGATCCATGTCTAAAACCTGCTGCATGTCCTCATACAGACTGTTTCAAGGACTGTAAAGATAATTAGAGTTAGTCGATAATTGGCTTTAAAATTATGATGTTGAAATGAAATGATCTTTAAGCAGTTAGTCTTTATACGATTGTAGGCTATTAGTATTCGGCCTAATTAGTTCAGAAGGATCTAAGGTAAAAAGTAGACTACATAATATACAACAAAGCTAGAGCTTTCATACTTTCAAATTCATCGGTGCCAGTAGAAGAAAGGGTCAGTTTTTAATCGGGAGGGACTATGGTTTTATTCAAGTCATTAGTGAGAGATTCATGAATCGCTCCTCTTGTATTGATTTTTGATTTCTGTAGTTCTATGGGCAGAGGCTGTCTCTGTGGGGTTTAGATGGTTTTAGGGCACTGGTGGAAACTGCAGAGACTCTTTACGCTGTCTAATAAAATCTGCTGTAAAGGATCGGCTGCTGCAACTTCTAATCAGGTTTTCCACAAAATGTTTTTATACAGACATACGCTGAATTTTAATGTGACTCATAAGTGTCAAAACCATACAGAAACAGCCTTTCCACTGCAGTTCATTCAAATACAGGCCTGGTAACCACAAGCGATTGCGGCATTAGTATGTGTGCATGCTGCAGTTACGGCCAGAATGAAATAGCGTCTGAGTGCTTTGTAATGCTTCGCCCATCTGCATCATTTCAAGATGAATGAAAGACTTACGGCTCCTCCGTCCTTGCCCTGAGAGATCCTCCGTGTGTGCCTGCACTGCTGGAGAGGTGTGCATTGGCTCTGTGCGCCGTTATTACTTTTCATTCTTGGCTAGGCACATGCTTTAATGACTCTTATTTTCCTGATGGCACTTTAGGAAATGACAACTTGTGGGCAATACAGCATAATTACATTTCTTGTGCGTGGGCCCAAAAGAAATCTAGTATTATTAATAATGAATAGAGGGTTGGAGGCCCTCTCGGCAGATGTGACACTGCCACTGGTTTGAGAACCATCGCCTGCCTTTGTTTTTACAGACAACTGCCACCAATTAGCCACACTCTGCGGACCTATGAACAAGCTGTCTGAGCTGGAGACAGATAAGAACCTATTTGTTGAAATGTTTGCACGAGTCCTAGTTAAAACAAAACATGTTTTGGCGTCAGTGAAAACTGGTGGGGGACAAAGCAGATTAATGTGACCAATATGCTGGAGTTAATCTGGGGTCCTTAGGAAGGAGCTGAGCGCCACACAGGACCTGGACGTGTCCCTGCAGTCGTATCTGCTGGCCTCCACTTGCCAAGCTTTTCCAGCAGATCAGCACGGCCAACAAAGGACTTTCCCTGAGATTCAGGGTTTGGCTGGAGCTTGTTGTGGACTGCCTTTAGACAAGTCTCTATGAATAGATTTCTATTCATGTCCATCTGGCAGGACGTTTATTAGGATTCAGGGAAAAAAAAACACAACTTCTACCATGCTTAAAAAATCCTCACTAGCATAGCGTGGCTGCTGATAAAACGGTTATGTTTCAAAATGGTAATTGGTCCCATGGACATAGAGGAAGCAAGACATACAAATATGAAGCGCACAAAGCATCTGCGCTGTACAAAAACACACGACAAGACAGTGGAGTCACATGCACACACGCACACACACACACACACACACACACACACACACACACACACACACACACACACACACTTAATTTTAATTAATTTTTCATACCGCCTGCTGAAAAGTCAAACTTCCACTTCCCAGGATGACTTCACTAATTGAAGGAATGGCACCGACAGGGAAGAGATCTACGTCAGACTGAAAACAAGCCTTGGGGGGCAGTAGCGTCGCCTATTATCTGCTTCTAATGCCATCCCAACATCCCTTCACAGGCATATTCACGCCAATTTACACTTGTATTCACAGGACTCTATACTACAATAATTATCATATGACCTTGATAACTCCTGTGACCTACTGTAATGTAAGTGTGAACCCAGCTCACTGCCTCCAGTTGTCACCGTCCACCTCCGTTGTTTGCCGGATCATTATGACCAATTATGAACATTATGTTGTATTTCTATGTTTTTTTGACTTAAAAATGTTGCTTATATTTCCTCGTCTAATTATCTTTATCCCCTTTTAGTAGTCCTTACTTATTTAAGTGCATTTAATAATTACTAAGTAATTAGATGATGTAGCTTTGGGTTTGTTTGTATGGGTCAGTTCCTCAGAAGCTAAACGGAATACCACCACATTGGTGACGTCATACGATCCCCGCCCCAATTAATTATTAATTAAACGTGGAATACTTACGTCTTTTATTATGTTATACAGCCATACTCAATGATTTAAATGTAGTTTTAGCTTAATATATATTCGGGAACTTCTTAATGTTTTGCTGCACAGTAAGTCTGAGCTCCAGTGGACTTGATCAGCTGACGCTTTTTTAATTTGCCAAGTTACACCTTATTATTTAACAATCGGAGGTCTTTATAAGGATTTCCCGACCGACACAACCTGTTTTGCTTTTATCTGCGCTTTCGTCTTTTTGCAATAGGCGTGGTTGCCATCACTCCTCGCATCCTCGTTTCGTTCCGTCTCAGGCCACGAGGGGGCTTTATTGTCCCTCTTTCTCTTCCCAGACAGTCCGCTCCGCGTCTCTCTCTCTCTCTCTCTCTCTCTCTCTCTCGCTCTCTCTCGCCCCGCACCGCTTCGGTCGCCTCCTGTCATCCACGCCGCCGCAGGAGCGTCCGTGGAGCTGTTGAGGCAGCGGCTGCTCGCTTTGTGCGTCCTCCGTCGCCCACCTGTGCCGCTGATGGAGCAGACGCTGCGTTCCATGGAATAATTCATACACTGTTGCGTGCGTCGTCCTCTCGGCGGATTGGCTTTTTTTTTGCATCACTGGGCGCCCAAAGTTGTGATTATGCCTCCGCGCAGCGTTTGGGATTGGTAATATCCTTCTGTGCGAGGGTGAAGCCTCATTCGCATGTGAGTGAACAAAACCCTACCGCCTCCGGGACGTGGACAAAACATGGACAGTTTTTTCTAATACATTCACCATGGGATTATTACAGCTATTTCTGCTTCTCGGCACATTTTGCGCCTCCTCAGGTAGGACACTTGGGTGTCACTGATTGCACGTTAACCATGTCTTGCAACATGTACCCCTGAGAAGATGCACGTAATTACTCATGTGTTGTTTTGGTTTCCTGAGCCATCGGACCTGCGTGATTGGGCTTGTCCCAGTCCCATGTCCTCCCATCATCCTCTGATACCAGCAGGGACGTGTAAAAGCATCACAGGTGTCCTTCCTGCTAATAACGCAGACAATCATTTTTTGTGTGTTTGCTCATTAGTTGCAGGCTTCGGGGTTGACCCTGCCCTGCGCATCAGCGTGTTTGATGAATTGACCCTTGGAGAAGGCTTTGATGGCGTTACTCAGGTCCAGGGCTTCCACAGCGAGTCCAGAGCTTTCCACTTCCAAGGTAAAGTAACACACGTTTACTTTTTCATTTCCTTCAGTGGTAGATTGCATGTCCAGATGAAGTCATCGGCATCCGAAAATGTGCTGATCAATCTACTTTTAGGTAGAGCTGACTGTCCCAAATGTTGATCTGCCATCAAGGTTTGTTTTGAGCTTGACAGAGCAGCGTGCATCTCAGTAATCCATAGATGAGCTCTTCCTGTAAATGTTACGTTATCTCACCTTGGTGCATAAAAATGCATTTGATTTTAACTGTCCAGAGCACGACTGTATTAGACGCTCAGGAGCAACTTATCATGGATTCATGCTCTGTAGCATAGCTGAGCATGGGGGCTGCCCCTAATACTGCCACCTGCCTGAACAATAGGCGGTGTTAGGTCCTCATGAGAAGCAGGCGGGGGGGGGGGGGGGGTCATGCAAAGAATCATAGAAAGACTCAGCATAATCAGATTAGACAGGGACAAAAAGTCTGGCACTCACAAAGATGCATGACGTGAGTCTGGAGGGTGAATGGACCCCCTGCTCAGATTTAAGCAGTTATCCTCCCCAGTGTGTAACCAGTTTATACACCTGAAATGTGAATGGCTGGAGAAGGAAGTGAGATGTTGTCAGCTGGAGGCAGTGTGTAGGCTAAACACGTTCGCTAAGGCGTTTAGCACACAGCTCGGTGCAGAATGGAGTTGTCAAAGCAGTGCTGTTGATTGACTTTTATCCTTGCACTGTACACTTTGTTGCCAGTGTTGCATCGTTGTCATGAGACATGTCATTACTATTCAAATGGACCCATTAATAGCTTCATCACTTGGATGGAAGATGTCTATCGTAGCCCAGCCAAAAGTAGCAGCGGAAATTGCTTCTGGCTCCCAGATCAGTGGCAACAGCAAAGATGGGGCAGCATTCATGTCATCACAACGAGGATCTTAACTCGGATCACATAATGTACCAAAGAGGCAATGTTGTTTTGGGACGGAGAAGCACCACAATCATTTGTCTGCGTTTCTCTTTCCTTCCTTCCTTGCTGATATCTTCTAATCTCCATGCACAGCCGCTGAGACAGCAGCACTTCTGCATGGAGCAGCAACTCCAGAATCTCTGTGAAGGCAGGACATTTGATGTCCTCTGTGTAGACAAAACTCAGAAGTGCTTTATCCAGGCAGGTAGTGAGAGCGAGAGAGGCTGAGAGAGAGAGAGAGAGAGAGAGAGAGAGGCTGCAATGACGAGTTGAACAGGGAGAGAGAGGGGGGAGAGAGAGAGACTGAGGGAAACAAATACAGTTATAGAGAGAAGCTCCCACAGCTTTTGTCACAAAATGAAAAACACGACTGTTCTGCAACTGGCACCCCTCCGTTATTATGCGTTCCTATTTCCCTGCATTACCTTTGCTAAGTACATTCAGCTACCCGGGCGGCGCGTTATTTATGGCAGAGCTTGGCTCCATCGTTCATTTGGGATGTCTATGTTAAGTCAGGGATGCTAGGTGAGGGGGAGGCAGGGAGAGGTGTATCAGCAAAGCAGACCTGGGTCTTGTTGCTTGTTTGTGATCAGAAATAGACGCACACACACACGCGTGCGCTACTGTAGCGATGCAGGGAGGTTGAGGGAGGTAAAGAGCGGGGAGATGAGCTAGAAGGAGGATGAGAAAGAGAGAGAGAAACGGGGAGCGGAGCTGTCTGCCAGCTGTTTGATAGACTGAGCTGATTCCACATGTATGGATGCTCGGCTGGCCGGGACCAGCAGACAGGCCCGCGGTGACATTCCGACGCTCATTAGATAGCAAGCATAACACATCCGTGGCTGTCCCCTCCACTGCCTGCCTGCCCGAAGGAGGGCTGTTATCTGTGGATGCTAGGTGGCGGCAGGAGGACATGCCAAAAGGGCCTGGAAATGAGAGCAGCTCAGTACCCGAACGGGGATATTTGCATTTATGTGAATAAGCAATTGTGTTGTGCATATTGCTGAGGCGTCTTTGTGTCTCCTCCAAAGTGAGCTTTTTTTGTGTCTAAGATAGAAAAAAGAGAGCCCTGAGAGAAGGACGGCGTGTTGTTTAGCGCACCCCTGCCGATGCTTTTGAAGGTAGCTGTCAGCGCTACATAGCATGGCATTAGGAAAGATGGACCTCAGGGATGGACATAATAGAGAGGGAGAGAAGCCTGGAGGCTGCGCTCCCCCCGATGCCAGGTGATCCTCAGGCTCACAGCAAAAATGATCACCTCATTAGCACTTCCCCCACACTTTTTAATATCCACATCTAGATATCTATCTGTCTAAAGCAGGGCCACACCCAGACGCACTCCCTTCCCCCAACACACACACACACACACACACACACACACACACACACACACACACACACACACACACACACACACACACACACACACACACACACACAGTCCTGGGTCTCTTTCTCTCCAGTTACAAGCATACGGACCAAACTCATTCAAAGTGTAAACAAGACGATCGCTAGCAGCGTCCTTTCAGCCGCGGCGCAGTGCCCCTCTGTAATTGTATCTGTGTGTGAATCCCGTCTGTCTCAGAAGCATGTTCCTCCTCAGACTGTTTGAACACTGCCAGCGAGGTGTTTCAGTGAATGTTGTGGTGATTACAGTCCCGGACTGCAGGGACGCTGGAGCGTAACAGAATGGAAGCGGCTCATTTATAATGCAGCAACACTTCCTGTGCGCGTCAGCAGGAGGACTGTGGGAATGCGTGTGCAATAATGTGTGTGGGTATGAATGCTCAGATTAGAGTGGCAGTTGTGTCCATCAGCTGCTTGTAACTGTTGTGCAATGCAGTACTGCACTATGTTGTAATGCAGTAGCGGGAGCGGAGGCTGTAGTTTAGTATCTTGAAGCTTAGAACGGACGAGCATCCTCTCTATTAAACTGTATTGAGCCAGTTCAGAGGACGTTGTTGTGGCTCTCCCCTTGTTAAAGAAAGGCTGAGAGAGCAAAATGAGAATTTACCTACAGCGATCGATAATGTGATTAACGCTAACAAAATAGGTTAGTGTAACGCTCTTTAAACTTCTCTGCTCCTTTTTCCTGCCTATACCCTTCAGCTGTCTCATCGTCACAGCGCACTGCAACAACTCTAATAGACAGAAGCTAAACATTATCTAATGGAGATTATAGTGCAAATCATTTGTCACTTGGGTGAAATGAACAGAAACGTCTTCATAATTTTTTAAGCACGGACAGATGTCCAGCACTGAGACTAACAGTCTTATCCAGCTGTATAGATGGGACGACTTGCTGGAGAGAAACTGTCAGAGCCTGACATATTTTGACTTCACTCCCTGTGATTCTGCTCTTTAATGCCGTCTGTTAGCCCCTACCTGCCCAGAGAATGTTACAGGCTATATTTTCAAGTTGAAGAGGTATTTACCAAAAGTCCAAAAAACTCCAACGTAAGTATAGAGAACCTTGAAACGGCATATGAACAACACATTTTATAATCTATGACAGGTCTCCCATGCCTTTACATACATTACGTTTTTCTTTTTGTTCTTTTCGTCCATACATACTTCAAAGAGATCCTGTTCTAAATTGATTTCATTTTAATAGGTGCAAAACAAAACCCACAGTGTGTGTCGAAATGCATGGCAACGTTTTGCTGAAACTAATACGAGGCTTCTTTGGTGTGATTCAGAGCCTAATCTTCTGGGTTTTATTTATTATTTAGTATGAAATTCCTTCTTTTTACTTCTACAGAAGGATTTATCTTGTTGGGTTAGGGTAGTAAGACAAAGAGGGGATTCTTTACTAAGGCTGTAAGTCTGACTGATTGATTCACACTGCAGGAGTCTCACATTAATATAAACCTATCTCTAAACATTTCCATGAATGGGGACTTTCAGGCCAGTGAATGTCTTTGTGGTGTTTAAAGACAGAGGAATCGATTCCAGTGACCAGTAACTGCTTTGGTTGAGGCGTTGTATTGTGTTATGCTGAAATATTGAAATAAGTTCTCCAGCATGCTGGATGTTTTCAACTATTTAAGGAGAAGAAAACATTTTACTTATTTTTGTGATTCTTTTCACTTTGTGCCATTGTAAAGTATCTTTTAATGCTTTTAAAATAATAAGAAGAACGGTTGAAACCATGACAAAGGAAGATGTCAACACATTAACCAAGTCAAGTCACAGCCTTGGTTTGGCAGCAGCAAATGGATTTTTAAAATCAGATATTACCCACTATAATTTACTGCATCTACCTAATATTCACTGCAGTAGCGTTTCCTCCAAAATGTTACCCAGCTTTTGATGCTGTTGAATGACCTCAGTGCCGGCTCCCTCTCATCAACCTCTGCTTCACTTCCTGCTGTCTGCGGCTCAGCTCACACAGGGCCACCGGCGACCGGGCGGAGACAGGCCAGTCGTAGGAGCTGTACAGTGGGCTGTGTGGAAGCTGTCATTAGCTCTGTGTATGTGTGAATGTCAGACACACCGTCACTGAGTGAGGAGGCGATCTGACAATTGGGCAGAAATTGCTGGTCAAAGCAGCCCTGGAGGTGCCCTTGGCTCGCTTTAGTATTTGTTCCAGGAGAGTGGAGACACAGAGGGGGGAGAAGTGAAGGCAGAGTGGAATATTCAGGAGCTGTAACAGGAGCTTCTGGTGGCTGGCATGTGCATCAGTGCATTCTTTGCACTTACGTATGTTTCCATATACATCAATTGCTGACTTCCTATTTTTTAATAACATTTGTGTGGAGATGATGGAAATGTCTGTGTTACTTTCTTGTGTGTGTCTTTGTGTAATGGCTTAACACCTGTTTGCTTATGTGCTCACAAATGCATATGTGTGCGAGTGCTGACAGTAATGAAGGGTTTGGAGTTTGCTGCCGGTGGAGAGTTTATCATTACTCTAATCCCTCTGGAGAGACATTCTCTTGCCGAGCCCTCCCACATATATGCCTCTCCGCTCAGGCCGGCAGATAGAATGTGTTGTTTGAAACATGTTGTGATTTTTCCAATACAAAACATTATGTAATCACAAAACAGTACATTCTCGCTGGCTCTGTTCTGATACTGTGTCCTTCCTCTGCTGATTGAATCACAGTGTGTATTCAGACCCTTTTGGCCCCGTGTGTTTGGTGCATCTATTGGCTCGCGCGCTCTTAACTGGTGGAGAGATTATTTGCAAGATGTTGTTCAAGATTTGCCGCAAAGATGAAGGAGGTGTTATTTTGTTCTAGGAATCCACCAGAGACTAAAGAATGAAAGTGCTCATTATTCACATACTAAAGTGGCTATGATCTTCTTAGCTATCGGTAATACTGTTTTCAGTCACAGTTTCCTCTGGGAATTAATTAAATCGGAAGTCAAACATGCAATGAACATAAAAATATATTTCCGCCTGTTTTAGAGAGTGCGATCCTTTTGCTGGAAGTTCAGCCTCTTTCCAGTACAAAACAAGCTGTTCTGTAAATACGGGTGGGATTGATACATGTTTGTGGCAAAGCTGCGTGGACTCTCAGCGAATGTATTTTCGTGAGAACGCCGTGAATGGAGAACGGGACGCTTACAGCTCTGTAGGTAGTGGCGGTCATACAAAATAAGACCACATTCGACAGTTTAAGATTAGTTGTGCAGCTGAAGGATGAAAATCGTGGCCTAAGTGTAACCGCTAAAGCTCAGTGTACCCGGGAGATGAGATTAGGCTATAGCCCAGAGCTGCACTTTCAAGGGATACTGTTGAGCCTTAGGCATTTGAAGATCTATAGTCGGCTGATACAAGTTTTTAAAAACACAGTTTTCTCACAATCAGCCGGTCCTCGTAGCCTGTCAACAAACAGCACAGATGACAAGAGCGCTTTTACTGCGCTGAAAATTTGCTGATTGGACGTTTATGCTATAGATCATCATTTTCAAGCTTTTTTGTGTCAGAGTCTCACATCGGAGTGATCGCTTGGAGCAGGTGGCTTCCCCGTCCCGGCCCCTGCCAACAGATAATCGACCCACGGCCCCCTCAGCAGGGCCACATTGATCTGGCAGAATGGAAAGCTCCTCATCGCAGCACAAACCCATCGCGTCTGTATATGTTTTTAGGAAAGCAGAGTTATTATAATTCAGAGTTATCAGGCAACACAGCAGATCAATTTGATGGCTGTAACCAAACACGAAGATGCCCCCCATCCTCCAAAGCCTGCAGTGTGAAGCAGCCCTTTCGCTCCAACCATAAAGAGCTAATGTCAGCCAAGCAGTGGTAGAGGCTCCTCCGTCCCAACCCTCCCCCACCGCTTCATCAACCTTCTCTCCGTGCGGACCCCGCCCTGACACCTGCTCCCACTGCGCTCGTTTTGCCCGTGATTGAAATGTCGTTGCCGTCCTTCTAACTGCTCAACACATGGCGACAGACGGAGCCGTGCATTCTGTCGGAGACTTTTAATTCCTGCGCGGCTCCAAAATGGGAAAACGACCACGGAGCTGCGCTGTGCATTTCAAAGCAAGACAGTTGCTACGTGGCAAAATAAATGCGACAGCTTTAATTACAAATCAATAATTTGGATCAAAACACATTTGAACGCAAAACATCCATTTTGAGATTAACGTCAGCGCCGCTAACTTGGATTTGGCTTTTAACTGGACTCTGTTTGTGGCAGCAGATTACGGCTAAGCGGAAGGTTTACAGTCATTGGACCATCTGTCCCACCGCAGCCAGTGACTCTGAGCTAATACGTCATTGCTAATGCAAAATGCATAAAAATGTGTCCGCTGCGTCTTTTCAGCTGAGCGACAAATGTGGGGAACCAAACTCTAGAATTCTGACTGCACAGAAATGATTTAAAACCTCTCCCGCTGGGCTTAAAACGCTTTGTCAGCAAAATGCTAGCATGTCTGACGTACTCTTGTACAAGGTAGAGTCAAAGAAGAGACGGGTGATAATAATCTTTTCTTCCAAGCGGCTGTTGTTGTTTAATAGCAGTGATTATGCCGTTACTTGCTGCGTGACATTGCATTGTGTTAATTGGGTGCTCCCCAGCTGGAAGTAATGTCAGTACACTTAGGAAGAGCCGCCATGCCGGCTTCCTGGAGCATTTAAGTGTGCCAGGGCATCTCGCATGCATCCCGTAGCTGCAACTGAATTCTTTGATGTGATCGCTTCTGAGCAACGTCATCATTTATTGATGCTTCCATTAAAGTGGGATAGTCTGTATAGAGTTGGAGGAAAGAAAGGGGGCGCGCTGGTGGGAAGAGCTGATGAGCTAACTGGTAAATGCCCTCCCATCCATACTGGCATCAGGAGCCATTCTTCACAGATCCAGATCTCCATATGTGATGTGTTTAATCAGTGGATTTGAGTTTTGGGTAAGCTGATAGTACAGTATGAGGGGTTCAATATTAGGTGATGTTGTTACATACTGATCGAAAGAGGATGATGACTTAGTGTATTTTTTGTAAGGTGAACAACCTGACGTCATCCTGAAGCACTTTAGCCTAAAATGTCTGCTGGCTAGTTTCCTAATGCCTTAATCCCATCATGATCCTCTTCATTTTAGAATTAGTCTGACTATAATATCAACCTAATCTAATTATCAAAACAAGTTTAACATCAGAATAATAGAGACCAGCATGAAATGTGTTTAGCAGCTGCATTTGTTGTGCATTATTGTAGTAAAATGTTTATATTTGTATTTCTTCTTATTTCTTCATAACAAGACATTTCAAGGATATTGTTTACATTTTGATAGAAGTCAAATTCTTAATAATATGAAATAATGCCCACCCTTTTATTTTTCTGTGTAATGTGCATAAGCTGTTGTTAAATATTCAAATTGAATAATTTAACAACTTTTGTCTTCATTCAGGGTCTTCCAGGGAAGTGAAGGCTCCTGTTGAGGTCTCAGAGCAAATGATGCAGAAGCTGAGAGGCAAGAATGAGTTTACCGTGTTGGTGACCCTGAAACAGGATCACCTCAACTCTGGGGTCATCCTCTCCATCCACCATTCTGAGCACAGGTAGGATCTGTTCAGGCTTTGGGTTGTAATAAATGAATCTGTTCAAACGAATACATTATTTAAGTGTAATTTAAATACGTAATTCATCAGTGAGCCCAAAATGTGCTCTGTTACAACTTAATTAAAGTTGTTTTCTAAATATAGCTCACTCTGTTTGCTCATATCAGCAAACTGTAATATGATTGAAACAACTGAAATCGGAATATTTGTTTTTGATGAGCATTTAGACGTTCTAGCCTCCAGTCGAGTAAACAAAGCAAATCACCCTCGACGCCAACTTATTATTCACAGTCCATCAACGATCCAAACGTTGAGTCTGTAATCGTGGATCGAAAACTGATGAGACACTATCTGCAGTTAGCATGCTAATGTTTTCCATTAGTTTGCGGTAGCTGAGCCGTTGGGTGATCAAAACAGCCATCTGAATTGCACATAATGTGTTGATTGAACAGTTTGTACATTAAAGTCAGTCCTGAGAAGAGAGCTCACAGGGATGTTAATGACTTTCCCCGCTGCTGATTAGCTTTTCCAGACACTCATATGAAACCAAGCAGCGCTGCATGGTTTCATTTTGAAATGTGGCAAGGACTAATTCAGCATCAGAAGTGTTCTCCACTGCCTTTATGGAGCCGGGATGAATGTGCATGCATGGCTGCTGGAGAGTAAATCTATTAGATGTGGCTGCAGATAAATCAGCTACACTTGCATGACTGTCCATCCCTCTTTTGAATAATGTTTCCAGCAAATGACTGTAGTTTGAATAAAGCTGTCTTTAAATGCTGGCTGATGACTGTGTATCGGCAGCTCTTTCCATTAATGTCACTAAGCTGGTTGGATCTCAGTGGTGTGGAGAAGAGGATTCTCCTAGAATACTAATACTCCAATGTAAAGAGCTGGCAACCTACATGTAGGCCATTGTTGTGTGTTGCTGATGCTGCACTTAGTGGCCATATAGCATCATTATGCTCGACTACTGATGTGATTGAATTGTAAATGGTGAGAGACCTGAGTGCACATCTTAGAAATGAGTGACTTTTCCTGCCAGTAATGGGACTTTAATGCAACAAAACACACCAGACAACTCAGGAAATTCTGCAATATGTGTCTGTCGTTAGACGCAGGGTGCTGATACCTCATTTTTGCAGGTTCCTGGAGCTGGAGAGCAGTGGCCAGCGCAGCGAGGTGCGTCTTCATTATCGTACAAAAGGCCAGCAGGCCCACACTGAGGTGTTCCCCTACAGCCTGGCTGATGACCAGTGGCACAAGGTCTCCGTGGCCATCAGTGCCTCTCATGTCATACTTCACGTCGACTGCAACAGGTAAGAGAGTTGGAATAGAATATTTTACACATCAAATCTGCTCATTTTAAATGATCTCACCCTCAAAACCAGACCCCATGCTACGCCCTCCTCTGCTGCAGCGTCTGCTGATGCTGCCATCCAGCGATTATCCTCCGTGTGCCTTCTCACATACGAACGGGTCCAACATGCATGCAGTGGACATGCAGCGGTACACGCTACTGCTGGTTGAAAGGGCTGTTGCATGTTATGTGTGAGGATTCTCCTTGGCGCACAAAGACGGAGCAGATGGTGACACCATGTGTGTTGCACAAATCACGCGGCTATCTATACCCTCCCGCGGGAAGGAGTTAGCAAAAAGATTTAAAAGGGCAGAGCCCGTCATGTGTGGTTGTTATTCTGAACTGATTAACAACAGTGGGCCAATAAAAGGGAGGAAGCACAAATAATAAGCTGCGGGAATTTAGAACTCCGTTCTGAATGTTTTTTGCAGGATCTATGAGCGGGTGGTGGAAGCCCCCTTCATGGACATCCCCGAGGACGCTTCCTTCTGGCTGGGGCAGAGAAACGCCGCTCATGGCTTCTTTAAGGTGAACGCTGCGTCACAAACCCTCCTATCAGAGCTTGATTGTTTATGCCTGTCCTGATCTGTCATATTAATAAGCCACAAATGATTCACAATGGCGAGAACAAGTAATTCATCCGAGCGGTTGCAAATAGCTTTTCAGCCAGTACTCAAGCTTGATTTATGCTGCATCTTCGCCCTCTTTGTTTGGCTTGTTTAGTTTTATTTATTATAGCTGTTGGATTTAATTGTGTGCATTTCTCATGGCTTACCATTTTAATTTGAGGGTTGCTCTGCCTACCCTAGGACTTTTTCTGTCATTGTTTGTTCCCTTTCCTGTAGCTAAGCCCGGTGCAATTATCTCAGCAACCCCCGCAACGCTGATTTGGAAGAAATCGTTAAATAGCCTCTGGACTCTGCTCATTAAGCTAAGTCTATAGTGTGCTTTCCCAGACACAGAGACATCGCCTCTCCCCAACTGGACTGCACTCCCAAATTTCTCACCTGGGGAGACACATTGGGGCAGAATGTCAGTTTACCAGCAACTGTAGCTGTTTTAATCAGTCTTCCTATGACAGGCTCACTGTGTGTGTGTGTATGTGTGTGTGTGTGTGTTAATGGCTCACACATCCTGCCCTGGTCGTTGGATTCCCTTTGTGTTAATTGGTAGATGAAAGAAGCCATCGAGGTCATCCACCAATCTTGTCAAGTAGCAGCATCTCCTCTCACCACCCTCTAAAGCCTTGATTGGTGGCTGGGAAGGGAGGTCCTTATTGAAAACACACTGTCTCATTAATACACACACACACACACACACACACACACACACACACACACACACACACACACACACACACACACACACACAGTCATTGTCTGCACATGGGTGTCAACTGAAGATGAGACAATTACAGCCTTAGTGGTAATAGAAATTAACGATTAAAGGACTTGAGTCAGAGTGAGCATGTGTGCTCCACCACACAATAAATATCTCTTTTATAGTCAGTACACAGGGCGTATCTGTGCTTTCTAACTAATCTAGTGATCAGATTTTTGAATTTCATCAGTGATACATTTGTAGTCGATTTGTGCGCTAATGTGGCAAGTGGTTGTTCATCCTAATTTAAACTGAAACAATTAGCATTTTAATTTAGGCAATCTGCATTGTAACAAGACGGCAGCTTTTTAAACACGAAAATTAGGTTGAATTTCACAGTCGCACCGCATCTTATTCCTTATTCCAACAGGATGTAGCATCTTGTTATTGTTGGAATTCCGTAGAAAATGAACAAAATGAAACTACTTCAGAAGTGATTTAGTCCAAGTGCTGCCTAACAGTTGTCTCATGCTTCCGGTACAGATGGGGCAACCATCCACATCCCATGTGTTACAGCAAATACTGTCACTAACACAGGGAATCGTTTTGGAGGTTGTTTTTTTTTACTTGCCAGAAGGTGCAAAAGAAAGTCTGGCAACTGGCTGTACAACACAGGATCTGTTCAGAGAAAAAAAAAACTATTCATCATGTGCTAAATGTCCATTTATCCCGAAGACAAATCACTAACGCTGTGGTTTAGGTCCACATTTGACCAATAGCAGGTTGTAGGATAACACAGAAATGTTTTGGATGTCATTTTATCAGGTTTACATGTGTATTATGGAGATCACCTGACACTCACTGCTACTGTACCTGTACCTGCTCAGCAGCACGCATGCTCACATTCCTGCTTAAATAGCCATTAGGCATCAGCGTAGAAGTTTCCTGGAGAGGCATGATGGGAAATCTACATGACTGCTGCGGACGAATGTATAGTTTGACGGTTTCATTACAATTTTGACGGACACAGCTCGTGTCTGCTTCCATTTCAACACATTGCCGTGAAAAATCAGCAAATCATTTCCGCGGGATTTGAAATTTATGGCCAGTAAATTGAAGTGGCAAGACAATTTAAAAAACAATTTCTCCTAAGTTGCAGCGCTTCACTTCTGTAAGGGAAATAAATGCACTCAAGGAATGAAATGGACCCGGTTACCATGGCAACAGGGTATCTGTTTGCGGTCGTGTGCCAGTGCGTGTGTTTGGACATAGGATGAAGGGATATCAGTTGGGACTTATGACTCAAATTGAATCTCTATCTACTATTTATGCTTATCAGAGGAGATTGGGCAAGAAAATAAAAATTCTATCTACCTACTTAAACTCCCACATCACTGGCTCGCATAACATCCTGTTGATGTCCGGTTATGAGATGATTCATCTGAGCGACAACCTGGGACACATAGTACCTCACGACTAACTGCTCTGTTTCTCATTCCCTAGATTGAAAAATAAATTTGCTCCCGCCTCTGAGATTTACTGCTGTTTCACTGTGTTAAGTTTTATGTTTGAAGCAAGGCTCCCATAAACGTGGCCTTCAGGTCTGACGCTGCATGTAAAGTGTATTTTTGGGTTCGATGTTATCTCATGTGGAAAATACACTTATGAGCATGTTTAGACGTTGTCACACCTCTGGGTCTTTATCCACTTACTACACGTTAATGTGCTTCATTGCCTGTCTGCTTCCTTTAAGGCATTACTCTCCTTGGTCAAAAAGTTTGATGTGTGTGTGTGTGTGTGTGTGTGTGTGTGTGTGTGTGTGTGTGTGTGTGTGTGTGTGTGTGTGTGTGTGTGTGTGTGCGTGTGTGTGTGTGTGTGCGCGCAGGGAGTGATGCAGGATGTGGAGATCCTGGTGATGCCACAGGGTTACATCTCACAGTGCCCAGACCTGAACAGAAGTGAGTGCAGTCTCCTACTCCACAGTTTTTTTAAGTGTGATGAAGCATTTTATTCAGTGGATAATTTAATTTGAATCACCTCTGGTGCTTAATTTGTCAGACACTTGATTGCACTTTTCTCCCCACTCACTAGATTAAAACAGCTTTTACAAAAACTGACAAAAAATCCCTCGATTAAATTTTTGGTAATCAAATAATGTAAATAGCCACTTCTTCTATTAAAGCAGCTATTCCTGTAATATCCTCTGTTAAAGAGGAATGCGTTTTTTATTTGGTTTAAATGGCAGCATTATAATCACGATCAGCAGCGGCCTGTCCAGTTTGTTGCAGACACACTGCCTTCTCTGCAGGGGACTCACACAACCATCCTATGCTTTAAAATGATTGTCACACAGATTACATGCTCGTCAGAGGACACACTGAATTCATTTTACAGTATGTGCAAGAAAGTATGAGCTGCTGATTATGTCTTTTTAAGTAAAGGGACTACATTTTTAGTTAAAGCTTTATATTAATATAATTATGTGCATTATTTGTATATGTAACTGTACTGAACCTCTCTTTCAGCTTGCCCAACCTGCAATGATTTCCATGGACTTGTACAGAAAATCATGGAACTACAAGATATACTTGCTAAAACGTCCAGCAAGGTAATATAATATGATCTAATGTGACTTAATTTAGCCACAATTGAAGAACGATTTGTTCAGCAAACAGAGAAGATTATTACGGTTACTATAACATTTATGCTCTGCACATTCAGCGAGACACTGTCATTGACATTCATTGCAACAGGCGATCGGGGGCATTGTTCAAGTCTTTTCTGTTCTGATGCATAGACTGCGTGTCTAAAAGGTGTTAATGATGTCTAATGACTCACCTTTGTGATGCCACTGGTTTGCTTCTGAAACTCTTTATACATGTGAATATAGACACACACTGAGGCTGACGCTCTTTCTTGCCTTTTGTTCTTTGGGGGTTGGTGAGAGCAGCTGTCCAGGGCGGAGGAGAAGATGAATGGGCTGGATGGCTGCTATTGTGAGAGAACCTGCAGCGTCAAGGGGGTCGTCTACAGGGAGGACGAGGGCTGGACAGATGGCTGCAGGAACTGCACGTGCACGGTGGGGCTGCGCAATCCGCCACTTGACCGAGTACATGAGCGCGGATGTTAGAGTAATAAAGAGCAAAGGAGGGAATTCAATTTAGAAGAAGAAGGGACAGGGATCAGGGTCATGCATTATTTGACATGCCTGTTTTCATTATGTGATCATCTACATGTATCATTATTTATTTATATATCTATGTTATTTATTTTGTCGCTCTGTTCATCAAGTGTGCGTTCATATTATTTACTTAGTGTGTATTAGAGGTGAGTTTTTACCCAACAAGTGATGCTGTATTGAAAACCTCCCCAGCGCCTTGGATTAGACACATCAGCATCAGTCCTTAGTGATGGTTGATTTTCTCAAGGGTCTACTTTGTGCTGCATTAAGTGTGAAAGATTTCCAAAATGAGAATTAGAAACGATTGGAGATCTGGGGTTTGTAACACATCAGCAAACAGATTTCACCTCCCGTCAGTCTGCTCAGCGTTGGAGCAGGCGGCCAATCCCAAGGCTTCGCGCATCAATACCCAGCATAAAAAAATAGGAAATCACATATCTCTCAGTGCACTGCACCTAATTGCTCCTGACAGATGATAATTATCATAAGGGATTTGTTCTGCCCACTCATCCAATGAAATCGCTTCATTCACCGGGAATCCCGTGTTGCCATTCGTGGGCTGCAATTAAGGAATTAAATGGGATATGTTCCTTAGCATATGTGGCAATTAGCTGTGACCTTTAAAATGCAAAGGTCATGCATTAAGATGTTATCAATTATGTGGATCAGGTTCATAGATGTTGCTGTCGAAGAGCTTTCATCCGTGGAAGTAATGTTAATCATCGGTTCAGCTAGAGAAATGCAGAGGCGATGGCTAAACAGCCAATTCGCTCCATAAAGTAACGCTACATGAAGGCCAGGTTGTTAAAAAATGTTAAAGCATCACCCCTGAACAGATGATATAAACTTTTGCAATTGCCAAAATCAAGAGAGCTTTATTAAAAATATTGACGTGCCTCTTCATGCTGCTGTGATGTTGGCGTTGGCCTGAGAGGCCGAGTGCCGGTTGACCCGGGCCTGTCACCCTTTGAGCACTGTGTTTTCTCTCCCTCCACCAGAATGGCAGCGTGCAATGCGAGGCCGTCTCCTGTCCTCCCCCTCAGTGCCCGGCGGGCACGGCGCCTGCCTACGTAAAGGGCGCGTGCTGCAAGGAGTGCCAGCGTGAGTGGAGTACCATTGACCCCGTCACCCTCCTACACTTACACAATCATGGACACAATTGCGTGCCAACACGCAACGGCAAAACAACTTCCAACCAGCACCAGTTAGAGTTAAAACACAAATCACGCCTCCACAAGGGCTGCCTAAAAATTGACCAAGGCTCTTCTGTGTTGCTAAGCTACCTCCTAACATGCCTCTTGAGATGGTTCCATCCTTTTGCATATACATGGAGCAATCAGTTATTCACTAGTTGGCTTCAAAAGACAGATGGCCATCAGTCACACAGACAGGAGCCAGTAATCTGGGATCACTGCTTGTGATGTGAAGTAGTTCCTGTTTGTGTCTGATTTGTTGACACTTTAGGGGAAGTGGAGAAGAAAGAAATGTTAAATGCCTGAAATGGTGCAAACTCTGCCGATAGTGTTTTCTTAAATGTCAATTTTTCAACTTTTGAGCACTGATATGTTCTTGCTGGATAAATAATTCTGTTTCATCACTTATCTACATAGAAAGTCTGCGTTTTTTCCCCAACAACTTTGAGATCAGCGGTGAACTCTTATTAGCCTCTTACCGCAGCACTCAGCATCTCATATTCTCTCGACTCCCCTCTCAATAAAAATGGATTTCAGAGAATATTAGCTCTTCTCACCCTAGAGTTTCTCTATTAACCCAAATGAAACTTGAAGAGATGCCACTGGTTTCCTTTAAAAGACACAAAGGATCTGCCCGTCAGTGCATAAAACCAAATCTAGCATGTGCATTAAGTAAAGGATTTATTAGCAGACATTTGTACTAATAGTGCGTGGGAAGCCGCTAGTAATTGATGCTCTTATAGGGGTTACACACCGTATGCATAGTATTACTTTGCAGCTCGCACTCAACATCTTGTGCAAGAACTTCCTCTCCACACACTCCCACACACTGCTGCTGTTGCTCCTGCTTTTCTTACAGATATAAATAATAGACACAATTTAAAAGACACCATTAGTCTCGGATTCCAATCAGTTGGTGTCAGAATCATTTCCGCTGACCCAAGGGCTCGCGGCTGCAACGCGTAGCTGTAAAGTACGGCTCCGCATCCACTGTGTTAACGTGTAAACATGTAGCAGGTAATCCCCTTAAAGTCAGCGCCCCGCGCTCGCAGCTAATTACACGTGCTCCGACTGTGGAGAGAAGGGTGCCGCGAGGTTCTCCACTACAAAGACGTGATTCTGTCTCCAAATTAAAGCCTTATCTGGCAGCACAAGGCCACGAAGGGAGGGGTCGTTTGATGGTCTGCTGAGTAGAACGTCAAATGGCTGTTTCAGAAGTCCTTCTCTTTCATGATACGCTGCTTTGTGATAGGGCCTGACCTGCGGTGTCAATCATATTTCGTCTGAAACGGCCTGACCCCGGCTGCCCATCAAATGCACACTTTCTGCCATGTGATTATCGTATGTAACGGGTGCCACTTACTGTGTCGCAGTGAGAGACACTTGCTCTCTTTACATGCTAATTATTTTTTTTTCTTTTCCTCAGTAGCGTTGCCTAACTGGGTTTGAAATGCCTGAATTCGTCAGACTACTTAAAGTAACGGAACTGGTTGTGTTATACAATAAGTCAAACTTCACAGATACGTAGCATCCCTGGGGTTCTGTCAGTGTTTATGTGGACATGTAGTGGTTTATGGCGAGACCAATTATTTGCTCATTATTTAGGTCAGAGATCCAATAATTAGCTCTTGGTGGGTTGCTATTATCCTGTGTTTTTAACATATCAGAGACTGAAACATTTTCTCTATTTCTATTCCAATAGTTGTGATGACTTATTTTTAATTGCATTTGATTAGAAACTTTTTTACATAATTATTTGATATCTTAAATGTCATTATATATATTTACTTCTTTATATTAAATAAATATTTACCCTAAATATCATACAAGAACAAATCCAGCTTTCAAGCCCACTATTCGCTTGTGTGTGTTTCATGTGTCTAATCTTCTGTCTTTAACCAGCTGTTTGCCTGTTCGGTGGAAGGGAGCTGGTGGAGGGGGATCAGAAGGCCGTGCGTGACTCCGCTGGCAGGTGCCTGCTGTTTGAATGCAGAGTACGTCATGTCAACACGCATACATACACATAGGTTATTTACAGTAAAAGACCCTCATCAGACCCTAATGTTGATGGAGGCAATACAATAACACGCGTAATCGAGCACTTCAGCTCTATTTGTTTTCATGTCTCGGTGCTTTTCTGCTCACTGAAATCTTATTTCTCTGGTACCTTGGCCCTGCAAGAATGAAGCAACTTAGTGAGCCAGCGTGCTAGATTGTCCACTTTGTATCATACTAATTGAGTTTATGTGCACCTGTCAATCAGAGGGTGCCACAGCCATTCTTCAGTACCAATCATAAGATAACACAGTGGTCCCAAATGATTTTAATTTTCCAATTAGTTAGTGTGTTTGCCTTTGTATTCCTAGCGCACCAGATGGGTGGGTCGCTCACATTTGGGAGCAATTCACTTGATAACATTACGCCAGGCATCCCCAATCAATCACAGAAAAATGATTTGAAGTTTTTAATCACCCAACTCTATCACATCAACCGGCTCCTCCATGAATTTTGCAAAGCTCCATGAGAATCTGCAGCATCAGACAGCTGTCTGGCGTGCTTGTCCACACCTGGCCCATCTGTGGTCCCAGCTAACTGACTGGCAGTCCCAGGCAGATCAAAGAAATGGGGACGGGGAGCGCTGTCAGTCAGCCCCGTGCCGCAGACTCCTGCAGGCTTCCCCTGACAGCTGCTTGTCACGCCTCTGATCTCCTTTCTGCCTGCTGGCTGCAGGGGGGGTTACAAGTTTGGGTGGCAAGGAGTAGGTACAGAGACTTGTTTGGGAAGTTGTTTTGTTAAGTTTGTTCCAGGACCCACAACCTCTGTATGAGAAGAGGTCAAGACAGACAGATTGGTTTAAGTTTATCTTTAGGTAAAATATTTGTGCACTTTAATTAAAATGAGTGGGTCCAGCACAGTCTGGTGTTAATGACTCAGCCTTGGATGAGATCATTAGAGAGTCCTGCCAAAGGCATGTTGGGAAAGGAACCCCCTAATCAGGTTTTACACTCTGACTAAACACACACGCAGGGATAATCCAGAAGATTGATCCACTGTTTGTATTATAAAGATGCATCATGAATCATGATGTAAATCACTGAGGATAACAGGCAAGAAGGGGAAAACATATTTTTATTCTAAGACTAGTTTGCCATAAAGCTGCTATTGACCAGTGAGTAATTAGTTTGAGATGAACACACAGGGAGCGAGGAGAGTGAGGGAGGAAACACAATAGATGAAAAATTACCTTAATAATTACACCCGAGCCCTTTGCAGATGAAGGGGGCAGAGTGGACCTAAGAAGTAGCTTATGAGGATTTTTCTCATCACCCATCACAGGACAGGACCCTGCACCGAGTGGTCCCCAGCGAGCCTTGTCCCGAACTCAACTGTCCGGAGGCGGAGCAGATCGCGTTGAGTGACCGATGCTGTAAAGTCTGTAGAGGTGAGACATGAAGTAAAACTGTGTTTATGCAGTTTAATAACATCTGCTGATTTTAAAGAGAACTTACTGATTTTGGGTTCCTGACCCCAGTTGACGGTGAGTCAGGTTCTTGCTGTGGTCAGACAACAATTTAAAGCGGTGGCTGTAAAATAGGGGGTCACATCGTCAGTAGGTAAAACTAACCTGTCTCACGACGGTCCAAACCCAGCACGTTCCTTATTACCGAATGTAATTTTTATGACTTCAGAATGAGTTTTTATGCTGTATCTTATAGTTAAGTGCCCCAGTTTACATTATGACTTGACCTTTCCACTGCTTCTGTATGTCTTCCTTCCTCCGGGGTTCAACCTTTTCCTCTCCGCGTGGCCCCGCAGGTCATGACTTCTGCTCAGAGGGCCACAGCTGCGTGGAGCACTCCGACTGTGTGAACCTGGAGGCAGGAGACTGCTGTGTTTGTAAAGATGGCTTCCGCCCACTGAGAGATGATAATGCTTACTGTGAAGGTAAGGCCTGGCTCGAAATAACAAACCCTGACTATTAGCTGAGGCTTGTTAGCCATTCCCAGACAAGAAATGTGGGTAGGTTTTTAGGGATGCGTCCTGGTTGCATTTTCAATCAATACCTTGCACAAATTTCAAATGTAATTTTTTTATTATGGGACTTGTTTTTTTGTATTTCTGCTTTGCTTAGCAGTCAGCAAAGCTGGAAATGTCATGGCTTATTTTCCACCTTGGAAAATAAAGTATCAAATAAATATCAGTGAACCTTGCCTCAAGCCTGGATTAGATTTTCCAGTCCCATAAATACAAGACATTAGATGAGTCCTGTATTTCTTTGCTCCCATGTTCTCATTTTAATGAACGTGTCACATTACTCTCTGCTGTCCTGACACTTTTCCTCATGTGAGATTACAAACTTTTATGCCATAGTTTTTGTTACTTTGACAAAATGTTAAAAAAAAACATAATCATTAAAAATGGAAAAACATGAATACATACATAATGTGGCCATTTGCTAAATATTCAAAAACACTTGAAGTCAGGCTTTTTATCACATAATCCTTCCATGATTGGAGGCTGTAATCCTCTCATTATTTGTGTCCACAATGCACAGTAATGACGTTTCAGAATGCATTTTCGAGTGACTAGTATTTATGCTGTTGGGCAGTTGATGAATGTGTGATATAAAAACCTGCTCGGGGTCTTTATGTATGTATGCATGTATTCAGTGTCACTCTGCTGTAGCTGCAATTAAAGCCATGCCATCTATCATCAACAAGGTCATTCATTACTGATTCCACACTCGGGCTCAGATGTCTTCAGCAATTTAGCACTTTTAGATAAAATGGATTTATTATATCACCACTTACAAAAGCAGACAATGCTTCACTGCAGTGTCCCTTTAATGTTCAGCATTACAACAACTGATAAACATGCTCCATATGTTAATGCACACGTCATTTCATTGCTGGAGGTGAAACTGGCTTATTTACAGTCCCAACGTTCACTCAGTAAATTCAGCTGAATTCTTACGTCTTGGCTGAATTTTACCAGATGCATCATTAAAAAATGATGACCTCACCGTGTCCAGTGGCATCCTCTACTAAAATATGTAGTAAACATCATGTCATAGCCACTGCCCCAGTGCACCACTGGCGTTAATTAGCAATCCTGGCATCAAAGTAATTCATATTCCTCTGCCTTTGACCTTTATCGATGCCCTGTCAATATATACAACCTCCTGCTTGTGTGTGTGTGTAAGTTGGTAAGCATGTGTTTTAAATAGATTCCCCTGTAATATATTTTCTGTCTCCTTTGACAGCATAAGGCCAAAGTGTCAGCTGAGCCACAGTTGATGTTACCAAGGTGATGTAACATAAAATAAAAGACTAGTAGTTCACAGCTCTCACAGATCTCTCCTTAATTTGCAGATGTGAGCAGGTTGTTCAGGTAATTAAATAGTCTGGGGGAATCTGCATAATTAAAGATATTATCTGCCTTAAATTAATAGAAAGTAATGCTGTGGTGGTCAAAAGGACAACAATACCTACCTATAGTTATTTTCTGCTACACAGGAACATTTCTATCCTGCTGGTTATCAAAGTATAACTTCAAGAAGTTTTCTTTGTACTTTGTGATACTAAACTGAATTTGTTTGGATTTTGGGCTATGGTACCACAGAGATTTTAATAAGTCATCAACATGTAGTAATGGGTGCTGAGCATTATCTCCTGGCGCTGGAGTTCTCTCTAGCTCCATTAGATATTTTACAATCTTTCAGCTCATTCACTCAGCTCCATTTTGCTCTTATCTACCTGCTTTGGGTGCAGTAGGGAGAGTTTCTCAAGAGAAGACCTTTTGATCAGGTCAAACAACAGAAATGTGCACTTAACCACCTTAGGAAGATAGTACAGATGTTTTATAGTTAAAGATCCAGTTATAGCCTTTATTTGAGAAACTGGTGGAGACCAAAACAAGACATACTCTAACATTTAAAACAGTTTATTATAAAACCAGGACTTCATAGTATCTTGTTCTATCTGCTGGGTGTGTAAAAACCCCCACAAAAAAGAACCAGTCATTGCATGTTTAAAGAGGCTCTTTGCTGTTGCCTGCTTTACTATATACTGAATTGCTTTGTATGATGGATATAAAGCTTGGCAGGTAATAGTTTACCTTTAATTGAAGTCAGACCTATATTTTTGTTACCTTCAGACCCTAATGAAAAGTGGGAAACATTTATTTCCTTGTTTTCACTGCTTTTTATTTCGTCATTACCACAAGTAGTGCAATGTCAACAAACCAATATTTTATTTAGTTTATTGTTTGAGAAATAATAGAGCAGCCTGTCACCATTACCAGTGTGACACTAAGTACAAGCAGAGAGACCTGTGCCTGCACTTCAGACCCACATTATTTATCTCAAGAAAAGCCTGACTCTCACTATGAAATTGGATGGCAGTGTTTGCTGTGAGTGTTTGCATGAGGGAGAAACCTGAAATCGACTCAATTTGCTGATGGAGTTCTCTCGAAAGCAATTGATTTTTGTTTCTCTCTGTAACTCAGTTACTACCGTATATATGATTGTGTGTGTTTGTCCTGTGTGGAAAATAAAAGAACCGCCTTGTCGAAACATTGAGGATCCCACAAATGGATGAGCGAATGTTTGTGTTCTTATAATAGATACATCGTTTTGTGGCTGCGAGTACACGAACAGAAACACAAGTGAAATCGCCTACTTTCAATTCTAGATGAGTTTCACTACAGTGGTGCCTGCGAGATGGGATGAGAAGTCCAACTTAGAGGTAATTTTATGTATTGAACACAGCGGGGAGGTCGTAAAACACAGACACACGCGCGCGCGAACATATAGTCTTTTTTCTGCACAAACACTCTATTTTTTTGGGCTCTGTTCAAACTCAAAGACGAGCTTCACAAAAAATGCAGCGACAGACACTAGCGCTTTAAAACGTTCCTGGGTCAGACATGGGCCCAAAAATAGCCGATGAGATCACTTCTGTCTAAATTTTTCATAGAAGCAGCAGTAGGGAAAACTCAGGGGGATACGAGCCCTGCCTTTGTGTGAGCCTGTGCGCGTACGTGTGCAGGTGATTGTGTGTGTGTGTGTGTTTGGGCAATGAGTTCCCAGCCCTTTTTATCTCCATGCGTTCCTCTCTGCACGGCCGGGGCGAAGGCTTACTTTTTGACATGCATGCTTGTGTTTAGGGCAGAATTAAACAGAGGGTCGAGTAGTGGAGAAGTGACAGACTGTGTGATTGTCTCTAAATTAACCAATCAGTATAGTTCAGTGTGTTGAGATAATACCATTATTCATCCCAGCATTGTAAAGGACTGCAGGCAGAGAGACGTCTCCCATTGTTGTCTGGTTTTGAAATGCCCTACTTTAGAAATTCCCCGTCAGGACTCCTCTGAAAGGAGAACTGCCTGGGTGTTTTTGCATCATCCATGTGGGAAATGTGAAATACAAAATGAATATCTGTTCAAAGGAAGAATTAGAAAGAGACAAAGTACGCAACAGGGTTTTATTTCAAAGTACAACATAGCCCAGAGTGTGTTAATTGATGAATTTAAGGTACACCACTACATGTACAGCACACAGTAGCTGTTGTTAGTTCAGTATATACAGTAGTTTTATAACACAAAAAATAAATACATTTTAAAATCAGAAATCAAAATCTTTCCTCCACAGTTATGCAGAAATAGAGATAATTGTCAGTGCGTCATAGTTTTATACTTCTCGTCCCACTATACTGGGGAAATGGGATTTCCTCTGTGCTGCTTGTTGCATTGGAAAATGTTAAGGCTCTTAGAATCCTGTATGTTTTAATGTCACCAGGTCCCATGAGGAGGCACCAAATCCGGCGTAATGTGTCAGTTTGTCTCTCAGTATTTCCAGTGCTCCTAATCTGTCATTGGCATTGGCATCTGTCATAGGTAATTAAACACAAATTATTCCAAAATACAGGTTACGATCTGTAAATTTATGTGTTAAATTTTCTTTTTGCTTTTACACACAACCACTTTCTCTAAATCATTTTAAAGGCATTTAAAGGAACAATGGGTTCATCATTATTACTTATAAGTGGGATCTGAACAGACTCTGAGGCTAAATGTGAAAACGTGCACTTCCTGGAGTGGAGGCATGTGCACCGTTTCTTCCCAGACTTTTTGCCCATATAAACTTTAGGTATGGATTGTACACACACAGTTGTATAAATGAGGCCCCAGGATAGTGAAGTGGGCAACAATGTGGCTCATTGATGCATGTATGTAATTGATTTTGGACAAGAATGGAGCTCCTGTACTGCAGAAGAAAAATGATTCAGTCTTTGGCTGCACAAATATTGTCCTCCACTTCTTAGTTACTGTAGGAGCAGGACTTAGTTAAGCCATTCATTGATGGTTTGAGGTTTATTTCTATCATCACTTTAAGGTGAGTTTACCCAGTCTGCTATAAGGTGCTGAATGAATGTACAGTTATAGACACATCCCAGAGTGTGAGTTTGTGTACCTTAAACATTGCTCATCTCTGATGCAAACACTCGTGGGTGGATTCTGCGCTCGTCGAAGCTTTAAATATCGCAGTGACGCAACAAGGGTTAATTTGAAAGCTTCATTCAACTGATCCGGAAAGTCAAGGTGGCGCATGGAGTGGGGTTTTATGGCTTGCGAGCCACGGCCGCGTGTGTTTGTGTGCGGGGATATGGTTTGTAAACACAAACAGTTCTGATTGCTGCTGCGGCCTTTTTAATGTCACTCAGTGGCAGCGGGCCAACTGGCACAGGCTGAAGAGCAAAACCCAATCACTGCTGGGATGAGCCTGGAGCCTCTGGACCCCCTTAACTGCGAGGATCATTGCCACTCGAAGCACACAGATGAATCACAAACATGCACGTCCTGACTGTCACACTCCTCACCCCCGTGACCCCTCTGAAATGTCACCCAGGCCAGACTGTCTCGCCATCACCCAGGCAGCCCCGTCCAGAGTAAATGACAGCGCCGCAGCGTTCCTCAGTCGCCACGTTTCAAATGCCACAGCGGAGACGTCTCCCTAATTCAGCGTTTTTCCAGATGGTCTCACAATGAAGTCATTCACTGCTTTATACTTAGTCGAAATAGGTCTATTCACGGTGCTGAGACAACTTCTCCTCATCTAAGTTTAGTGTGTAAGTTGTCGATTCAGCTTTTACACAAAAGAAGATCCTTTAATAAAAGTTCATACATCATTATAGATTAGTAAAGTAATAGTTATAATTAGACTGCGCTTCATTGCAGACTGACGAGTGATGGAGGATGGTGCCTCATTGATTTACGGATGGAGGAAAAATATGCTGCAGATATTTGATATATGATAGAGAGCAGAACCCCACTTATGCTCACTGCACATATAAAAACACATCAATTAATAATACTAAGTGATGGGGGAAAGGTGCTCGCTTTTATTCTTCTTTTTAAAACGCCTGGTGTGAACAGCTCCTCCTCAGCATTTCTATGGCTGACTGGGCTCTGAATCATTTACACGTCCACTCATGTTTAGGATCTTTACAGCGTGACAGTGAGGCTGGATTTGGGGCAAATTCAGTTAAAGGTTATGTGATTTGACCTAATCATTATTATTAATTAATCACATGACATTTCATAAGCAGTTTATGTGGAAAATATGCTGGTCCATCTGCACAATGCAGCAATTCAATAGCTGGTAGATGTTTGCTGAGAGGGATCCTTGGATAACAGTAAATTGGATGGAAAGTTGTCCACCTGTGGGAATTGTCAGGTTGTCATGTGCGCAATATGCTGGAATTGTGTGCACACGGTGACAGGAGAAAACACACAATCGCACACTTCCATGCAATTACAGCAGCAAACACACACACACGCACACAATTCTCCTGCTCCTCTTTCTTATTTGATGTTCATTGTTCTAGGTAGGTAGCAGGCTTCTAAGTGTTTACAGTGATTGATCACAGTGTGTGTCTGGTATTAGACAATGACTGTGCTCTCAGAATGAAGGTTCCCATTCTCGTTGATTCCTAGTGGGTTTCTTCCCACTCAGTCATCTTAATTGGCTCCTACTCCAGCCCAAATTGGCACTGACATTTTGCATATTTGTTTTGGCTCTTTCTGAGTCTGTTTATTTAAGAGTAATTGTCCAATTTGGTAAGTTTAAATACATTTTTCTCGTCAAAAAGTGATTTATGGCTCTAAATTATTTGTCAAAACATTTCAAACGTTAACAAAGAGAAGATTCCTTTGCCATATCTTACACAATTTGTCTGAATCCCTGCAATGCAACTATTAGCATCTTAATCCAAGGCCTGCATCCAATAGAAGAAGAGAATTTGAAGACGCTAATTTTAGCCCTGTATCCTGTACAAACTAACCAGCTAATTAGTTGATCAAATGAGTTATTGCATAAATATACTGCATATATAATTGTCAATTGAGTGAAATTTAAAGGAAACGCTAGTGGAAGGAAATCTATGCATCATAACTAAAAAGTAGATTAATGTGAGGTCACAGTCAAGTTAATATCATAGTACAATATATAACAAAATAAAATACTTACACTAACAGATGCCAGTTTACTTTTTTCTTTTTTTTTTACTAAACATCTCAAACAGGAGCTAGAGCCTGATATGTGATGTGATGACTCCTCCCTACACCAGCAGAGGCTTCCTGTAACATCCTTCGACACATTTCTCCACCCACGAGGAACCAAGACCGGCAGTGAACATTATTTGCTGAGTGGGGCTCTGTTTGGCCGGCAGGGACGGCTCTTTTTCTCTTTGCTTCTCCTCCTCGCTGCCATATCTGTCCCTCCGTGAGGGAGCCGGCTACTGAGCGACATCACACAACGCGTCTGCCATTTACTGAATGAGCATCTGCTTGAATGCGAGCTGGTTGGGGAAGGTGAGGATAGATAGAAGGAGCCGAGGCTGCCGGCGTGGCGGGTCTTTGTGGGACATCCAAAGGCAACGGCGGTGTTATCTTCCAACTCCCAGACCTTTGCGTGCTGCTGTATGAAACACAAGATAGGGAAGACAGTCAAAACGACACGCCGTACGAGCACAGAGGGATGCGCTGCTGTTCCCTATTTAGATAGCTGCATGTTGGATGTACAGTAACGTGATTAGTTCCTTCAGTGATGTGATACCACACATGGGGATTTAATGTACTAACAGCAGACCCATCTTTTGTCCATTGCCACCCATAGACTGACTTGATAACAGTATTCAGTTTCTGAACCAGGCAGTTCTGATCCATAAAGCTCCACTGCAGTGTCTCTAGTGCTGACAGCTGCAGGAACACGCCAACCTCCCTCTATATTGCAACGCCATCAAGTCTCCTGGGGTGTGACTGTAATTAATTCAATAGTTATGCACAAATTCATCAATGTGGGGGGAAAAAAGAGCAGTTTTATAGCCATCCATCGTGTTGTGGCAAGACGTTGACCTCCAGCAGTCCATCCAGCGGTAAAAGCCACTGGTGACTCGCGGCCGGCTGTGTCACGTGTGTCCGCGTGACAGGCCAATCAAGGAAATTGAGTGCGTTAATGGAGATGGAGGTGGTCGCCGGCCACCCCTCGTTCGCGCGGCGCCCCTCATCATCTCACCTCCTAACACATTGTCTTAGCAGACGTAGCCGCTGTCTCTGAGGAGAGGATGGATGGTGTCTTGCGGTTAATAGGCTCTAAATCAAAGGCGCTGCCACCGAGAGCCAATCAGAACGCAGGGAAGCTGCCGCGCAGGGCCCGCGCTCAAGGTTACCCCCGCCGCCGCGGAATGAATGAATCCTCTCCCTGACGTTCTGGCTCTTTAGTGACAGTTAATGCCTTTTTGCCACTTCCTCTCCACTTCTGCTCCGCTCCCGTCTAAATCTCTTTCCTCCGTGTTCTCTCTTGCACGGACGCCACACCTTTCACCACTTTCACATCTCAGGGACTTTCTCTCCTTCGACTGTGTTTAATCCTCTGCTTTGCCTGGGCCTTTCTCTGCGGCGTCCTCTGTGTCTCATTTTCGTACTATCGCAGTCATTGCCTCTGTCCGTCTCGTCTCCTCTTTTCTGTGTGCCTTCAGCTATAGTTTGTTGTGACTCTGTCTTCGCCACTAATCCAGTTCGTCGCCTTACCTACCCGCTGTCTGCCCTTCCTTTACTTCACATTTCCTTCTTAACCTCTCTACATCCTTATTTCTCTCTCGCATGCTTTCAAAGCCGGTGACAGCGTTTAATTAACCTCCATTCATTAAGTGAAGGACATGTGTACTTTCATAGGTGGTTGGTGATTGTCTGTCGGCCCCATTTATCTGCAAAGCTTTTGAATAGCCGGAGGCAGTAAGTATTGATGTAACTGTGAAAGGAAGACCAAGTAAATGTGAATGCACAGTTGTAAGCAGGTGCTGAGCTCTTAGTTCGCAGGTTGGTGGGCGATGCTCTACCCAAGGACAATGTGAATTGAATGAATGCCAATGCAAATCTATTGAAATTCAATTTCAAGTGCTCTTTTCAAAAGCATCTGGCACAGAACATATTCAGGGGTGAATGTCCTCTTGCGCTCCTACAGACACAGAATACAGTGAGTGAATAATAAATTGATAATGTCAAGGACTAAAGAGCTTGTCTCTCAAAAAGGGCCTACGTTTGACCTGTGCTCTCAACAGGAACAAGACCCGCGAGCTTGTTAAATGGATTGGGTTTGTTCGGTTCCATGTGTATTTGCATCGGGTTGCATTAGGTTGCATCACATTATCAACATTATTTTGTTTTTCCTGGCAGTGTTGTGCATCCTCTGTCTGATGGTTTGGCATGCAGTTAAACCCCAGAAATAGCTGTTGCCAAGGCAACAGTTAATATGGATCCAAATATGGAACCATGAGAGTGAGTAAATACAAAGCAGTATTTAATCTAATAAATAATGTTCTTAAAGCTGCACTAACCAACTTGTAATTAGTAGAGAGCCTTCAAACAAGCCTTAGTCAAAGCGAGCAACGTTCTAAATCCATGGAATAGAATGAAGTATAAATAAGAATATGTTTAAAAACTTTCTGTAACTCCTTCCAATTATAAGGTAGTACTTATTGTGCCCGCGGAGCAGCTGGAGTGAGATCCAGACTTGGTCTGCTGAGCTGATTTTTGAAATTTGAGAAGAGATGTGAAACAGTGAGGCATCTTTTTTCGGGACAGAGTGTAAAAAAAAGCGATGCTGTTTGACGCAGCACACAGAGATGAGTAGAGTTTTTGCCTCCTGTCAGGATGGGCAAAGCGCAATAATAAATGGCCTCATGCGGTTTTAAGTTGAACAAGCAGCGTGGGAATAAAGGAAGTCTCCATCGTCAGCCACTGTATCACTAGATTTATCATTTTCCTGATCTCAAGACAGAAGTGCAGAGACAGTGAAGAGTTTATTCCATATTTTACTGTTGGTGAGTGGAGGACATATACTGTATAAGGGAAGTACTGCATGGAATATGGGGTGCAGACACACACATAGGTGAAAACACACAGGGCTTTTGATTTACTTTGCCTGAGTAGACGTCTGTAATAGGAGAACTCATGTTAAACTCTCGTACTCTCGCCTATTAAGTGGATACCAACCCATTTCCATTGTTATTTGTAATAAAGTTTGGTGACTTCATTAACACTTGTGCTGGTGTGTAGCACCTTTTGAATGAACTTCTCCAGCAGTGTAATTCTTAACCACCAGTGTCTGTTTACAGCATATAAAACTTAAAGTGAACTCAAAGCACTGAAATGATTAAGTAGTAGTTGTTTGGAAAACCGGGTGGCTGCGATGTGGAGTGGTTTACTTAGAACAGATTGGAAATCGAGTGGTGCAACCTTAAGTGCTTCAGCGCCCACCTCTCGTGGACCCTCTACATTTCGACCTCTGTCTCCCACTGATGAAGACAAATCCACTGGCTGCACTGGAGCCTTTAGAAACCCTCTGTAGCAAGAACCAAGTGGGACAAACTGCACACAGCAGTTCACGGGATGGAGGAGGCGCTCAAAATAGGTGTAACAGACACTGCAGCTCATTTCAATTCACACTTCGCTCCACAGAATAACAGCATCAGTCCGAAATACAACATCTTTGCATCCAGGTGATTTTCTTGTAGTCAAGATGTGAGCTTAGTACAGTGATGATGTCAGAGTGAACAATGTCAGAGTCATGACTCCATGAAAATGAAGAACAGTGCCATCACTTATTCATCAGTGTTTTGTAATAGTGTACAAGACAAAAGCATCTATTCCTCATTAGCAACATTCAAAGCAACATGGACGAATGAGGACCCAAGTCCGTCTGTCGCCTCATCTATAATTAGGAATTAATGAATGATCCAACTCTCTGACTGCTCCCAAACTTTAGCAGCAACTTTATTGACATAAACTTTCTAGGCTAAGGTTTTCCTCTAATAAGTGCCCAAGCTAATGCAGCATTGCCACAATATGCTTGTCTGTGACTACATGTCAAAGTAGTGTAAACAAGTCACAAATCACAGTTCTGTGCATACAGTTAACGTCAGTCACTGGCTTTTCCCCCTTTCTTTCTGTCTGTCACACCCTGTCAGACGTTTCTCTATCTCTGCGTGAAGTGAAAAAGATGGAAAACAAAGATAGCAGTGGGTGTTTCCATCATTTATTTAGGCCCACACCCAAAGTCGGCTCAAACCCTTGCTGCCGTGGCATTTCCACACTCCCACTCCTCTGTCTGCAGCCTGAGCCGGCATGATGCAAACGGATGGGATGCGCTGTTGACAATAACAACCTCGGAACCATTAAAACCATAAGCAAATAAGTGATAGTTAGTTGTCATTTAGGATTAGTTTCAAGGATAAAGCTCTTGAGCGTCACTTGGGAAACAGTAAATCAAAATTGATCATGAGGCTTGAACTTTCATTATGAGCCTTCAGAATATTGATTGAAGAAAGGCTTTGATTTGCACCACAAAAGGACGTATCACTGTAAAATGTATGCAATGGTTTAATGATATCTGACTTTTTACTGATGGGTAATTTAAGAAAATCACCCAATATTTCTCATTAGGATAAGAAGAAACACATGACGCAGTGGTTTGCGACAGCGATGCTCCTCTAACTCCATTTCTTCTCTCGTTGCTCTTTAGATATTGATGAGTGCGCCGAAGGGAAGCACTACTGCAGAGAAAACACCATGTGTGTTAACACCCCTGGCTCCTTCATGTGCATCTGCCACACAGGCTACATCAGGATCGATGACTATTCCTGCACAGGTGAGCTGCTCTGCTGGCCTTTTCACAGGCTGGAATTAGGCAGCGAGGCTGTTTTTGTATTGTCACCGTGAACTTTAGCTTCGAGGCCAACTGTTTTACCTTGAGGTTTCTATCACACATGGAGTAGTATGGATGGGAAGACTTTGCTGCATGTTTCTACCATACTGTATATACAGTATACTGCACCAACACTGGGTTAGTGATCCACAGTTAGAAATGGTTTGATTTGCATTAAGTCTTCAAACTTTTGCAATTTATTTGATTTTATTAAATTCTGACACCCCCTGTATAAGCACCTTTGTTTAATGAAAGACACACACACATCCTGCCGGTGCTATAAAAGTGGGGCCCCACGATTGACCTAATGCCTGCCCTAGCCCCTTACCCTAACCAACACAAATAAAAGCACACGTCTAACCTTTGCTCTAATCTAAACCAAAAGTCAATTCTAACCTCAGCCCTAAAATCACATTTTGACCATAAAAAAGGCCTTTAAAGTTGTGGGGCCCAGCCAAAGGGCCCCACAAGTGACCATAGGGCCCCACTTTGGTAGGAAAACACACACACACACACACACACACACACACACACACACACACACACACACACACACACACACACACACACACACACACACACACACAAACAAATCAATAAAACTACTTTAAGATTCAGCACTAGCTAGACTGAATACTGGAAGAAAACATCAGGTCAATGAATTGTGCTTGCTCAAGATTACGAAGCCTATTCAACTCTTTAAAGCGTAATTGCACAGTTTTTGTTCCATAATATTGTTATTGTTATGTTAATGTTACTATGAATCTCTAAATCCTACAAGTTGGTTGTTTTGTGACATATGTGCAACACCAAGCTTTAGGTAATCTGTGTAGTTGGATGTGATTTTCGTCTTGAAAACTTCACTTTGAACAAGGAATAGTTTAACTTCAGGCCTCTTAGGAAGCGTCCAAGTGTCTGTGAACGTGCACAGTCCTCCTGTGGCGTGTGAATGTACTCTGTGTGTGTGTGTGCGATAAGGAGAGGGAAAGTCACTGAGAACCTGAGAAGCGGAGAGACTGTGAGCGGAGGCGGCAGACCCATTTGTTCCTGATCAAAGTTGAAACCAAAGTCAATTTCAAAAGCAAACCAAATCAATGGGAAGAGATTGTGCACATGATTCTCAGCCTTTGTTCTCTGTGTGTGTTTGGATGACTGCGGTAGTGGACCCGCTGCTTCGCAGGGAGCTACACCATAGTTCAGATTAGCACATCCTAAACAGAAACAAACCCATGTTACATCATCTAAAAACATGCCATGTTCTGTATAACACATTCACAAAGGGTCAGTGGAGCCAAAAGCTGGATTCAGTGCAAGAAGACTTTGCCTCATGCCTGATGCCACTAGAAATGTTATTGTCAGGTCCAGTGGACCCAGAACGTGCCCTCAGAGCGTGAACTGTGTTCGCTTTAGGCTTCAGCCCTTAGAGCTTGTCACAATGTGAGGGATTTATTAGTCTTCTCACCAATTTGAGCGGGATGGTTACTCTGAACAGTTGCCCTGAATCATCCAGATCCAGTCTCACACAGTATGAACACTGCAGCTATGGGATGCAAACTAGCTTGCACAGGAGTTTAATAGGAGCAATCAAATGTTAGGATTTACTGGACCAGAAGAAAACCTTCTCTGAAGACGCTGTTGAAGCTGCGGGTACAGCTGTGCCTCCAGCTAAAGTTGATCCCACATGGAGACCACTCCTTCTGACCTTCTGCTATTTAGTGTCTCTACAAAAATATAATCTAGTTCCACATTGATGAGGCAGATCCTCAGCAGTCGTTTGCAGCTTGTGCGATGCGCCGCTAAGTATCTCCTTGCGCGACGCGCCGCATTTCCTCCTCCACTGTAATTAAAACAGCAATTTGCACCATTGCAAAGTACCTCAGCCGAGCGAGCAGGCTGCTGCCGCCTGTGCTCAGCGCCCGGAGGGTTTTGGCCCGCAGCCTTCCTGCCGCGCCGCCGGAGTCGGAATTAGAGCCGCCGCATTCAGCAACACAACAATCGCTGGGTGAAAACGCCCATTTCCCGCTCCATGTGGGCTCCCTGTCGAGTTGCTCTCATCCCCCGTCAATGGAGAGCGGGAAATAATAGAGCGCAGTGACTTTTTATGAACAGGCTTCAAAACGGGCATAAACAAGTTAGAGCGGAGACTGAGGAATTGTTTTTTAAGTGAGTCGCAAATGCGCATTCATCTCTTGTCTTGGGCTCTTGTGATTTATTTAGAGAAGGAGAGCTCCTTGCTTACTCAGTCCTTTTCCGCATTACCTCTAGACAACTCCTGTACCTTATGCGATTTCACTCACTGTGTTTTTTAATCTTCTGAGCTCCGGGGCAAGTTTTATTTTCTCGCTCATTTGTCTTTACTCCACCGCACGCTCATTCCACAGATTCACAATGAAGATTAATATCCCCAGACCCAATGGATTAAATTGTGTCACTATATTTTATGTAGTTTCCTATTAAAATGCCTTCAAGTCACTGTAGTGGAATGCTTCTCCTTATAAAAGTCAATTTGTGTGATTAAACCAAGGCTTATGTGGAGGCTTGATGTAATGACTTTTTCCCAGCTTCAATCAAATTACCGTCGTAATCTCCCCACTGGGTTATTGGACTATCAGTTCCCACACGTCCTCTATCTGAAAGAACTACATCCAACTATCTCACGTCTCACCTTTAAGGTTATCGCCAAAACAGGGGAGCAAAAAAGAGGCAATGGACGCATCATCACTTAGTGTTTGTAGTTCAGTGGCACCCGTGTTGTCCTGGTGGCAGTAATTGAAAATAAGAAGTATGAAGATGATAAGTGAGTAGCTGCAGGACCGGGGTGTTTATTAATAGCAGTTGAACATCTGCTTGTGTTGAGACGAGTTGGAGGGGAGTTACCCACAGTAGAATTACTGCAGCTGGTGGAAGGGAACATTAGACCGCCCCCTTCGGTACCTATTGACATTGTACATTTGCATGATATATAAGGGTCTTTATCATCTTCAATAGCTTTCATCAATTAACGTGCTGCAGACTCAGCACAATGTCCCCGTATTGATAGCAATATTTCCACATGCATTACCCTGTCATATGTGAACAGCCTGCCTGGTAAAGAGGATTAAGTTTACTGTAGTTCATTTCATGGCTCAGTGTTTATGTGCAGAATAACGGATTAAAGGACTAATCCACAGATTTAGGCTGGGAGCCCTGGTTATATGTCTCTTCAGCTTGTCAGGAGGTCAGCGAGTGAGTATTTTATATCATGCCCACCCGCAGAGAGGGAGGTCACAGGTTTGAATCCCAGCTGGTGGCTGACTGGAACATGTGGACTTCATGTACTTGTATAAATGAAATATGTACCCGCAGACTCCCTGTCACTGCCCGGTGGAACTTTAGCAAAAGAAACATCCCCGACTTTCCTCCGCTCCTTTCTTTGACAAACATTTTATCCTTGATCTTGAAGGTCAAGATCCCTCCGCTTTCTTCACCCTCTACTCTTGGTCTTTTCCCCAAAGTGCCCGAGGTGCTCCTCGCTCTGTGAGATTAGCAGCTAATCCATGAAAGGTAGCGGATTGGTTATGCTCTCCCTTTGAATGTTATTAAAGAAGCCTGTCCTGTGGCGCGTGTGTGTCGTCGGCGTGCACGGGCGTGCACGCGCCCGTGCCCAAGGTGTGTAGGCGCGGGTGTGTATCCCTGCTCTAATCCTGTGATAACCAGACCTGAACCCCTGCGGCAGAGGCAAAAGACAGAATGGACGGGGGCCAGAGGTGGAGCAGGGGCTTCGTCAACAGCGGATAAAGATGGGAAATGAAGATCACAGCTTCGACTGCTTGGACAAACAGAGTTTATGCCTCTCTTTCCATGAGGAATCTCCATATATGATGATGGAATGAAAGATTAGTTTATACTGAGGGACATAATTTGGTGCTAAACATAAGGGGAATTATTGTTAAAGTTTTAGGCTAATCTGTAGGATGGAGGCGGTGGAATATATAAATGGAGTCATTAAAAATTCATAGCTTTAAGTCTTTCATTTGTGAGTAAAATAAAATATTTCATTCATCATAAAGTCTGGAAAATACAGACAATGAGAAGTAGGAAAGTCATCATTGTTTGTTTTAAAACATGTGTCATGTAGAGATCAGCGACTGTAACAGAGAAACAAGAGCAGCTGATAAAGCAACGGAAGCTTTTTTTTTAACCCTGCATTCAGTATCATAAGATCACCGTCCCCTCCAATGTCTGGAAATGCGAGTTAAAGTCGGGGCTCCGCTGCTGTGAGAGGAAGCAGCCCGAGGTCAGAGCTCTCTGAGGATGCTGTTGTTTTGGCAGGAGGGGAAGCGGCTAGCTGCAGAGATCCCCGGTGACAGGCTGTACATAATTGATTGTTTATCTGTCTGCAGCCGGAGCAGCGGCAGTCGGCGAGGAAACACCGCTCCCCTGCTTACGCGCGCACAAAAACACACATTTTAGGGATTTAGCAGGTGATTACCTTCGGAGTCGCTTACAGTAAGGGCACGGGCGTAACGAGCCTCGATTCCTCAATAACAATAAAAATTAAAAGTAACCAAGCCTGAACCGGAGCGCGGTGGTGATAACACAAACGCACACACACGGATACGCGGCACCTGGAGCCTCTGCTGCCGTGACTGTACACACTGAGGGCTGGCTGCTTTCGGCTCTGACAGATGTGACCTTGGGGGGGGGGCACCCTATACTATTTCCTCTCTCCTGAGCTCCTATTACTGTGTTTATGCAGCTATGAGCCGCCTTTAATTCTGCATCGTGGCAGGCGTGTGTGTGTGTGTGTGTGTGTGTGTGTGTGTGTGTGTGTGTGTGTGTGTGTGTGTGTGTGTGTGTGTGTGTGTGTGCGTCTGTGTGATGCAGCGGCACCTTTCTAAGTGCCCTTCAATCCATCCCGCGCGCACACACACATACATCATGCCATCGATGGAGGAGCTCATCGCAATGTCACTTTCAATTTGGATGAGCCCACGGTCTGTTCAGGAGATATAATGGATTGGATGATGACAGGGAAATGGATGATGCAGCTCGGGTCTCCTGCAACAAGCATTCTGATTTCTAATCTTTAGCTGCCTTCCTACAGTCCTCAAATCTCACGATCTGTCACAATTGCATGCATTTAAACAGCTCCATGTCATGGGACAAACCTGTGAGTAGGTGCTGCTACATGGAAATATTCTATCTCTGTTGCTGGCGACGGCTCCAGAGGAAATGAACCCTCCTCTGTCACGTGCCCTCTTGACAGAGGACAGAGGAGAGCTGATGCTTTCTCTGCAATATAAGCACTAGATTTAACAAAATCAAATGTTTTCTGGCCTTATTATGAAACACTTTAGTTCAAACTCGCTCACAAACAGGAGCCTTTTGTGGTCAGCATCTGTGTATAGCATCCATTTAGTGACGTGACGTGCAGACGTCCCTGAGGGCTGTCTGCACTGCAGCTGATGTATCGATCGATAAGCAGGAGATTATCAGAAAACAATATTCATGTGAATCTCTAACACAAAGTGGACTGTTGTTCTGTTTGTTCCAGGGAGATAAGGATTTGCCCTTGTGTGCAGGAGCAGATGAGGGATGTGCATTAAATCACGTATGTGTATGGTGAAGCAGAGGGTCTATATGCTTATTTACAGTTACGTTTCTGTTGAGTCAGCAGAAGTTTTGCTCATGAGTTTCCACACAGCAGGTGAATCAGATGCTAAAGATACCTGATTTTACACAGGCTGCAGAAGATGCACCTTACGACAGCTAAGCCTCACGCTCTTCAGATCAGTGATGATTCCATATCCATTAGGAAAAGTAAATCTGTTTGAAGTGTGAATCATGGGATATCAATATAAAAATGAAAGCGCAGCTCCCCTGCAGCCTCCAATTAGCTCCATTACTCCATTTATTCTAAAGAGACTATTTAAATCTGTATTGTTTTTCTCACTCTAAATTTAGTCTCAACTGAAACAACTGTATTTAAAATCTGTTTGGTTTGTAATTAATAACCTGTAATTATAATGAGCTTTCACACTAACTAGCACTGATATGCTAAACATGTGTATTAAAAAGCTACTTGACGCTGTGGTTGTACTGAACTGCAGCTCTGTCATCCTGTGTTTTTAGGAGCTGTCATTAGGTATTTTTTGGATTTGTGCACTGCGTCCTGTGACGTCACTAGACAGCGGGAAAGTGCAGTACGTGGACATGGGCTTCAGCCATTAGTCAAGCTTCTAAGTGATTCATAAAGCAGCATGTCACCGTATCAGTCCACTGCAGCTATGACAAGAGATCAGCCTCTGAGGGGACGTTGTGTTAATGTCTGTGTGAGACTTGCACAAAAAAGTGTATCCTAATAGCCTTTTGTGACACTTTATAACACTCAGTAGCTCATAAATGCAAAATTTAGCTCATTTATTCATCATCTCATTACTGGGCACTATACGTGCAAATCATCATTACATGGTGTAAAGTCCAGATTTACCAGTGACAGTGCGAAGTTCCAAATGTGCAGTTGTATGTTTTTTCACATGATGGGGACCCAGAAAAAGCTCGTCCTCCAGCTGTTAGTCACTGGCGTCTTATTACTAAACTCACAGCTATTCACTCTCAAGTCATTTTATCCAAGGCTGAGGCTGAAATCGTGTGTGTCCCTAATGGAAAATAAAACGAATTACCAGCTGGCAGCGATCGTTCCTCATCTTTAACAGGGAAATAAGCGTTTAGTTGTGTATAATCAGGCGTTATTCCTTTCATAGTAGTGGTGGTTTGCATTTTCCAAACTGTGTTGTGTGAATATTAAAATACACCTAATCTACTGTAAATACAGTGGGACTGAGATCCATCCTGACAGGAACGTGTGTCTTGTCTTCAGAACACGACGAATGCCTCAGTGGACTCCACAACTGCGATGAGAACGCGTTGTGCTTCAACATGGTTGGAGGCCACAGCTGCTCCTGTAAACCCGGCTACACCGGTAATGGGACCGTCTGCAAAGGTAAGCTCTGCTGTGTTGGTGAGGTTTTCACACACAGGGACTTGTGAGAAGTAAGAAATGTGGTTTCAGCGCATTTAAGAGCTCTTCTTACGTTAATGACCTGCCCTTAAATCATAAATACAGTTAACCATAAAAGCTGAAAGGGTTTTCTCAAATAGATCATGTAGCAGATTTTTCCATCATTTCAGTGACACCAGTAACTCTTGCATAGTTAATGTAACAGACCACAATTTAATGGGATGTGAATGCAAAATGTAAGTATTTGCATTTCAGGCTTCTTCTACGTTTACAAAGTCTAAAGGTTGAACCATCTCGTATTTGTGCCTGATGTTTGGAGGTCGCTCTGCTACAATCACCGTCATGTTTACCACGCTGCGTTTTCACTCTCAGGTGACCTGGAGCCAGTGGCTGCTTCTTTGCATTTGCTTTTGTATTTCTAATCTGTGCTCCTACTAGAAAACTGACCTGACCGCAGCTGCATAATCAAGCCCTTGATTAGAAATCTATTTAAAGTGGAACTGCACTGATTTTAAGGAAGAATAGTAGATAATTTACATTTTGTGTTGTGTTGTGTGCTTTTTATAATCCACCGGGACCAATGCTGCACCAAGATTAATCAATAACACTGACAACATTTAGCCTTTTCTTGCTTTGACCACTAAGGCATTAAAATGCGTCTGTTGCAGATGAATTGTTAAACTAACATGACGTGTGGCACTGAGCAGAGCTGGTTTTGTATGAATGGTACATAAAACTGTTAAAAGTTCACCAAGAACGCACGGGATAATTCATGAACCAGATTATGAGACTAGAGGTGGGAAAGGATGCAGAAGGAGAAGCAGGCTACTAGTGATTCACAAAACGACGCCATGCACAGCTCGCTGTTTACTCAACCTTTCTTTGGAAAGCGGATACAGTAAGTGCCTCTGACTTGCAGGAGGATTATCTGTAGAAATTGATGTTTCAGTGACTGATCTGCCACTGATCCAGGGGAAAATGTCTGTGACAGATGACATTTATTGAGGCGCTGTGAATGTGAGTTTATAAATCCAAACAGTGAATGATAAGATGGCTCCTAGACTCAAGACGCTTTAAGCAATTTCCCAACGTGACAAAAATCCCAAACACACTGAAAATATGATCACAAGGCGGTGACAGGTTTAAAGACTTTCACCCCATACGGCACCTTTGAATGTTTATAATCTAAAGATTAAGACGTTCTGCACAAGAGACATTTATAAGTTGAACATTTCAGTTGTTTGAATGAAGTAGCTTTGTTCTCCTTGAAGTTTAAGAACAACAGAAAACTGTTCTAATTGCATTTTTTTGTGTGTTTGGTTTGATGTTTGAACGTATTAATAGTCGTAACAAGTATCGTGAACGGCTTTAATGAAGCGCATCACTAAATGAGCTGGTATAATGAATAAGGCTGGATAATCCCGCTGTTAACTGCTGTTCTCTGGTCCACTTCTAGCCATGTGCGACGGATTGTGCCAGAACGGGGGAACCTGCGTGTCACCCAACAACTGTGTTTGCCAACAAGGATTTACTGGGAAGAGGTGTGAGACAGGTACGAGTTAATTTTAGCTCCGCTCCCACGCTTCTCTCCTCAAAAATAGCCCGAGGAGGATGTCGACTGAACGTTCAAGGAGGGATGAGACGCACCAAGACGTGACGCAGCATGAGGAGGTGTTTCACTGTGTGATCCGTCGGGACAGGACGGAGGGAGAGACAAGGGAGGGCTGTAATTAAAGGACTCGCTGTTGTAATCTCCACGTATCTGCCCCCTGCTGTGACTCCTGCCAAACAGCTTCAGGAGGTTTTCATGTCTGACCCTCGTTCGCGTCTGCTCTACAGGTGTGATAGGACTCAGGGTTCTTGGACGATGTTCCGACTCTAATGAACGTGGTTGTGCCACGGCGCAGATTCACTGCATGTCGGCTCTATCGCAGCACCGCCCGTCTTATAACGCGCCTCAACCTTTCCAGCGCGTCCTCGGGAGGTGAAGTCGTGACAGTTCTTGTGTGTGAGCGGAGCCGACTCTGGGCTCACTTATTGGTTCAGGTATTGATTGCACATAAAGGGCCTTTTTTTTACGAGGCGTCCCTTTTTACTGCACGTCTTAAAGCAAATGAATTTCCTCACGGAGCCGCTCTGAGATGCCAAGGAAGAAGAGAATGAGTCGGTGTGTTATTGTGTGTGTCCGTGTATGAGACCTACAGAGAATGTGTTAACACGCCTAAACTATAACGACGTATCCTCAACCCCATTTTGCTGCAGAGAAGGTTCTGAGGACCTTGTCCCTTAGTAATGGCTCAGTCCAAGCAATCACACATTTCATTACCCTCCACATCTATAGTGTTTTAGATCCTGCTCTTTCTCTCCGTCGCCCTCTTTCACTTCTCTCTCTGTTGTGAGAGTCCTGTGTGTCAAAAACAGTTACAGAATAGTCAGTCCAAGGAAATATGTCTATAAATGTTTCGTTCAAGGTGATGCTTTTCATTAATCAATGACTCCAAAGCAGAACTGTACAAATTTATTTGGTTTGAAGGAGGAATATGTCATCTCTCCATCCACATAAAAAGGATTCAAAAGACAAAGCGCACGGTTTCATAGAAGTCCAAAAGTTCAAAAGTCTTTATTGTAGCTGCGTGGTTTGAATCAAATCCAATGAGTATCGACCCCACGGGGTCAAACAATCACACAAGTGAACAAAGCACAAGCTCAGTCGCTCGCATGGGCGTTTCACAGCCTCGTTGCTTGTGCTCAGTGCATCGGGAATGAAAACTTCACACTTAATAATAGTGATGGATTTTACTGGAAGCTCAAACACCCAACAAACAAAACACACGAAAACACTGAATGTCCCCGACTTCCTAGAATCAGGTTACACAAACAGAGAGCGGCTTTAATATGTAGATCAGTGGGCTTTAAAGTCGATGGTACAGACCCAGACTCTCCTGGCTTCCTATTTAAGAGACGCACATGAAAGCACGTTCCACATTCAGGAAGCGTGCAGCCGTTTTTCACTAAGTGGGATTTTTCAGTGCACCACGAGCAAAATTCCCTCTACGTGCTCTTCATTGATGCAGGTGCAGATATTCAGAATTAATTGCACGCACACAAACCACTAGAAGCAAGGGAGAAAATATGTTGACTTTACTTTGGGTAAACTTTTAAGATGATGTTATCTCCGTAAAACAGGACTCCGCTCCGCGACTACAGTTGTCTGTTTCTTAATCACACCATGAGGGGAATTAGGGAGCCCTGATTGGTGGCTCAGGGATCTGCCTGCTTTGCGGCGCCGCTCCACTCGTCGCTGGGTCTGATTAGAATTTGGGGTTCGGGGACACAAACACAAACAAGCGCTCGCGTGCGCGCTCCAGACTCCTGCGCGCGCCTCGCGCCGCGGGCGACAGGATGTTCGTCACCGCGGCAGCAGCTGCTGTGTGCACGTCTCTCTCTCCTCCCTCCTACCGCTCCATCTCGTCCAACTCAGCTGCTCGACAGCTCCTGCTCTTCTGTGTGTTTTTTCTGGTTTCACAGCCCTGGACCACCATCAGGGCCCCGTACTACAGGGCCAAGGCCTCTGGAGCTGTTAAGAGGCTTCACCAGTCATCCAGTGTGAAAGGGGGTCCTTCTTACTGTCTCCTCAGACTGACGGGAGCTCCCAGTAAAGGAAGTGTCAGCTGAAGTATGAAAGTTAATGCACTGGGTATGCGGCTCCACCGGTTGACAGGGGAGAGGGAGTAGAAGAAATGGAGATGTTCTTGGAGACTGACAGACGCAGGATGTGGGGAGAGAAAGGAGAGGTAACGACGAAGAGGAGGGTGAGATGAGGTGAAGCGGAACCATACAGAGATGTTGGGCAGAGCTGACAGATGTGGCGACGGGGAAGGAGCCGCGCGGAGGGGACGGGCGGGCGGTCGGAGGGCGAGGGGGCGAGGGGGCGAGGGGGCGGCGGGCGCCGTCTGCAGTGGGTGCAGAATGAGGCCGGAGGAGCCGGCGCAGACGCAGACGCAGCGCGGGGGGAACGAACATGGAAAAGCTTTCACTGAGCCCCAGAACCCGCCCGCTTTTAGAGGCCTCCCCGGGGACGCCAGCACGGACGGCCTGTCACGAGACGCTCGCACGCACGCACGCACGCAGGCAGGCACGCACGCGCTGACACACGGGAGCGTTAGCAGCTCGTGGGCCGTCGGCCGTCTTTGATTGTGTTTTTTTTTTTGTTTGTTTTTTTCCTCTTCGTAGTATTTCCTCGGACGCTGTGTTGCACCCGTGCGTCTGTGCAGATGCGCCGCGTGCTAATGTGTTAGCGTCTCTGTGCTCGCTGCCTTGTCATTAGCATTCATGGGGAATGGATGGGAAGGGACAGGGGACACGCAGCGCTGACAGACACACACCAGCCAGTGGAGAACTCTGACACCCTATGAATTATGCAGCATCCAGCTGCGGCAGCGCACATGCTCTTCAGTCACGGATATAAATGTGCGCAGGGCCAGCGTGTAATGTGTGCCCTGAACATGCTGCATAGTCAACATGGCAGCCCCAGGCCAGCATTATTCCTTATGTTGAGAGAATGCTAAATGAAACAGTGCAGTATTTATGTTTCTGGTAAATTGGTGTAGTTTTACTGGCAAAAAATGTGCAGCTTTTAAGATTAAAAACAAAACTGTGAAGTGTTGATTATTCTCTTAAAGGGATTGAATAGCAAAGAGAGGGGGTTTGTCTGTCACTCTAGTTAGTGCAGTGTGTGCTAAGCTAGTCAGAGCTGTCCGGGTATTATGGGATGTCTTCTAGCAGCTATGGATCAGTTGCTACAGTGGGCCTTAGCCTATATTTAGTGTTTATCGCCTACATTCAAAACTCGTCCCTCAAGTTGCATAAAATACTACGAAAGACAAACTAAACCATTAAAGGAACTTTTAGCGACTCACAGTGAGTCTGTCTGTCACATAAGTGGGATGCTCTTAGGAAACACCCTGTGCATGTTATAGACTCATTGCTAGCTTTTATTCCCATCCTTGCTTTAAGGTGCTTTTGGGCAGAGAGTTTCACCAGCCGATTCACCAGTCTGTGCATGAAATAATTGGGCAAAACATCTGTGAACATCCTCACCTCTGTTTAAGGTCTCAGATGCGTCTTTATTGACTGAGTCGCTGAACTGTTCCTATGGGATAAATGGAAAAGTAGCCTTTGTATTTCCTTTATATTCAGCTCATTACGTCTCCTTTCAAGCCCCTCTAAGCTTATTAGGATGCTTGGCCACCAGTTAAAATTTTCTGTCACTCTGCTGTCAGTTGTGTAACTAATGGCCGTCTCCGCCGTCCTTGGCTGGCCTCTCGCTGGTTTCTCACAGGACGCCGTGGGCTGCTTAAAGAAGACGAGCATTTGATCAGATGCTATGGATGGACACCTCTTCCTTTTATCTTTCAGCTCATCTGCAGCCCAAAGTCCTGGTGAGCCCTTTTAATCAGTGGTGCCAGATCACACAGAAGCTAGTTTAGCGTCAACGCCGTTCTTTAAGGACAACGGGGCGGAGATAAAAGATGTTTACCTTACGTGCTAATGATGCAATTTGAATTTGTGACACCTACGCGCTCCTTTATGTTCAAGAGCATCCGCAGGACGCCTTTATGCGTTACACCTACACTGTAAAGTGGAGGTTTTTTAAGGCAAAACTCCTCCAGTCATGATCATTTACCCGCACATGTCTTCTCCCTACTGATAGTCTCATAAAACGGCATGAAGACGGGAATGTTCTGCTTCTGAGTGAAATGTTAGACTGTTGTTTTGCTATTGAATATTCAGCCCGTTTTTAGGTCCATTGTTGTAACATAAGCTTTTTCTGAGTTTGTGAGGAGAGGTTGAGGACAGAGATAGTTGAGAAGGGAAGAACGGACGGGATTTTAATTATTGTGAGGTGGCAGATGAGAGAAGATAGGAGGAAGGGAGAAAGGCAATGGGAACATTAGGACGTTAAAGGATGTGATTTATAATGAGTTGTAAAAATAGAAAAAGAGAAAAAGCAGTGATGAAGAGGAGGATGGAGGGAGACAAGTGAATGGCCGGGGAGTTGATGATGAAACCTTAAAGGAAGCGAAAGGGGAAGTGTGAAGTGTAGAGGTCATGCCGACTTATTGACTAGGACAGGGAGCAGAACGGGGCCAGACAAACAATTTGTTCCCTTACACCTCATTTACATCGATGTCTCGTCCCAGAAAGCCTGTCAGAGAATTAGACACAAGGACAGGCCGGACAGAGGAAAATCGAGGAGACTGATACCTAAACAACAAATGGACCAATCAAGCGCCTAAGCAGGAAGGAAAGCAAACAGGGAGCAATGAGACAAACATGACGAGGTAACATAGAGCCAGGATACTTTTTATTATGAACAGCCCTGAACAGCTTGATTAAACCTGTAAGTGCTGATGCTTTGCTGTTGGTTAACTCTGAGCAGTAAGGGCCACAGTGTGTGTTACTACATGAAGCATCATAACCTCATCATAGTCAAAACCTCCCCTGGGCGTGATCCATCCAGCACTTAGCCATAGGTAGTGAGTATTTAAAAGAAAAACATATTCATTTCTTCAGCCTTTGACAGCTCCCATGATGCATCACTGCAGCTTCACTCTCTGCCTCCCTTGCTCTGTGATTTACCCACAAGGCCCGGGGGTCTGTGACTGTTTAAGCTCAAGCGGCTTGTTTAAGCACAATGATTATGTATTCATTATTTATTTAGAGACGGCCTTACAAAGCACTCACTCCATCACCCGTAATTAGTGTGTCTTAATTAGGCCCTGCTAATGGCCGGCGCTGTCGTTTAGCTGCGCACAACCTGCTGCTCCCACCAAAATGACACATCTCCCAGGAATAGCTCTGTGCTGCCGCCGGAGCTGCTGCAGTGCAGCGGCCTGCACCGGGCGGCTGCAGCAGGGCTGCGAGGACGGACGGGAGCGGCTCCGTGTACAGAAAGAGAGCAGCGGACAAATTAGGACGCTCCACTTGTATTTTAAAGGTGGGCTATAAGTATGTAAGTGATCCAGAGTGATTGCAGTCAGCGTTCGCCTGCAGCTACCGTCGGCGCACGAGGCCGGTTTCCAATTCACCATGATTGCTCATCCCCTCTTACAATCAAGTGCATTATGGATTTGTGTTTCAGTGTGTGTATCATCTTCAGGAAAGCAGAGTGTAACTCAATTGGGCCCCGGTTTCACCATGATTGATTATTTGAGTTCAGTCTTTGTCTTAATGAAGACTGAGGACCAACGACATTCACTCCATTATGCTTTACTGTACATAAAGGAGCGCGGCTTCACAATCCGCTGCCTGCCTTATCGCCGTGTCATGTACCTGCCAATAAAAGCTTTGTGCGCGTTATGATTAACTCCGAGGCTCCGGAGCCGCGTCTCCGTCGTCGCTGTAAATGTGATACGACATAACAAATTCAGCCCATTTTGAAATCCACTTATTGTCAAATTGCGTCAGCCTGAGGAACAGGAGGAAAAGATTCAGCTGAGATCCAGAGATGCCTTTTGAATAATACCTGCTGGAGCCTGTCGGGATTATCGGGTGTGTGGAAATGGAAATCAGGTCGAATTAGGTTACTGTACGGGAGATGTACACGCGGCAGCAGCAGCAGCAGCTCTGCAGCATCCGAGCCTCCAGGGCTCTCCGTCAGTCAAAGAGTGGAGCAGACGCGGGACGGGAGGAAGGCAGCGCAGGGTCAAAGCTGAGAATTGGACCTGTCGAGGATGAGAAGAGGCAGAAAGACGGCAACAATGGGAGGGAGGGATGGAGGGAAGAGGGCAGTAAACTCTCAGCTCTGCCTTTCGCTGCTCAAAGGGAGAGCAAACTGCAGGGATGAGGACAGGTGATGGTGAGGGCGCGTGTTTCTTTGCTTGGAAACACAGACAGACGGGTGAGGTTTGGTAAAAGGGAACGTGGGACGGTGAAGGCAGACGCCTCAGACGCCGTATGAGCCCAGCAGGGTGCCGAGGGAAGGCCGCCCGCTTGTTCCTCACTTTGTCCTCTGAGAGCTGCTTTAATAGAGCCCTTGTTTCCAGGCTGCCACTCAGGATAACGAGCAGGATGACTGCAGTCATCGTTCCCTTTTCCTCCTCCACCACCTCCTCCTCCTCTTCCTCCTCCTCATCCTCCTCATCCTCATCCTCCCTCCTTTGCGTACCGTAGGTGTCTCTACTTGCTTTGTCAGCAGGGTAACGAGAAAATAACTGTTCCTGTGCGGCCGTGACCTCCCCAGGAGGCTGGTTTTGTTTGGTTTGTGTAGTCTTGTTTATTGTCTGAATGGGAGGAAGAAAAACACAACCAGACGGAACAAGTGAAAACACTGAGCCGTCCGCAACAGTGATTCAACAAAAGCGAACGCGTCATGAGTCAGTGGAGAGGCTCCGTTGTCTGATTGTCATCGCTGATGATTTAATTACAATGATCTTCCATTATCATTTACCCACGAGGATAAAAACGAAGACGGGGCTTCTGCGGGTGCGTTATTATCCCCGCGGCACCTCACACGCGCCGATCTCCTCCATTCTGAGGTGCAACAAAAGTGAGGTTCCCTGTCCTGAAACGCCGCGGCACTCGGAGAGCTGACGAGACAGCGCCGTGAAAAGCATTGTGCCGTAATTGTAGCCGACTGGTTTGCCTCAGATAAAAGAGACGATGACAGATCTTTTGTTAAGGGCGTAACCCTCTGTTGTTACAGCCAGACAGTCGGGCTTTTAAAAAGCCTGAATGAAAATGGCTGAAAATAATCCATTTGCATATTTTTAGACCTACATCACCATCAGTGTCTGATATAAATAGTATCCGACTGCTCCCTGGTACTTTACACAAGTCCATGCAGCCATTTTGGGGCGAGGAGAGTAATTTGAACTAGTTCAGGTTAATTTTTTATACTGGCAGGACACTTCATGGAGTTTTTCCCTTTAAAAGCTTCCTGTGCTTTTATACACTGAAATTCCAGCGCAACAAAGAGCATCAGATATTTTTTTTTCAGTAGTGGGGGGGGGGGGTTATTCATGTTCAAAGATAGGCTTGTTATGCTATTTGCTGTTCTGTAGAGTGATGATTTATAAGCGGTGTCCTTTTTAACCCAGCGTTGTTGTCCTAAGGGGAGAAAACGAGCTTCTCTGCTCTCACCAAACTGATGTAATTACTGAAAGCGTTTGCTTTAAAGTCTGCAGCGCCGCGCGAGCGAGCGAGCGAGCGAGCGAGCGAGCGAGCGCTTTTTGAACCTGAGCGGCGTGAAAAAACAAAACAACCCGTTTGGGTTTTTACCGCTGACTCAGACAAACGCCGGGTCTTCTTAAACAGATAGGGCCCTAATCTGTGGGACATTTGATCAACGGGTATCTGCTGTAGAAATTCTATTAGAAGGCTGAGGGCTCATTAGCCAATAGATCTTAATCCCATTACTTGGTGGGCGGTGGGGGACCAGGGCCCGTCTGCCGGTGGCTCTATGGGGGATACTGGTGCAGGCAGTCCTGGAGAAGGTCAGAGCCGGCACGCTGCCATTCTCATAATGAGAGCAGAGCATCATGCATCATGCACAATCATAAAAAAGCCATCGCCGGTTATGCAGACACATTTAATCACGGCGCATGCCCGGGCCTAACGTGTTTAGCTCCACTGTGTAATAACAGGCTTTATTTCCTCCGTCGGTCCTTCGTTTAATTAAATGTAAGCTGAAATATCGGCGCTTCACTTCTGATTCGCATTGTTGGAAATTCTATTGCATTTATTGTGGTTTGGAAAGATGCAAGGTTGTTTCCAAGGATTTAGCCTGTTGTAAAAAAAAAAAAAAAAAGCCGAAGAGAGAGTGGAACGAAAGAGAGAAATAGAAATGAAGGCAGGAAGTCAGAGCCTGTGTTAAAGCGAAAGAGGAGGCAGAGTCAAGGATGTTTCCAAGTTGAGCTCAGTGGATAAAACCTCAGCTCCACCCATGAACAAAGTCCCTATAAAACACTCACACCTCTGATTGCATGCGTCCGCATGCTTGTGCTGGAGGATTCCACTGTAAATGTTCCCACTCCAACACCAGGCTTGTTTATTAGATTCATGTGTTCCTTTCTGTCCCTTATTGATACAGATGCCCTTCTCTGGCTGTGCGATCAATAAAGCCTATGGATTAGATTCGCTCAAACGCTAGACATCTTGTTTTATCAATTATGATTGTGTCAGTGCTGGAAATGCCTAGCGGGCAGGAACGGGGCTCGTTAGCCTGTAACGGCGGCGCGATGCTCGTTGTTCGCTCCCCCCTTTGAGTCTCCTCCTCTCACTTCCTTCTGTTTCTCTTCTCCTCAGATATCGACGAGTGTGTGGACGGCTTCGTCGAGTGCGATAGTAAGTCCACTTGTGTCAACTTGCCCGGCTGGTACCACTGTGAGTGCCGCGACGGTTACCATGACAACGGCTTGTTTTCCGCCAATGGGGAGTCGTGTGTAGGTGAGTGGACCACCCCTCTCTCTGTCTGCGCGAATGCGAAAGCTGTGGTGAGAATAAGTTTGAATTTCCGGATTTAAAGATTGAGAGTTTAGAGATGCGTCTTACATATAAGACACGCTCTTTCATAAATTGTGTCTATCACTGTAACTTCTCCACATACTGTATATATACCATAGTAGTTTTTCAGACCCCCAAAAGCTCCAAAGGACAAGATTTTATTTGAGGAAATTCATCTCAGAGACTGTAAAACATGATGCCTGTTCCCTCCTTTAACAAATACTATGACCACATTTTTCATGAAGAAGAAACATGTCATCGGGTGCAGTGGTGTGAATCACTGATGTGTTGTTCATTGTTTCTGAACAACAGTGGAGCTCAGTGGCACAGAGGAAAGAGCTAAGATCAGATTCTGGATTCACAGCCATTCCTGTGAATAAACACAGTTGCTCGGCCATTGTTGGCGTCTATCGTTGGATGGCATTTGCAGACAGTAACAGACTTGTTCCTGAAACTCCTCCTCTTTGACCTCTGGCATCAGTATGAAGAGATTGGAGTAAAAGCAAGCACTGAAAACGGTTCCTGAGAATTAAGATGGGTTTAGTTGAAATCTGTGAGTCACTGGAGATTTTGGTTTATAAAATGTGCTCCCCTGTGTTATTTGCGGTTGGATCGGACACCTACATCATTATCCCAAGACTTCAGTTAGCTTCTTGCAGCCTGTTCATTTTCTGGAACATTCTCTCTGATACAGCCTGTCACAGACCCATCAGCCGTCAGAATAAAAACCCCCCGTCTACACCAACATTGAAGCATTGCTTGTAACAGTGCTAGTGCTGCTCCACTTGTTGACCCCATCTAGGCTGTCAGTTTCGGTTTGCAGAGGCTGGGAAAAGGCACATTAAAGGAAAAAACTGTCTATTTGTCATGAAAGTAAGTTATAATTGAACCAAAAGTGGGTTTCTGGGCTACGTTACACTTGTATACTGTATGTTTTCCCAAGATCCTCTTTTGACACTTTTGTGTTGAGCAGCTTTTAGGAGCACCGAGTAGGTCAGTGTTTTGCTCAAGATAAAGAAAGAGAAAGCGCCAATGTGACCCAACCTACACCTGATGCAGAATCCCACTTGCACAAGCTGTGCAGAAGCTGTTATATGCAAAGAGAACGTGTATCATCTCACTTTTTGTGCCCTGCGCAGATATTAATGAATGCAAGACAGGGAGGAACACCTGTGCCAACGACACCGTGTGCTTCAACCTGGAAGGAGGCTACGACTGCCGGTGCCCCCACGGGCACAACTGCACCGGCGACTGTATCCATGACAACAAGGTGAAGCACAGCGGGCAGATCTGGGTGCTGGACAGCGATAGGTGCTCAGTGTGCTCCTGCCAGGTGAGAAGGACAAACATGTAGAATGTGAAAACGAACAACAGCAGTGATTTGATAATCATGAAAATCAGGAAATGATGTCTCTAAATTAAAGTACACGGGTTAAAGTTCACCAGAAGGATTCAGGCTTTGGCTGCAGCTGTTTTGATTGATTGCTGAAACTAAAGTGACAAGACATCTGGAAACAGTTGGTCCAGAAAATAATTCCATCATCATGAAAACATTTTTCCAACGTGATTATCAGGTCATGGTCCAGCCATATTTTGCATTTCAGCATTTCACTCAACCCTAATGCCAAGTGTCTGGCAGCACTGGAAGGTGATTATGGTGGATTAGTGTCGGTAGTGAATGATAAAGCAGCAAATTATTCATTTGATTACAAAGGACCAGGACAGAAATGACTCTCTAATTAAATGAGTCATAATAATTGATTTGAGAAATTGAAGAGCTGCCTGTCAAAATTAGTTGCATCGAACGGTTATTGGAGCAGAGGAGTAAACATGTTATTGTCCTGGAGGTGGCTGTGCACAGCTGGATGTTAGATGGAGGGCTGGGCCTAAGTGATGGGGAGACGGAGGTCAGACATCACAGGACAGACAAAGACTGGGTGGTGTCCAGACAGAGGTCATGCAATATGCAAATGGCTTATTGTCTGAATCAGCGTGACGCCCCGGGGACAGGGATCACATCAGACCTTCTGTCAGCAGGAAGGCTGCTTTAGAAAAAGCCTGATTAAAGTGCTCTCCAAGTTGATATTAACATTTTATAACTTCTGTGACTCCATTTTGATTCAGTTTATCTTCATCTGCTGTCTTCCTGCAGACAGCGTCACTAGCAATGAGCTACACAGTGGTTCCTACCATGTGCATGCATGTTTAATGAGCGCATCCCATCCAGCTCACAGCCCTGTCGCATCCATGTGTGTGTGCGTGTGTGTGTGTGTGACGTGCGTGTCTGTGTCCCGTCTTCTGCTCAGGCCGGCCAGGTCATGTGTCGCCGGATGGTGTGCGACTGCGACAACCCCAGCGCCGACCTCTTCTGCTGCCCCGAGTGCGACCCGCGCCTCAGCAGCCAGTGTCTGCACCAGAACGGCCTGCTCACCTACGGCAGCGGCGACACCTGGGTGGAGAACTGCCAGCAGTGCCAGTGCCTGGTGAGCGAGCGCCGCCGCCCCGAAACAGCGGCTGTGACTGCGCCGTGGCGCCCACGCGCGAGACGTGGCAAACACTCCCGTCGCCGTGGAGACGCGCGTGAACAAGAGGCTCCATCTGTAAAGAAAGTCAAGGAGAGAAGTTCTGTGGCGTGAGAGAGGCGCGGTGATTAGGAGGTGAATAGCAGGGCTGCGAAGCGAGGATCAGTTTTCATCACGCTGGAAAAAGAGAGGCAGCGAGTGATTAGTGAGATTTTTGAAGAATTCAAAGGCGCTTTTGTTTGCAGTCGTGACATTATACATTTTATCTCAAGGTTAAGAGAACAGGAGACAATGTGTGCGTCTCCTGAGTGGGAGGGAATGTGTGCCGAGCGGATGCGTCGGTTGATTGATGAGTATTTGCAGAACGTGGCTGAGTGTCCTCTGCACTGTCTTATTCCTGGAGCGAGGAAGCGCGCGTGCGACGCGTCTCACTGCGCTTCTGCTGAAGCTGCGGCGAGGGAAGTGCTTCGAAATAAACCTGACAAAAGCAATACATGTTCCACCATATGCATATTAAATGCAAATACAATGCTTTACACTCACGCTCACACTCAGCTGCAACACACACCCACACCAGCGTCACTCCTTCTGTTCAATGACTCACAAATCATCTTTACTGTGAATCTCAGGCGAGCGCTTTACTACTCTTTTTTCCATCTTTTCCCCTCTTTGTTGCTTTTAAAGATCCGTCATAGTCGTGGCTAATATACTGCGGCCACGGCTGCGCTCTGACAGATTTACGGCCTGAGTGGCAGCGGCGGTGCCGTTTCCTGCCTCCTCCCTGCCTTTGTGATGCCGTCCTCACGCCTGGACCTGAGGGCCGCTTTTTGGGTTTCTTACAGCGAGCCATTATAGAAGAGCCTGAAAATCACTGCTCGGCTGAGAGGCGGCGGGGAGGCACAGCCGGATGGAAATTGGCTCGCTCGACTTCACTCTCGCCGCGGCCGCGCTCGCTGTGCGCACTTATATATGTTGACACAAGCCGACACAAACAAATCTCCGAACGGAGACATAAGCGGAGCGTGCAAACACGAGCACACGCACGCACTCACACGCGCAGCGCTGTGCGAGGACACCAGAGAGACGAGGAGGCAACGCACACACAGGCACGGCTGAAAGCGTGCGGGACGCGGCCGCCGCGTTTCTGCACGGGGGCTCCGGAGCCGCGCTGCACTCAGCGGACGCTTGCTCGTCCGGGCTCAGCGGGCGACGGCAGGCGGAGGCGTCCTCCCACGACCACACGCCGCCGCCGCCGCCGCCGCCGCCTCTCCTTCCCGTGCAGCCGAGTCTGGCCTTTGCACGGCGCCCGTGCGCGGCCCGCTCCTGATTCGCTATCTCCTTAATTAAACCGTCAGGAGATCAAAGAAGCCTTGGTTTCATCACTATAGGTTGTGTTTTAGGTCACGGCACATAAAAGACCGGCTGAGGTTGTTCCTGGTTTGTTCCAGAGCGAGATAAATGTCACTAGTTTTAATCTCCTGCAGACATTCGGAAACGTTCAGTCTTATGTACAGTTAATCCTTAAATCTGTCCACGTGAAGACAAAGAGATTAAATGCCTTGCACCCTCAATGTAAATCCAGATTAAAATAATAACCATCTGAAATCCCACAAAGACCCGCTGCAGTTTGAGGTTTTAGGTTTTTCTGTGCAGCGCTCGTCTGCCGCTGATCGTACGCGCATCTCTGTGATCATAGGACGCATCTGCATAGAGGAGACAGAGGCAGCGCGTCCCTTATCGCAGTGCGGGACCGATACCTGGAGCTTCATGCAGTCCCTCCCTCCGGCTTCAGGCAGAGACCGCCGCCGCCGGGGGATTTCCCACTTCAAATGTTTACTCACTGCATGGAGGCAGCGAGTGCGCATTAGTGCAGCGTGAGGCTGCGCTTTATAGCCAGCCTAATTTACTACAACATTACAGAAATGCTGAGCCAGGCGATTTTTAGTGATATGAAATACTCCCGCTGGGACACTTGCATGGAGCCTCTTAACTTTATACGCAGACGTGCCTTTTGTATCTGCTGGCGCCTTTAAACGCGCAGTCGCGTATTTCATTTTACTATGAGGCTGGTGAATGACGCACAAGTGGGTCAGACTAGAATAGCAGCAGCGTGCGTAAAGATGGGCCGTATACATGTGACCAGGTAATGGCAGTAATAGAAAATGTCAGCAGCAGAGATCCGATAAGGTTTGTGTGCTGAAAGTGTGAAATTAGCAACAATACAGAATAAAGGCGTGTGAAGAGAACAAGCCAATTAAAAGGCTGGGACGTTTACAGTCTGAACAAAATGCTGACTCTTCACTCTGAGCATTGCTCTGCCCCATATTATTCTGGTACTTCCCAACTTCAGGAGGAATGCATTGTCTTGACCTTTGACCTTTCTCCCACCTCCGCTTGCAGCAGGGGCAGGTGGACTGCTGGCCGCTGCCGTGTCCGCCCGTGGACTGCGAGTTCACGCTGGTGCCCGAGGGCGAGTGCTGCCCCCGCTGCGTCACGGACCCCTGCCAGGCGGACACCATCCGCAACGACATCACCAAGACGTGCACGGACGAGCACGGCATCTCGCGCTTCAGCGGCTCCTCCTGGATCAAACACGGCACCGAGTGCACCCTGTGCCAGTGCAAGGTAAGGAGGCTCCACACGGCCGGCGACAGACAGCAGGCCCGAAAAAGAGCGGTCGGAAATGGAGAACCCAGAAAAAAGAGTGAAGCGTGGTCCGAGCTCCCTCACGCTGTTCATCGTGAAAGTATTCGTGCGCCTTTAACACCTCTCGGCTGTATTTATTACACATGGGGTGATTGCGTACGGAGGTGTCCTTGCAGCGCACACGCATATGCTAATAGAAGATGGCAAAGATAAAAAATCTGATGAAATGAATAACTCTTAATATATTTAGTACAAGAAACCATGACAGTGATTGCTTTGAGTGAGAATGTCAAGGTCAAATCAAGATGACCTAAAAACGTGACGCGGTAACATGTCACATAATGAGGCAGCTGTTTTACAGGTGCTACGCTACGCTACGCTAGCTGCCTGTAGCCTAAAGCCCAGTATGTAACAAATAAAGTGGCATCGTGAGTGTAATGTCCCCGAATGCTTGTCCTTGAACACTGAGACCTCCCCAGATGTGAAAACATCTGTTGGCCCTAAACTCCTGTATGTTCTGACTCAGCTTTGACTAGTTTTTTACGTACGGAGCACTGATACTTTTGGTAGTAACAGATATGGAACAGACTGGAGCCATCACTTAGCGAGTGTCTTATTCTGTACAAACTGTGAGTTGTTTGTCTGAGCTTTAGGACAAATCCACCAAGATCTGTGATTCCTGGGATGAAATAGTTTCTTGTTTCTTGCTTGAAACTTGATAGCAGCCGTTCTCCGTTTCTGCCGATACGTCTCGTAAATCGTCACGCCGTCTCTGGACAATTAAAAAAGGCTGATCCAGGTATCAGTCCTCTACGTTTCAATGAAATGACTGTAACCGTTCACCTTCACGCCGCCTTGGATCCGTTGAGTTCTAAATGCCAGGCCGGGTCCGATGCTGCAGGTTCAAGCCTGATGATAATCCCTGTGTTTCTTCCCCTCCTTCCCTCTCGTTCCAGAACGGACACATCTGTTGCTCAGTGGACCCCATGTGCCTTTAGTCCCGGCAGAGCTGAAGGCACCTGTACAGTGTTCTCCATGTCAAAAAGAAAAAAAAATCACCACCAACCATGTGTCTCTTCACCGTCCTCTCACAGCTGTGGGTCAAATAGTGTTTGCATTGTCAGGACTTGTCTCAGCCTGCTAATCCAGATGGATGGCGTTTACCAATCAGGATAATCTCCGTAATGTCGCATTGTCCAAGACAGACAACTGTACAAAATCAACCTCCAGGTGCTTTGTGCCCATTTCTACGAGGCTGTGTTCTGTTACGGTAAACGGCGCCGATCCGGTGTCTCATGCACGATTTAGAGTTGTTTGCAAATACTGCGTGACCTGCGTCTGCCTCCTCGACTCCTCTTTATACCAAATGCGCCCACGTCGGTCCAAACAGACGGTGGACTACGGCCTCCTTGTTCTGTCTCATCACCTAGAGTGAGCCTTTATGGGCCTCACGTCCCCCACGTCTCACTCATCTCTACATGACGCTGTAAGATATTACTATTCCTGGCATGACTGTGCTTGATGTCCAAGACGTTTTTGCTAATTTCTAAATAAATAATGATTATGACGATAAGTTACAGTAGGTAGAGTGAAGGCAGTTAGCATAAGGTTCCGTTGCCACATTTGAGTCGTCTATATTATGTGGTGCTTTGTAGCGGTTTTCTTTCATTTCTCTTTTATGGAATTTTACTTTTAAAGCTTGTTCTCGTGTAATAGTGAAATAAAGTATTTCCATTTACATTTAATTACTGTGTTTGGCTTCTGTTTGAGCAGAGGGTGAATTATCTGCATTCTCTGTGTTCGAGGACCGCAGAATACAGTTTCCAGTTCACCTAGCCACAACTAATGCAGGCTAATCCCCCGCCCTGTAATGAATCCTCCTTCATGAAGGTGGAAGTGCTCGGTTTGTGTTGCGGCCGTCACAGAGGAGGCCGCTGGTTGGACGATTTGAAGGCTGCAGCTACAGCTTTCTGCACTGAAGGGATCAACAGGTTGGCTAATTGTTCAAATCAGAGTGGGTCAACCATTCATTCAATACCTTTTACCACGTGCTGAGATTAGAAACCGTGCTATAATTCATCAGATTTATAGTTGATACTATAAATGGAATAAATGAAATCAGATTCATTCAGAAGTTTCCATTGACGCAAGACTAAAAGCTGAAGACTAAAATGCGAGCTACGCTCCATCATTGACGTATTTGAATGCGGAGCGATGACTTCCCCTGCTGTCGCGCGCGGATTCCTCTCCTCCCTACTTTGTCCTGTGCCTCTGGAGATGGCAGTAATACTTGTATCGCAGAAGAGCACTTAAGGCTCCTAATATAATTATCTATCAGTTCCCAGCCACAGACAAATGAGTTCATCCAGGAGATGGCTTTATTTCCCAGCGGAGCGTTCACTCCTTCGCCAAGCCATTCTGCGGGTCTACTTCACAGCTGCTCACATTAACAAACACACAGCGTAATAGAAACAATTTGTATTCCAACACACCCTGCTCGCTTGAGCTTTTTCTGCACACCTCTCTCCTCAGGAAGAAAAACTTTTTTACCTCAGTTTATTGTGTCTCCAAACTTGTTGTGGAGTTGAATGATAGGGCAGGGGACGTGGACAGTGGGCCGCTCAGCACTGCTAGGTTGGCGAGGGCACCATCTGGCCTGCTTTGGTCCAGTGGCTTCTAGCTGGTGGTGGCAGGGAGCCAGTGGGCACCTGAATACTGGTGGCACAGCGGGGCAGACTGGTGCTCCAGCTGGCTCCTAAATGTCCAATTTTCCATGGCAGCGCCGAGCCCTCTGCAACAGATGCCTTGACCCACGGGGAGTCCACTTCACTGCCTGTCCTATATTCACCGTTAATGGCCACACATCATTGTGGTGGTTGCTGGAGAAGCAGAGAAATGTCAGCCTTAACTCAAGGAGAAGCTAAAATGCATTAGCTTAGTTTACGGAATTAAAGATTTACCAATTCCCAGTTGTTTTTGCTGGATATTTTAGTACTGGTGAACAAATAAATTATTTATAATAATAATAATAAAAAAATAATAATAATAATAGTAAAACACAACCCTGTGCCTAAGCACCGACTCCTGAAAGCACGTCGGTGGAAGTTTACTCGTTTCTCTGTGAAGTTAGCATTGAGTTCTTTAGCTCGCGGCCGGCGGGACCAAAAGCCACCTCGGGTTATGGGGAGGCCGACTAACTGTATCTGGCTGGGACTGAGTGGGCTGATGAATCATGGAGCTGTCAGCACAGAGTGATGGGCCATGCCAGGACATGATAGACTGATCTAATTGGAGGATAGCTCAAAGACAGTGGAGGGGATTCTGGCTGATCTGTGGCTGTGATTCAGCTCCTCTGGGGACTCTTCTGCTTTATATTTAGCTGTAGGTGCAAAACCAGGATTTCAGGCATTTTCTTGTGCTGGTAAAAATAAGTGTATAGAATAAATAGTAAACCACATTCATTGTTTAGAAAATGATCCCAGAAACCTTAAAAAACCTAAAACAATTAAAATCCCTTTTAAATTTAAAACTAAAAGCAGAAAGCAGGAGAGAAGTCAGTACAGCGTTGGCATCAAGGCTCCAGACTCCACAAATATTTTTAAAACCCCGGTTTTGATGTGTTCTCTCAATTACTGCATGGTCCTCCGAAAATCAATATCTCATTTCTCAGCCCAATGGCAGACCGAAGGAGGCCCCAGTCAAACAAGCAATACACACCGGCAATGAGATTTATTCTCCCAGACGAACAACGAGCAACAGTTCGCCAGGTGTTCATACAGCTGTTCTTACACTATTTACAATTAAAAGCATTGACTTTGATCCTCTTACAGTGATCATTTCGTTGACAGTGAGATACTGATGATGGAGAATTATCAAGTGACCCGTTGGAGTGATCCCAGTCGCAGATTGTAAACCACAGTAAATTTTCTTCCTCGCATATTTTTTATCCAATCTTTAACCTATTTACATATACAGAAGTCCTGCAGGCATATTCTGCTGGAAAACAAAGCTGAAACTCATTGTTTTCCCACCGGCGAATATCGAACCGGGGACAGGTGCCTGAGCACTCGGCCTAATCTCCAATGGTTGTCATGTGTATGCAGGCTACATTTTCGAGTGTCCTTGTGAAGATGGTATCATTATTTCTCGCATCGCCCATATTAATTGGGTCAGCATCTGCAAGAAGCTTGACCTGTGCTGTTGCCTGGCAACTATTTCCCAAGCATATAGGAAAATGTACACTGAACTTTCCTCACTGGGAATTATGTAAGAGATCAGCAACCCTGTTCAAACATATTCTAATAAGACTGAATCTCACCAAGTCACAAACCAAATAGAAAATATAACAAAAGCAGTAGTTTATTGGTAACAGAAGAAGTGGACACTGAGCAAACGCTGAAAGGAAGCGAAATGTGGCATTTTCAGAAGGACACAGTGACAACAACACAGAGCAGAAGCCTCACTTTTAAATGAAACACAACACAGCGCACCATGCTGGTTCTGAGGTTCTGTCCTTTGGTCAAATGCTAAGTTCTACTGGCTTCATGGAGCTGTAACATATGAAAGGATGATTAGAGGAACAAGGATAAATAAAATGACAGAACAGGCACCGTCACATAGAAAATACACACACACACGCACACACTACAGGGAACTCCTGCATGGAGTCTGGAGAATGCCACAGAAAAAAATATTGATAAAAATATGAAACCCATGAATAATGAACTCATCTACACACTGTAAAAAGGCTAATACACACTGAAAGGCACATTAACGCAGAGTGTTTCCTCCTTTAACAATCTTCATTATGAATGTAAAGACACTGCGTTATGTCAGCAGGCCAGTCAGACTACTGAATCTGCTGCGGATCAGGTTTAGGTCCATCTAAAATGTAAACACTTGTCTTTGAAGTCAAGAAATGAAAACTAAATGTGAACGCAGCGAGACATAATTACATCTTTATGAATGACTAACTTGTGTCAGCCGCCAGCCTCCATACAGTCTGTCTCTCCTGATAGTACGAAACAAAGCAGGTTTCAAAGCAAATCAAAGTGTATTTAAAAGCTGGATGTTAGACATAAAGACGATATATTTACACGTTAAGTAGCATTCAAATTTAAATACAAGTTAGTTCTGTATATTAGGGAGTGTGTGTTTAAAATATTATATATTCTGACGTCTTTGGTCGCGAGCATCTGCAGTTTCATTGAATTGAATAAAACAGTTAGTAATAACATTTTCTTACACCTTTTTGGAACAATAACAACAATATAACCAAAAATCCGCAAAGCAATAAAAATGACATACATTGATCCTTCAAAGTGCATGTGAAGGTAAATGCTGCAGGTTTCAGTTGCCTTTAAAATTAGGGATTTTTTTTTCAGATCAGAATGTTTCAAAGGCATATTTTTATGCGTGTACCATGTCTGCAGAGCTGCTTTCAAACACCTTTAAGGTTTATCTGCACATAAAGAAGCCCTGAGCTTTGGAGCAGGAGCCTCCCCTGCACTTCAATGGCATGTTTATGCCAAGGGCAAAACCACCTTTCTGACTCGGTTGGTATTCAGCCCAGGTGCAGCAGCCACAACGGCAATCATTAGGTGGCTTATTGCTTCGCTATTTGATCTCTGCTGATTGCATTTATTATCTCTGCAACTAATATCAAGTGAGGAGATATGAATAGGTCATCAGAGTACATTGATGTTCATAATCATGTCACTTCAACAAGAACGATACGTTTAGAAATCTAGCCAGAGAGACATCACACCAGAAGAAATGAAAAGAGTGAGGCTACACCACCATATAAAAGCATATAAGCTTATTATTATATTAAACCATAACAGGACATCTTCTATTTGGTTGCCTATTGTACTATAGACTGAGATTTCAAGGCACTGTCGCTGTGACGCCGGTGGAACATCCACCCGACTGCAGCATCGCAGCTGTAGAACTACTCCTCTGAACCAGAACAGAGTCTACGAGGAGGAAAACTGCAAGTCAGCACCATGTCGGTTAAGAGATTAAGAGTGTGTTGTATTTCAAACATTGTGTTAGTAGAATCACTGCATTTACAAAAATATATATCGTCACTCGCCGTCCATCGGGTCAGGGGGAGAGTTTGTGGACGTCAAAGGAGACGGCCGGTTCCTCCTCCGCGCTGTCAATCACTATGCTCGGATGAGACTCCTGCGTTTCCATGGAAACGGTGGAGTTGGAGGAGGGCGTGGCCCCACAGTGCGGCCCGTCCACCGACAGGAGCATGGGCGTGGCCGAGCGCCTCAGGCTGTCGCTCATGCTCACGTGCGCCTCCTCCGGCGTCGCCCCCATCTCCTTGCTGTGCTCGGACGGCGACTTCCTCTTGATCCGCTCGTACGCCTTGTCCTGGCTCTCCGTGAAGGCCTCGCTGTCCTGGAAGCGGCCGAAGAGCCAGACGAAGAAGCCGAAGAGGACGAAGGCGGCCAGGCTGGGCACGAAGGCCAGGCACTTGACGTCCAGGCTGGCGCCGGTGTAGCGGCTGTGCAGGAACATGTCGCGCTCCACGTAGCTGCGGTTGGTGCCCGGGTCGACGTTGGCCCGGCGCCACTCGAACGTCAGCGTGCTGTGGTTGAAGTCCTTGAGCGTCTCCGGCTCCTCCACCGTGTAGATCTTCTCGCCGGGGCCGACGTACTGACCGTACTCGTAGGGCTTGTAGAATATCTGGTTCTTCCACATGTTGAGGTCCAAAATCAGCACGAGGAAGATGATGCCGTAGTTGAACCACTTTCCTGCAACAAGACACGTGACTGTTAGAGCATCAGCCCTCCATCAGTGACAATAAGGAATTAACTCACCCATGATTTACCACAGACACACTGATGTACAGCCCAGTGCTGCCGAACAGAACCATCCTGTCACACTCATTCATCAGGACTCCGTCTTTGCATATAGCTCATGCATTGAGACAAATAGATCCATTTGCAGGTGCTTCGTCGTCTACAGTATCTCCTAACAAGATCACTACATTACGGCGACACAGACGTCTCCCCCGCGTGACTGATAGCACGCAGATGTCTGCGACGCGGCGCCCGTCCTCAGCCCAAGACGCGCCGGTAATAAGCTTTTAGTTAAACCAATCACGTCACAGGGAAGCCATTTCCATAATGCTTAATGGATATGCAATGCATTAGGGTTAACAACCTCTCGCGAACCACTGAGCGCTTGAGCAGCTTAACATTTAGCACAGGAACATTGCGTTTGCCTCCCTTCGGCGGCCGTGACTCACCGCGTGCGTGCGAACGGCGCGCGCGCCCGCTTTTGATCGGGAGCGGCACGACGCGGAGGCGCGAGCGCCGGCGAGAGACGCGAGGGAAACGAGGGACGAGCGAGCGCCAGACAAAAAAGTTGCAGCGGCGGAGCCACCTGTGTGCCAATTCAGCTCAGCATCCATTATAAATGGCTGCTGTGGTTTCACCATCAAACCATTTCCCCACAGAGAAAAGTGGGAAACTAGAGCACACAGCGCCACTTGGTATTCACAGTTCAATTGAGAAATAGGCCAGTTACCTCTCCCCTGGAACTCCTGATGTTATTCTGCTATTTAATCACTTTACGAACACTTGTATCTAGAAATGCTGCAGAAATATCTAGAAAGCGCGCGCTGCCTTGTACCTGTGATGTGAATGTGATACTCCTCCTTAAAGATGTGCTTGCACACAGGAAGCTTGACCTTCACGTGCGTCGTCGACATCCCCGGCAGATTCATGTCCAGGTCGCCCATGAAGTGAGGGAACTCCCAGTCCTGCAAAACACAGCAAGTTTCACTGTCGTCTGCTGCACCACCGGAGCCTCGGAGGAAGAGACGCAAACAGCAGCAACGTGACAAACGTCAGTCATGAATCAAGTCGCTCCGGCTGCTGAGTGCCTCACTCGACTTCCTCATATTAGCTGATATGGAGCCTCGGCGGAGCCTCTTCAGGCTGTGACTGGAGGTCAAACATGCTGCCAGCTGCTTTATCCCCCCCCTCTGTGTGTTTACAGAGCGGCTTCCTGTACTAAAGTGCACGGGGGCTTCTACACTTCAAAAGGCATTAAAAGGCCCCCCCGCCCGATCCAGAAGCCGCCGTGCCCCGTGGCGGCGCCGTGCTTTTCCACAGCCAGCGCTTGTGCGCGGTGGCTTTCAGCGAAAAGCAGCGGCCACTGCACCACAAAAGAGACACGCGGCCAAAACGGTGCCATAGAATGGGATTCAAAACGTGCGTGAGCTGTGAAAACACGCATCTGCAGAGAACAGCGACTCACTGCGTGAGCCATAAATCATCGAAGTTGGGAGATACAGGCAGCCGTGAAAGCTGAATGTTGTTGGTTTGGTGTTTTTGTGGATGGAACTGTTTTAGTTCAGATAAGATCACATTTCAAGACCAGTTTACGCATAAGTCAGCAATTAGAAAATATTTCATAGCGTTAGCTCTAAATCTGATTGAATAACTTAAAAATGACTCCCAACACACCTGTGTAACTGCAATTAGTTACATTGTTACACGTGTAAATAAATATCGTAAACAAAGACGAGGTTGAATAAAAAAACGACACACAAGATCGCTAGAGAAAGAACAATTAAAGCGTCTCAAATTACTTTGTTCCTACGGAGCCGACTTAATCATCTTGCAAATTAGCTTTTGTCATCTGTGCTACTGGGGAAAAACCAGGACCGGTGTAATTCCATTTATTTCAGATTAGCTCCGTTTTCCTCTTTGTTCCCATTATTGACACAGAGCATCTTGCTGCATACAATTACCACATCTGCCTCTCCCCATTCATAGCTGCCCTATCTGTTGCTATAGTGCTAACAGTCATGGTATTTAAGCCATGCCCCCCCCCTCCCTCAGAGAATGAACCGCACATCATCCACACGCTGTATGTCAATGCACACAAGAGATACAGAAATCGTCCACTATCTAGAAAAGTCAAACCCAACTTGGAGCCAAATCCAGACAGGCTTTAATTGGGCATTCATTAGTTTGAGAACAACACCACCCATCGCTTCTCATAGAGGTGAGAGATTAACTATGGCAAACTGTGCTCGGGGTCAGAGCGGAGCGATGTGGGAAGCTGTGGATGGTGGATCAGCTTGTGCCGTTTGGAGAATGCTACGGGATGCTAAAGATAAACAAAGGCAAAAGTAATGGGATACAGGAGTCAAACCTGTCACATCAAAACCATACATGGAGACAGGAGGTGATGAGGTCACCGAAGTGGAATAGATAACGTCAGCAAAGCAGCAGCATCTCCGTGGAAGAAAACGCCGGCAAACTGGAGGCTGAGCAGTTTCTATACACTATATGTGCATAATCACAATAATTGGGTAAATGAATGGGGAAAAACGCAGCAGTGGGAAGTAATTACTGTGGCCAGAGCAGCTCGGAGCTTTCCGTAATATAATGAATTCTTCCAATAAATAAGTCTAGAAGTCGCATTTAGTGGCGCAGTCCGTCTAATACACAGCAATTATAACGGTGTCCTTGTCAGGTTTCTGTGGAGTGGGGCATTTGTAACAATGGAGGACGCGCTCCCATGCAGTTACATGCTCTTAGTAATTAGCATAATCAACAGAGTACAAACGTATATTTAGAGGAAACCAAATATTAGTCTTGCAGCGTGTCCTCTAATACCCACCAAGCAGCCTGGTGAAATGTGCTCATTAAGCAGTTGGAGGAGCCACGTTGAATTAGGCTTATAGTCAAACCACATACATGTTTGGCCTGAGGTTATGGCTCCTGGCTGGCAGAGCAAAAAAAAAAAAAAAAAAAAAGAGAAGAAGAATGCATTTTTACTCCTCTCTCAGTCGTGTTTTTCCCAGACAAATACATTTGCATATTCATGAGCCACTGACACAGGCTTTATTGATGTACATTCTCCTGTGGGAGGGAGGACGCAGGGTGGGAAAAAGCAGAAGAGGAGATGGAGAAAGTGAGAAAAACTCCAACCTTGTGAGTCATCATTAAAAAAAAAAAAACTGGGCCCACGGGGCGAGAAGGGGAAGGAACGAGTGAGTTCAAGGCTGATGGACAGAGCAGAGCGGATGGAGGGATGATGGAGTGACTGGATGAACAGACATGTAAGGGCGTAAACAACAGTTTGTGCATCTGTGTCTGTGCCAACTGAGAGTGATCAAACACCCCCCCCCCCCCCCCCCCCCCCCCCTCGTCGTGCCGCAGTGGGCCGTTGATGAATAGTGATGGAGGAGGGAGGACGGGGAGCTGGCAGGACGGGTAGCAGAGTAAGCCAGGAGACCCCCCCCCCCTCCTCCCGTTTTTTAATTGGCCACAGGGGAGCGGCCTACCTGCATGACAATGAGAAGGTCGAAGACCAAGATGAAGGAGGCCAGAAAGGCCCTGGAGACCTCATCGCTGGGCAGGAAGCCCCGGTTCAGGTTGTCCCAGCTGATCCAGTCGGTGCTGATGACCAGAACCACCACCGACGTCAGAGAGATGAGCACCGTCCTGCGGGGGAGGGGAGGGGGTGGGGGGGTGGGGGGGAGGTGACTGGAGGTCAGAGAGCGAGCGATGCACATTATGAGGTACCAGCAGCGTTGGTGCTGCCAGCGAGCGAACAACAAGTTGAAAAGGCGCCAGCGAACGCTTCCAGGAGGACGAGTGCGTCTGTTCGCCGGCGCCGCTGCCGAACAGACGCGCTGCATCCGCCGTCATGCCGTGACGCTCGCATGCTATTTGTTTACTTTACATCTCTGTAATTCCGTCTTTACGGTTTGCTGAAACATTTCTCACTCAGCTACAGCGAAGCACAATGAGAACAGCGACTATTACTCCGCCGCGTGTCACGTTCGAGTGCCGCGCGGTGATTACGGCGCCGTGCTGCCACGCGGCAGAGAGCGCACAGCTCTTATCCCATTTCATAACGCAAGCTGATGAATTTGGAGGGTTCCTGCTATTCCACTGTGGGTCCTTCACCCAAAACCCAGGCACAACAATTCTGCAATGAGCTTCCAGCCTATATTGACAAGATGGATTCAGCAGCACACTTATCAATCGTGTTGCAAGATGGGAATTTCAGTTCTCCGCCACAAATTGAAAGTCAGAGGGCGAGCGTCAATAGAATGAGGCAGGAAAAAGTCACAGAACGATTCCTCCGCGTCCGTCCTAATGGCGGCTTAATCAATTGTGTGGAGGGAAATGTGAAACTGTGGGTGAATGGTCTTTGAGGCTTGAGACGCTCATGAACTCGGTTCCCTGTGAACACACGCCCTGTTTCCAACCACATTCTCCTTTCGCATTTGCATGTCACGTGTGACTGACAGCGCTGAGCCGCCTCGGGGCTCCACATCTGACCAGGGACCAGTTCTGGTCGGCCTTCTAGTAATGGGCCTATCAGACATGGTTTGCGGCATTTGTTTAGCACTTATTTAAGGGTCACGACTTGCGGTACGACAAGCAAAAGGCAGGGCCACGCTCGGCCCCGCGACCTTGCTGTGTCCATCGATTTTCAGCCTGTTCCTCTAATTAAAGGTGCCGACACTGAGTGAGGGAAGATTAACATGGCTATTGACTGCGTGTAACTCTACAACCAGCTGGTGGGACCATTTAAAACACATACGCGTGACGCGCGCGGCTTCATGGGAATATATATAAATGCATCTGCAGGTGGGAACAATTGTGAAATGTTGTTATGTGCATGTGAATAGAGATGCAGAAAAACCCAGAGGTTTCATGTCAGTGTGAGAGAAACATACCAGAAGAGAACAATCCTGTTGTTGCCTCGTTTCCAGAACCTTCTGGCAGCTTTGCCCCAGTCTGGGTAGTGCTGGTCCTGGAGCATCATGTCTGTCACCTGCACACATTTGCACAATTCAACAAACCAAATGCAGAACGTTGAGTGTCAGAGCTGTCGGCTTTAACAGAACGTCCGGAAGATGTTATTTATTCATCGTTAATGGCTGTTCAATGAATATTGGATGGTTCATTATTAATGCTGAGCTTTAAGCTGCGGTCCATCAGTTGGGGTCAGTGTTTCCACGCCGTCAATTTTACTATCAAGATTCATTTGTGGACCTTTTTGCTAAAAGCCCCGGTTTTATAAAGCGCGAGGATGAAAAAAATCTCACTATTCTTTTGGTGTAGCTGCTGCAGAGCCAAGGTCAACGAGTCAATAAAACGCTCCAGTGCAGATACTGTAGCAACTGCTGCAACAAGGACCGAACCGAACAACGTATCAGATGCGCCTGGCGCTGCAGCAATAGAATGAGAAGACACCACGAAACGCTTCCTGTCCGCTCATCGAGAGAAGACAAAATGCAAATGGGGGTGTGGAGGAGACTCAGAGGTCTCGAAGTGAATTAATCACAAGTAAAAACCTGTGGAATCAGCCGTTTTTCAGATTCACCTTCTCACTCGCTGCTTCCTCACTTTCTCCGGACCGGACTCCTACGGTTCTCTTTCCCCTTCACCCCATGCCTTCCTCCCCCCTCCTCCTCCTCCTCCCCCGTTCCTCCTTCCTCTCCCTCTCCCTCGCCCTCTCTCTCTGCAGGATGTACTGTAGAATACTAATGTGAGCGGTGAGGGAGCTTGTCAACTTGTCTCAGCTGTGTGCAGCCCCTGCTCCTCCCACCACCGCCAGTGCGTCCCGCCGGAGCTCTCCTCCTCTCTTTATGTTGACAAATGAACAGAGGTGGGTTTCTCCTTCAATATACTCCATCAGCCCCCTCCGCTGTTTCCTCTGACCCTCCTCAGATCACAGTTGTTACTCCCAGGATTTGGAAGCAGAACTGGATCCGCGTGCAACCGTGTGCCTTGTAACAGTGGAAAGGACACACCTGGCCTGGAAATGCTGTCAGTGTATGAAGTATGGATTTATTATATGGATAACATTAGTTAATGTCATCTTAATTATCCAGGATTCACTTTCAAATTGTGCAATAAAAGTCCTGCGGGCCTCACCATCCAAGCGGTGACGAAGTCGCCCATCCACGTCCCCACTGCGGCGATCTTCATAAAACTCTCATTCCTGATGCCCATGTACTCCGTCACCATGTGAGGCCTGCAGGGGAGGCAGAACGAGGGCGAGGACAGCATAAAAAATGCATCCTGCGTTATGAGGGTAGTAAAGTACAGGCAGGCAGAAAGGAAAGGGAGCGGGGGCGGGTGTGGGGGGCAAACAGAGTGGTCACCGCCGCTAAGTGTCATGATGCTAGCTGTCAGAGTCAATCAATATCAATCTAATTCAGTGAAAACAATGAGCGATGGCTCTACCTTCCACGACGCCCCCAGGGCAGCAAACAATTGACACCGGGGCGATGGAATTTATGCAGTATCACCGCTTCCATTTGGCCCCGCGCTGTTTGGCAAATCATCCATTTGTGGGCAAATTTGCTTCATGTCTACTTGATTTCGAATCAAGGCCGCCATCTCGGCGAGACCCCTCCCGCTAACGCACTGGATCAGAGGGAGCTCAGTTGACATCAGTGGCAGCAGAGAAGGAGGCGAAACGTACGACTGGGCCGAGACGCGGCATCAGAGGGACGATCGGGAGCCAGACCGCGTCGGATGACGTTTGTCTCGTTCCGCGCGCGCCTTGATCTCCGCGCAGCGAGCCAAGATGAGAGGCTTTTGTTCAGACGCACACCCACCCACCCAATACAATGTCTTCTGCAGGTAATGGCACAGGGAGGGAGGGAAAGTGGGTCAGTCGCCTCCTATGCGGAGCGAAGGGGAGCAGAGGCCTGTTTGATCCGCTGGCAGCCAGTGTCTGAGAGGCTGAGTGGAGCAGGTGGACGCCCATTACCCCCCCAACGCTCCTCTCAACCCCGCACCCCCACCGCACAGGTCACACTCATGAATATAATAGATGGCGATGGAAAAGGGACCTGGCTGTGCTTTCAAGGGGTTGTATTTGAAGTCAATGGCTCCATTCGTCTTTGTTTTCGCTGGTCATTTTGCAGCCGCCAGCAAACACCAATAAAAATGTTTTCTATTGCTCAGAGGCCCCGGAATATCTCAGGCTACAACCCCGCCGGTGTACAGTTCATTTCCTGGATGTGCGCCTCCCCTTAAGGCTTCATTTTCATGTAATCCTTTAGCCGGCTTCCATTTGGCCTCATGTTCAACGCGCGAATGAGTCACTGTCGCGCAGATCTCCGTGTGCGTTGACAATGAGCGGAGGGCGATCGGCCAAAACCATCAACCTCCGCCACGGCTTTTCAAGGGTTTATTTCTAATGAACGCTAACGCTAATTGCTCGCGCTTTCCCACATTGCGGCTCAGATCTGCTAAACACCGGCGAGCGGCGACGGGAAGCGAAGGTTGAGGCGCCGGCGCGTCACGCGGTGAACGGGGCTGACGTCAGCGGGCGCCGCTGCAGGTTCACTGTACGTCTGCATTAAGTCAGCGGCGAGATCCCACTGGGAGTCATTTACCCGGCGAGGAATGCTAATCAATACTTCTGGAAATGCTGTCTGGCACCACACGCTAGGCTTTAAATCTAAAAACACTCCCTCGCTCCTCGCACATATTTAATTGAGCAAATGTTCCCCCCGCGCTGAAAAATAGGCCTTCCTCTGTTTTAGCCTGCAGAGCACCTATGATGAGTTTAGGGACTCTACGCGCTACATGATCAGAGGCAGAACTCTCTGACTTATTCATGCTGACTGAAAATTTAATAGCCTTTAGAGCCGGATGACCTAATGAGAGAATTCAGTGTAGTGGAACATCAGTACAGTAGCACCATGAATAATCAGCCCCAAAATGGCTCCCGCGGCTTAATCGCAGACCCAGTGGCCGCGCGGGTGCCAGCGCGGCCGGCTCAGCCAGCTCCGACCCTCTGTGAAATGTTATCAGGTTCCCCACACTTGTTCGGACATAACGGTCAAGGGCGCTGCTGTGCCTTTCAAAGTCTTGTTCCATCATGGGCAAGAAATTACAATTTGGAGCTGTGGAGGGCAGAGAGTTATTGAGTCGCGGGTTTGACATTAACTTGTGAAAAGAGAACTTTCACTGTCGCATTCAAGGTTTCACCGTTTCCTCCAGGACCGCGCCAGCTACGGACCGGTACCACGTCGTCTCTTATAATTACGCATCAGCGGACCCGTTTTTTGTTTTAAGCTGGGATTTAGACTTAGAGCTGTCAGCGTTTGGTGGATTCGTAATGATTGGAGCACTGGGTTACAGCGAGAGGGTTTTAATGAGCTCCAACAATGTAGAGCCACAACTAATGATTAAATCGAAGAAAATGTCAATTAGAAATTCACTTGAAACCCCGGAATTCTGGATTCATGGCTACAACAAAGAATTGCGATTTTCAATCACAGTTGATCTAGATAGAATTTCCTTAATTTACCTCCACCAGATTCACGAACGTCAAGAAAAATTTGCCTAAACTGTTGAAGAAAGGTTACGTGAAATATCACAATGGGATTAAACCTTAAAGTCTGCACTCAAGGATTTTCGAGGCTCATGGGATCCGAGATAATTAAGATTATAAAACAACCTGCTGAGAGCTCGCTGCTGAGTCATCAAACGCCACATGTGTGTGTTCACGCTGCTTTTAATCAACTTCTTCCTCTGTCAAACCCTCCGTAGTTTAGTGGCTGTGGTGGCGCTGTGACCTCTGGTGCCCCATAAAGGCCGGACTCCCTCACAGCATTAAATTGCGACCTTGGCCGGCTCCGCATTGAAATGCATTGCCTGTCTCCCCTCCTGCGCCGCGGTGCCTGGCGCTGTATTTACAGTATACGACATCCAGCAGCGGTAGTTACCAGGGAGCATAAAGCTGTCAATACACACACGCCACTATCACTACACAATCTCCCAAGGCGGCGTAAAACCTCAATCTCAATTCATCACTCAGCACAGAATTAGCCCAAGTATTGTATTAAACTAGTGGAAGATTGAGCCCTTTGTCCGGATCGTTCTTCTTGCTCAGGAGTGGGAGTGAATACCACGGGGCAGGAACCCAGACAGCACTGAAACACACCATCTATTCCCTCCATCAGGCTTCCATTAGTGCACAACAGCCTCCATGACCCTCGACACGAGCAGCTTTACATGCACAACTGCTTCACGAACTGTACAACAACAGCCTCGTGTTCTGTGGCTGCAGAGTTAAGGTTCAGACGCGCGTAGGTTTAGGGTCATTACTGTTACGTGACGTAAGAGGACAGTCAAGGGGATTTTGATCTGGTGGACCAGGAGTCGCAGGTGTTAAAGTCAGGCCCAGAGATCCTCCCCGAGCACAATGAGTTGCTCTGCTATAACATCATCTGACCTGGTTCTGCTTTTGCGAGTAAACAGCACATTCCGCCTCAGATACCTGTGGTGTTAGACATCAAAGTCAAATGATTCTTAATTTAAAACACAACCATGTTGAAAAAACAAAACAAAAAGAAACAATAGGTTTGAGTGGAAACGCTAACAATGCACTCGGCTTCCTTCACGGATGATGGAGAGGCTAAATCCAGCGAGGCAGCAAACAGGCAGAGTTCACCTTCATCCCCAGCTGCTACGGTAACGGAGGCGGGGCCACGAGGTGAAGAGGCCAAGACAGACTGAACGAGGCGATGAGCATTCCCATTGGAAAAGGACACTCACTGGGCAGCGACCGCGTGACGGCGTCATCAGGCAGACTGGAAAATCACAACACGTCTCGACAAATGTGCAAATTAATTGCTGCAAAGTAACATTTGACAGAAGTGTTGTCGCGGCTGCTGTTTTTTTTAATGGCTTGTTGTCGCACTCTGGAGCCTGTGGTATTTAGAAATGTCAGGACACTCTTTGAGACTTGTCTTTTATTTAAAAACTGGCCACAGGACAGCAATAAATTAATGCAACAAGGGGAGGCGAGGTACAAATGTTATGCTTTCAAGCTGTTATTTAAGATTAAATATCACAACAGATATTAATTGTTTTGGTGAGATAATGAGTTGGTATTAGACACACACACACACACACACACACACACACACACACACACACACACACACACACACACACACACACACACACACACACACACACACACACACACACACACACACACACACACACACGGACCTAGGGTATCGCTCACATTGTGTATTCCCCTGGGACACACACCGCTGTCAAGGTTACAGTGTTTATTGTTTACAAGCGCGGCTGCTTCTCTTTTTATGACAGTGACGTATGTGGAGGGCCACAGTCGGCGCCGACGCTCCTCCCTCCTGCCCCAGAAAGCAGCGGGACAGCGGCGCCGGGGAGCAAATCAGCACACGGGTCACAGGCGCATTCAGAGCGGAGAGAGGACGACTTTGCAGGGAAACGAAACAAACACTTGTTAGACGCGCGAACCTGACCAGCGCGCGCGCGTGTGTGTGTGTGTGTGTGTGTGTGTGTGTAGGAGTGTGAGGCAGGAAGTCGGTGGGTGCGTGTGTGTCAGTATGACAGAAGCTGAGGATGATGAGCTCGTCAGCGAACACATTAACGCCACTGACTCCAACTGGCGTCCGTTACAGTCCATGAGAACGGAAAACGAAAATACAGGATTTCTGCTTATTAAAGATTAATTGACCACATTAACTCTCCAAAGGGAAATTATGCTCTTCTACATTAACTAATTTACATTAAGTATTGAATACTAATCTTTTATTTATTTTTAGCCCATGTTTATGTTGTAGTTTAGGGAATATTTGGAATATTTGGTTGCCTCTTGGAAAAACAAACACATTCACTCGTCCATACACACACAGGTGATAGATCGGATTATGTTCATGACACATCACACTATCGCCACCACAGGACTGAGCTCCTCCCGACGTATAAAAGCCCCTTTTCCACTAGTCTGACGGCATCCGAGCGCGTTGGTTCCTCGTTTCGCACGGTCCCTGGTGGCTTTTCGCCGTCTGGGCGCTCTTCGCGTTGGCTCGGCCTCATCCATTAACGGACAGACACGCGACGCTGGATGGGTTTGGACTCAGGGGGAGACAGATCCCCTCCTCCTCCTCCTCCTCCTCATCACGGGGAGCATCAGCATTGGACAGATGTACAGAGCGCGTCTGAGCAGCTGCGTCCGTCACACAGACGCGGGTGTTTCCGCCATGTTCGCCTTTTTGAAGATCTTACGCCAAGTGAAGCTCACATCATACGCGCCACCGTCAGACAGTGCAGCTGAGCTACTGTGTGCAACAGGCGGCGTCTACATGCCACCACACGCTATTTATCCAGCCTTTCAAATCCACTTGCTCGTGGTATTACCCTGGCTTAGTGCCAGACAAGCAAACAGACAGACGAGGGGGCTGGCATGCATTTAGCACAAAGGATCATGGTAAACAAAGACAAATACCCTTATACCATAGGGCGTAATCCCACCGAGAGGATCTCTGCAGTCAAATGCCACATGCATCCCGTCCTGCATTGATATCCACCAGCACCCCCCCCTCCTCCCATGTTTCCCTGCATCTCCATTAAGTGCTCTAGTAGATGACAAACAGAAGTTCAACTTCACTGCCGATGCCCCGTTACGGCTTCTGATTGGTCCTCCCACATGAAACTTCCCTCCGTCTCATACTTTACCACCCCCTTCCTCCAAATTAGCTGTGATTAATGTGTATGCCACGCATTGGACCGTCTTAATTAAATAACACCATCTAATTAGGGCCTGATTTTGGCTCGTAATGGCGCCGTAAGATGGTGGAATGGGACTGTGCGCCGTGACGGAGCGTTCGCGAAGCCCGTCAGACTCCCAGGGCGGTCACACTTGCCTGGTTTCACACAAATAGACCCCTCTTAATCTGACAGTTGCATTAAAATGCAAATAGCCCAGATGTGCGGTTTTGTAATGAGTGTGGATTACGGCTCCCGAGGAGCACGATGGACAGGCTTTTTTTTTTTCTAAAATGACATAAGCCAGGTAACAGGTTGATAGCTGTTGACCCAGAAGTGGCTGTTTAAATATTGGCTAATGCTCTGTTAGACATGTGTAAGATTACCCAGTGTGGAAATATCTGAGCTGTGAGATAATGGCTCTGATGAATCCATTTCACAAAGCTAATCGAGAATAAATACTTGCCATCCAAGAAGATATACAATCTCTTATCAGCTTGTTTACTGCCATCGCGGCGCGGTTGATCCGTCTTGCTCGTGGCCGTATCGCTAGATTAAATTAAATCAAGACCCAAGACCGAGCGAAAGGTCGAAGAAGATTAAAGCATATTAATGAGGGAGGGGGCACGAGCTGCATGCAGCATGGGGTCAGAGGGACAGACGCTAACCTGCCTCATCGGAACCCACGCCGCGCGCACGCACACGACAGGTGAGCGGAGCGAGGTGCGAGACGTGTGTGTGTGTGTGTGTGTGTGTGTGTGACACCCTGTGAAGAAGAAAAGATCTCCTGCCGTGCACCATCAGGGCTGGATGTCAAAGCCAGCGAACCTGTGCCAAAATAGCTACCCTTTAAAAAAAAGGCCCTTGGCAGGAATAATACCTCACAGCATCTAGTTCTTTTACTATAAATGAAAAGGGGGAAAAAAAAAACTCTGTTTATTCCCACAGAGCGGCAGCTGCAGCCACAAAGGGACATTGTCCTTTTCCTTTGTGCTGCGGCAATAGAGAGAAGTACGGCTTCACTTTGCGCGGCGATGCAAACAAGGTTTGGACACAGATCAAACAACTTAAGTTTCAGCGCATCATCGGAGCCGGAGCGCTCCAGCCACCCCCCCCCCCCCCCCCCCTCCATCGCCCCCCCGCTGCTAGCCGGCCCACGGCCCGTCTTCTGAGGGTCATCCTAGCAGAGTGTGAACATTGCTCTTACACGTCGGCCGCGGACAGAGATGTGAACGCTAATGGTTTTGGCAGCGCACGGGTCCTCCACGGACGCGCTGCTGGAGCAGAAAGCAAACAAGCGGCGGAGGAGAGGTGGGGGAGACGGAGGGGGGGTGTCTTGGCAGCGCCGGGGTTCACCCGCTTTACAACAGCACCATCTGTCTTTGTACAGGGAGCCGTGCAGCGTTGAGCGGCTAATGTTCACGGCGCGCCGGTCCAGAGCAAACATTTACGGCTGGGTTTTAGTGGCGCGGCGCCTAATAGGCCGTTATTGTCCTGTAGATGCAGTAAAACACTCCTAAACAGACGAAAGACGCCCATTTCTTTCCACATTCCAAGGCCCACGTGACGAGCGGCGAACGGCGAGTCCCGCGCGCGACAGATGCGGCCGCTAACTTTTCCTGCGCGAGCGGCGTCGGCGGTCCCTGCGGACACGCCCCCTCCTCGCGCCCGCCAGCCTTCGTCTCCGCGGCCAAGCGGAGAAAATGGACAAGATGGATGCCAGTGTCGGCGCGCGCTGAAGTGACAGATGGGCTGATTATACAAACTCACCCCTCTGGCCACAGAATTAAGAAACAACAACAACAACACCTTGCCTGTTAGCTAATAGCCTTCATCTGCCTGCACCTCACGGGTAGTTGATGCCCGTTGCTAATATAGAAACGTGGCGCCCGTGCTCTTCCTGACAGCCGGCCCCTAATCGACGCCTGGCACGCGGCGCGTTACGAGACAAACTGAACGGTGAATCCGCTCCCACCGACCTGTGTCCGGCCATGTTCTCCCCCCGTCAAGACGGACACGAGGCCACAGCACGAACGGATTCCTGTCACCAACGTGACGTCAAGCCTCACTGCACAGCGGCCTCTCAGCAGATCAACAAGAATAATAAAAAAAAAAAGCTGGGTCTCTGCCAGAGAGGTGTCAAAAAATAAGTCGGGATCACAGGGGCTGCAGGTGATCTTTCAGGATTAACCACCTTTTCCACTAACTGTGGTTTAAGGTCCGGCCTGATTAATCAGAACGGTATTGAGTCGCGAGACACTAAGATCAATCACATGGGCCAAAGGCGAGCACGCGGTAACGAATAGGAAGCAGGAATGAGGCAGGAAGAGAGAGAGCGCGAGAAAGAGAGAGAGAGAGCCAGAAAGAGAGAGAGAGCGAGCGAGCGAGTGAGATTGAATGGCTTACTGCATGCTCCCAGCCATCAGCAGAAAGAGGTTGTAGATGTGTGAGAAGATGAAGAGGAAGAGGATGGTGCTGAAGAACATGGTCATCCAGGAGCCATGATCCTCGCGGAACATTTTCAGGCGCAGGTGTCGACCTAGAGGGAGCACAGCAAGGACAGCAAGGCCGTGAGTGGAGAGCACCAGTAGATGAAGGAGTGGCCGCGATCAATGCGGCGCTGCTCCGTCAGGCCACTGTCCTCTGGGCAATGAAATGAAGATTAAAGACCACTTTGAGGTGTCACTTCCATAACCCTGAAGTAATTGACTTTTCCCGGCCAATTTTAACAGTCACTGTTTCACCATCAATCCCAGCAGCCTGGAAGAGTGTGTGTGGAGAGCAGCTTGCTTTGTTTCCTAAGACATTATTGAAATGTTTGTGACCTGTGGGCTTTTTTTTTTGCTCTGGAATCAAATTATGGAGAAATATCTCGCTGGCAGAGCATGAGATCGATTGGGACGCGCTGCGTCTGCGCTGCGTCTGCGCTGCGTCTGCGCTGCGTCTGCGCTGCGTCTGCGCCGCGTCTGCGCCGCGTCTGCGCCGCGTCTGCGCCGCGTCTGCGCCGCGTCTGCGCCGCGTCTGCGCCGGGGTCTGGCGCTGGGATTCCTGGGCTCCCAGTTTCACCTGTAGAGCATCGCGCCAGTGCATCTTGGACCCAGTTCTTATTGAGCTTTTATTGAGACCTTGATTAAAAATAAATTATTATTATTATTATTATCATTTTATGTTATGCATTATATTTTAAGAAGGTTCTAATGTTTCGCCTTCTGGTTTTAAACATTAGAGCGGGTCAGGATCCCATCATCAGCTGTGAAGCCCTTAAGCAGCTTCAAGGTCACTCAGTTGACTGAAATGTTGCTTCGCTTGGATTCATCCTGTTCCGCTGTTAAACATATTCCTCACACACATTTGGAGGCTGCTCGCTCTGTGCTGAGACGCGATGCCAGGAGCTGCCTCTCACCAGGAACACGCTGTTGTTTTCTGTCCTCCAGATCAGAGTTAGTGTCCTTTTGAGTTGCAGCTCCACGCACGCACGCACGCACGCACGCTCACACACACACACACACACACACACACGCACACGTGCACGCTCGCACTCACACACACTCACACACTCACACACACACACACTGCAGAATGCTCCATTTATTTTCCCATTACAGCCTGGCTGGTTTACTCTCCAGCAGCTCTACATGCTGTTCAGTCTCAGCTTCCTCACTTTTTGTTTTTTTACGGCGGGCGCGTTGAAACGTGGAAGCTGAGATTCCTGTGGAGACGAAGATCTTCGCTCCGCGCGTTTATTAATAGACCTGCAATGTTAGTTAAGGCTGGTTATTTTATTCGGAGAGCAAGCAACTTGTCTTTATGTTCAGCCGGAGCTCACGTTCTGTAGGTCTGAAGCTGAGGCCAGGTGACCTGCGCTGAGGTCAGCCCATACATCTTGGTCTGTGGTATTTCAGGGCTCATCACAGATGCATAATTGAATTGATTTGCATGGGTGAACGTAATTGCCTCCGGTGCCAATGAGCCCAGGCTTCACAGGTAAAGTGCACAGCGTGAACCTGCGGTGCCAGCGAGCGCGGCCGCCCCCCTCTCAGCCTAGAGTTTAACTAGCGGGTGATTCAGGAGCACTCAGCCAAGCGGTTTGAGTCACTGCACCTCCCGACAGCAGAGGACCCCGATAAGAGGTGATTCATGAGCCCCGTCTGCCGCGCGGCCCAGCAGGGGACGACAACAGCAACGCGCACGCAAAAGGCAGAACAGCACAGAGGGAGCAGGGAGACTTATGACAGCGCTCACGCCCATTCGCCCAGAATGAGCACACGTTTGAAACGCAGGTGAGACACTCAAAACAGCGCATTTACACTGCTGGATATGAATTTGCAACAGCCACAGTCATCTGCTGCAGCCTTTCTCTGCGTTCTGTTTATTATACACCATTTGGGGAGGCGTTACATGCACCTTTGAAGATAAAGCACGTTACTGTGTCTCCATCTAGTGGTCAAACACGTACAACATGCAGATGACCAGCACATAAAAAAAACCTGTGTGTCCCTCTTATTCGGATTTTAAGGACACACAGCTTATCTTTCCACAAATTCCTTTATGGCAACTATGAAATTATAAACTTACAACGAGCAGTCAGCACTTATTATTATTATTATTATTACATATTACAAAGACGACAAATTGCACTTCATAAAGAAGTAGTTGACTGACAGTATGAGCATCACTAATGTATATGGTTTAGAAACTTTGTTTTCCATAATTCCTGCTCCCAGGCAAACTGAATACGCACGCACGCACGCACGCACGCACGCACGCACGAAAGCAGCAGAAGCTCCTGACTCACAGCTGCCAGAGGAGGAGTGAAGGCGACCAGAGATGTGATCATCGCCTCCATTCATCATGATACCGCTGTTCAGGAGCAATGACTCTGACACTGAGGCAGGTAAGTGCAGATCTGAACCCTAATTACTGTGGTTTTTAAATGTTCAGGACCACAAAGGTTTATTATTTTGCATAGAAGTTAACATTTGTTTCAACTGTTGTGATTTCCAGCCTATATGATAATTAATACTTGCTAGATACCAGAGTTGCTTTTGGTTTTCAATACCTAATCTCTCATGGAAAAGCTAAAAAAATATCTAAATAAAAACTAAATAAGTCTTTATATACAGTATTGTTGTTTATATAGCTCGTTTAATTAAACGTCCCTGTCTCCAGGAAAGAATATAAACCGTTGCCTCCTAATTGTTTACTGGCAGGTGGACGTGACCTAGGCTGAAATGTTCCTTAGGTGTTTTAATCATAATGAAGGTTTTATCTGTGATTGAGGGCAAACAGGAGCTGAAACTGTGGCGGCAATAGATCAACAGTGGCTTATTGTTCTCAGCCGACAGCAGAGCGTCGGCTTCCTGGACACGCTGGTGACGCTCACACACTATGGAGACAGCTACTGTAAATACAGGGAGCCCTGGGACACAGTCAGGCTTAATGTGCTGCCTGAGACAGGAGCCAATAAATCACACTCCACTCTGAAGTATTACACTTATTAGAGTTATGAGGTAGATATTATTTCATATTATTTATGACTTAGGGGCAGGCGTGAAAAATGCTAAAATGTTCAATACAGGACGATCAATATTAAACAATGCTGCTGGTTTCGTTCTGTGTCAGATGTCTCTCGGTGAAGGTCCCTCTAGAAAACAAGCTGTAACTAAAGCATTTTAACAAACACACACCTCGACCTCTACGCCTGCTTTGCATCTGTGTGTGTTTCTGCACTGATATGGATCAAGTGTAAATTCTGAGGCGCAGATTTAAATATGAAAATGATTCCCGAGGATGCTGGAATACTACAGGGCTCGTGTTTCTCCCGTTCGCACGTCCCTGCATCAGGAATGACGACGCGGCTGACGCTTCCCTGTTCTCAAACCCCAGACATGCTGCTCGGGTTCCAGAACCAGTCAGCCGGGTTCTGCAGCCGCTCGGGGGACGGCCGGTGCCACTGCTACGCGCTGCAGGTCCTCTTCGCGCTCGCCCTCTCCGTGGGCATCGTGGGAAACGCAGCCGCTCTCCTCAGCTACGCCTGCTCCAGGAGGAGCTCCAGCGGCGGCCGCGTTTTCCTGCTGAACCTGGCGCTGTGCGACTCAGCCTGGACCCTCACCCTCCCCGTCACGCTCTACTTCACCTCCCAGAGCCCCCGCCTGCGGGACCGGCAGATCCTCTGCCAGTTCAGGAGGATGTCCTTCAACGTCAACGTATACGGCGGCATCCTCTTCCTGGCGCTGATCAGCTTCGACCGCTTCGTGGGCACCGTTCACCCCGTCAGCTCCATCCGATGGTGGGACGCGGGGAAGGCCAGGCTGTGCGCCGCCGGCACGTGGGCCGCGCTCGCCGTGAACTCCGTTCCTGATGCGGTGGCGACTGCACTGTGGCCGGAAAGCGCCGGCGGGTGCATGCACTACATGCAGGGGCCGTTGCTCTACGTCGGGACGATGGCCGCTATCAGAACCGCGGTGGGGTTCCTGCTGCCCTTCAGCGCCATGCTGGCCTTTTACACCATGGCGGCCGGCGTGTTGAGGCGCCTCCCGCGGGGCGCGCGGCCCGGAGGAGCCCAGCGAGCCGGGGCGAAGCCGCTGCGCCTCGTCACCGCCGCCATCCTCGTCTTCGCGGTGTCCTTCCTGCCTTATCACGCCATGGTCGTCACTGTGGTTTCCATGAGGATCCGAAACCAAATCACACCTTCTAACACCCACGTCCTGTACACCTGCTATGAGTTCCTGGAGGCGATGTGCAGCGTAAGCAGCTGCCTGAACCCAGTGCTGTACATCATGGCCAGTGAGCAGTTCCAGAGGAGGCTGCGGGCCTTAAAGAGAGACAGGTCCAGAAGGCTGTGCTGCAGAGCGAGCAGGCGGGTCGGGGTAGTTACCTGAATGAGCAGGACCTCGTCTCAGTTCAGTCTGAGAAAAGAGTGAAGGCAGAAGTTTGCACTGAAGACACAAAGGTCCAAAAGTAAAGGTGATTAAAAATGATCAATAGAAGAACTAAAGCCTGTCTGGCCTCACACTGAGTGAACACACACATATTCAGCCCACAGACGCACTGTAGGAGCTCTACTGTACCACTTTCTAATTTCATTCCACTGTCATCAACAATTCTGCTCCCTTTGGGATCATAACGAACCTTCTCTATTACCAACCGGCTGCAGAGCGCCGGCGCCAGCGTGAACGCGGCGGCGTCCCCATTCATCACACACCCGCTGGGCTGCGGCGTCGCCACAGCGGCCGCGGCTGCAGCCGCCAGCGTCCCCAGAGCTGAGCTCCTCCGTAACTAAGCGTCCGGATGATAAATCAGAGGTGGGAAGTGGCAACACAGGTCCCTCCACAGGGAGACTGCAGCCGGTGGAATTAAAAGGCTGCTGGGTGACTCCAGGAAGAGACCGGCTGCAAGGTTGCATTTTGTAACCAGCTAATAAAGTCTGTTACGAAACTATGACAAGTGTCAAATATTTGATGTTCTGTTTACATTTTATCTATGAAGCGACGGCATCTTCAGACCCAAACCAAGTGCTATAAATCCAGGCTGCACTGACACCACAGCCATGCTGCATTACTCACAGATGAACAGGGCCGAGCCGCAGCAGGAGGCAGCTGTGCTGTGCACTGTACAGACCCGCTGATGCCGAGGACCGGACCGTCACACGGCTCAGAACCGTGCAGAGAACGGCAGAGCCACCGCGTGGAGCAGCTGGACCGCGTTGCTGTTCGTGGATTTGAGTGTGGCGCACAGAATATAGAGACAAATACAGATCTATAAAAGTTAAATACTTCAGCAATTTTGTTGTATTTTTGTACATTTACTGCATGTTTGTTCCCTAGAAGCCTGACACATCCTCCTTGACTTCATCAAGACTGGTAAGACTGGAAATTACAGGACTCGTCGTTGGTAGACCCGTCCTCAAACAAACACACACACACACACACACACACACACACACACACACACACACACACACACACACACACACACACACACACACACACACACACACACACACACACACACACACACACACACACACACACTACTTCTGCTTGTGGAGGTTAGTCTGACTGATGATAAGTGTCAGTGTTAACAGGTAAAGTACACATTAATCCGGTTAAAATGGCCTCTCACTGAAACAGTGAAGCTTTAAGCATCTTTCAGTGTCACCTGCTCTCAGATATTTTATTTCGTGCCACAGGAAGAGATTAGTGAAATATTGACTCGTGTGACAGCCTCACCGTCAGACTGTCAAACATGTCAGCATAGCCTAATAGAGTCTGATCTTTATTCTAGGAGAAGCCTGATTACTTCTACATGTGCATATCATCACAACAGGGATTTTATTTATGATTCCCAGTTGGTAACAGTGTTACCGCTGGGCTTCCACTACAGGTGGCTGCACCCACTCAGTGTGACATAAGGTTTGATCCAAACACATAATGACAGCTAGTCTCTCACTGAACGACCAGAAGTCACTCTATTAGAAAGCGTGCACAGCCTGAACGCTGCAGCATCGGTTGTTCCCCGAACCTCTAACGTAGTCTTAAATCACACAGTCTGTCACAAGACATTCATCATGTGGAGTTTATTCCACAGGGGCAAACAGAGCAGCACGGTGCACCTCTGTCTGCTCTGAACTGCAACTCTGCTTAAATATGTCCTGAGTACAGAAATGACAGCGATACTGTTCAGTCGTACGCCGGATTACGGGGAAAGTCAAAAGGAAAACATTTATCACTACAGGGACGAGTGGGAGGTGTAATTCACTGTAAAATGACTTTCTAGGTCATCATAAATGATGAATGATGCAGGCGATGTGTCAGCTCTCGACAGCAACCTATGCTTCCACTTTTTGAGAAAACATTTGTGTGAGCATGGATTTAAAAATGATGCAAAGTACAGAGATCCAGCTGCAGAGCGGCGTCAGGAAGCAGCTTCTTTTTCAGCTGCTCAGACCGTTGCATGGATGGCGTTCCCCCTCAGACGCGCTCCCACCGCCTGCCCACGTGTACCGCACAGCAGGATCCAGATCTGCAGGGACTCGGCCGAGGCATCGTGGGCCTGTGTGACAGATCCAGCGTGGATTTTCACAGCACGCCTGCTTCTGGGCCGCAGCACCGGGGATGTGGTTACATAAGCGCTCGCCCTCGGTGGCGCCCGTTCGTTTCACCGGTCCTCCGACGCGGAGGCATTCATCCGGCGCCCGGCGTCGGCGTTAGCAGCCACGCGGAGCCAAACCATCTGTTCAGCATCAGTTGAACCTGGCAGCAGAGCGACGAGCATCCTGTCTGTCCTCTGTGGCTCTGGAAGCGTGGACCAACACGCTGCTGAGGTTCCTGTCATAATGCACTTTGTTCACTATTATGACTCCAATGGAGCGTCTGCCGCTCGATTGATAAAATGGGAAGGCGCTGTTTGTACGCGGCAACAACAGTGCAGTCCTGATGTAATGGGAGAAACGGAACAGATCCTAAATGGAGACCAAACAGCTGCTTTTATCAGATCCGCCATCGTGTACAGCGAAACCACAGTCCTCAGCCATTTCCCCTCTTACTGAGGATTCAGTTTTGTATCGTGCCATCCCGGCTTTCTATTTATGACCGCTCAGAGTGCTCTCCCTCCTCTCTCTCACTCTGTGGCCTCCAATTATAGTCATTAATGGTTCATCTCAGCGAGATAAGCCAGGGTGGCCAGTCATTTCCAGGCCTAAGTGGGCTGTGAAGTGAGTGAGTAGGAAATGAAATGCAATGAATGACACTGGAGTCACGGCTTTTATCAGAGATGGGAGAAACGGTGCGGGAAAATGCAAGGGCGAGACGCATGGAGGCAGGTGGGTGATGAGGAAGAGGACGTGTGAGCGGTGAAGGAAGTGAGGAGCGGCGAAAACATGCAGGATGGCGGTTGTACAGTGTCTGGAGTGGTTCTAGTCATCACTGTGCGTACAGTATCAGCCTGATGCCGCTGAGGCAGTGTCTGTTATATAAGGCTCCAGCATGAGGTGCTATCTCCAAATCAGCTGCATTGGTTCCCATCCAGTTTTTAAGCGTCCGCGTGAGAGACGTGCAGCGTGAACACGCGGCTGCGAGCAGACTCAGGATCAGTCAAACATGAACAAAGTCCTTTTCTATAGAAAGCGAATGGTTCTCTGGTGCCTCCACGTGACTGCACAGTAAAAACACCACGAGTGGAGCATGTGTGAGAGCCACTACTCTGCACATTCCTCCGCATCGCCGCGTGCATGACTTACCAAAGAGCCGGCGGTGGAAGAGGAACTTCCCAGCAAACAGGCCGGTGATGATGGCCGCCGTCCAGCACAGCACTTTCAGGACGTTCCACCCGCGGCCCGGGTACTTGTTGAAGAGGAAGGAGAAGCAGTTGCCCACCACGATCACATGGGCCTCGGTCTGACTGTGGGAAATGGGGTCCTCGGCGAAGATCAGGAAGTTGAAGAAGGTGACCAGGTACGCCACGATGAGCCGGGACCACGGGTGCTGGAAGTAGTAGCGAAAACAGGCATCTATTTCCATCCTGCAGAGCCCCCGCCCGGCCATGCTGCACCTGCGGAGAAAAGGGCTGCTTTCAGTCGGATTAGGGCGGAAAATTATGTGCGAGAGATGAGAGTTGACTCCTCGCTTGGGAGGTTCAACCGAGCGACCCACTCTGTCCACTCTGGACCTCCGGGCCGTGACTGAACCTCCCAAAACAACTTCCCTGACGTGACACAGTTTCCCATAATAAGCCACAGAGCGAGTCTGGAGCGCCTGAAATAGAGCTGCCACGGAGACGCGTGCAGCCACAGTGTTGGGTTTCACTGGCGTCGCGTCTGTCCCGTCATGATGTGCCACCATAGTGGAGGCAAAGAACATTTCACTCACAGGGAGGTGGAAACTCTCTTTTCTTCGGCATCCACGGAGTGAGACTCAGCCTGCAGCAACATGCACATATGGACTTTGACTTAAAGCTTTAGTCCATGTGATAAAACATGAGAACCACCTGGTCTAAGCCATCACTGTTAGTAGACTGTGCAGGTGTACCTAATAAAGTGGCCGGTGAGTGTATTCCACCTGAATCGACAGACCCAGACAACCAGACGAACCGGTTCTGGTCTGTTCAGAACCGACACTAAGTCATCCTCAAAATCAATACAAACCAGCAGCGACGCGACAGATTTCACAAAATGGACCACGCGCATCTCGGATGTGACAGATAAAAGGAATAATCCGATTACGCAATTCAAATGTGCGTCCAGCGAGATCGGAACCGGTCCAACTGGCGCGAGTGCCGCTCACCCGCGTCGCTGCGCGCTAAATCGGCGTCGTGAACGCACCTGCTCCACGTCTCAGGTGACTGTCTGGACAGGAAGCCCCTCAGCGCATCAGTCCCACGGCGACGCTAAGCGGCGTGACACGGGCGCAGTGGGGCGATTATCCTGCGACCTGTTGGCGCGAGGCAGCGACACCCCCATAGCGCTGCACCGTGCACCGCACCGGGCCGAGCTTTGTTAGCGGGTTCCTTCCGGAGGGTCCAGGTTCTGGGATGCTGAACGCTGCTGCTGCTGCTGCTGCTGCTGCTGCTGGAGATGCTCGAGTCCTCACACAGCGAGCACAGCATCAGTACAACGCGACGTTGCCAACACGTTGACTCAATAGTGCAAAGACAGCGACAGTACAAGCATACGACTTCCGCCCTCGGCGTTCAAAATAAGATATAAAAATTATTATTATTATTATTATTATTATTATTATTATTATTATTATTATTATTATTATTATTATTATTATTATTATTATTATTATTATTATTATTATTATTATTATTATTATTATTGCTGTTGTGTGTTCTTCGGTTAATGGTGATGTGAAACACGCTGTGAAGTGATATTGAAACACTAATTGTGAGGAGGTCTTAAAATTATTTCCGGTGGGACTTGGGTTTTATCTTTAGCCGATGACGCTGAACTGAGATTCCCTCTGGTGACGGGGTGATTTTACAGGCATAAAATCCGTCTTTTGGATTTAATTTATTTATTTATTTACCTAACGAGGAGGAGGGAGGACAGACAGGAAGCCCGACGCTTTCCAGATGTTTCAGGATTTCACGCCAAATAGGATCTGCGGCCATAAGAGGCGGAAATCTTCTGCTTATGGTAAATCACATCCTGAAATCAGACCTAAATTTAAAAAAGTAAATATAAAAATATGACAAAGTTCGCAAACAATTTAAAAATGAATGAAAGTACATATTGTGATTTATATTCTGATTACTGTTACACATTACTGATTATTATTGGAAGTACAGTATGAAGGCCTGGTCGTAGTTGTTGTTGGAGCTTCTCTGCCTCAACCAATGTAGAAAACAGTCTCATGATGTCTTAAACGTTTGGTGATCATACAAAATCTACAAAATGAGTAGCAGTCAATTTTAACTTAAGTCGAAAACAACGAAAGGGTTGATCTGGGTCTTGCTTATCGCATTAAACTAGTCTCTGTATATAAAAATACGAAACAAATATATTTAAAAAGACTGAAATTAAAAAAAAACGTCACGTGAGCTTGACATTGATGACGACACACTCGGGGCGGGTCTTGTCGGTGTCGTCCACTTCCTGCTTCTCTGCCCTGATTTCGCCTGAGCAGCTGCATCAGCCTTTTGTCCGACGAAAGACACCATGTCACATCAAACGGGCATTCAAGGTAGATGCGTTGTTTTGCTTCTCGTGTGTCTGTGTTTGTGTCTTTCACTGAGCGAGAGCGCGAACCACGGACGAGCTTTTAAATGCCCGCAACAATCCAGTGCAACGGGAAGCTAGCGTCAAGTTGGTTAGCCACTCCTAGCTAGCTGAGCGCTGCCGTGATGAGTGTGAGCAGCGGTGCCCTGTTTGGCCACTTCTGGGACTCTGACACATAATCTCTGCGCCTGTAACCCGCTCACGGCTCGCTCAGAGTGCGTCTTTTTCACTCACCGTGGTAGCAAACGATCTTAATGAGTGGGTTTTATATACATGTCTCTGTACACGGGGCTTATATCCTGTAAGGTGGGGTTTAGCCTGAATGGATGGGCGACGCCTTCATCTGAACTGCTGGCCTGGTAAACCGGCCGGTGTTCTCATAAGTATGTGGGTGTAGCTCTGGACTTACCTGCACTTTGTCCTTAAAAGCAAATAGGCCTATCTAGTAGTAAATGCATAATTAGATAGTTTAATAATTGTTATTGTTGGTAAATATTTTGTTTTTACCCACTCTTGCCTAATATTTGGTTACTTAGTTTTCATGAGGTTTCTAGCTGGAAACCAGCCTGTTCAGTTTAGTTGTCTGCTTGAAGCAAACACATGCTTTCTCTGTCTTTCCGCAGCGGGGAATGATGTGAAGGACATGTTTGCTAGCGCCAAAACTGGAGACCAGTATCGAGTCTTAAAGGTCGTCATTAAGGACGGTAAGCAGTGACCCAGCGATTACTTGCTTCTCGTGCCAAATGAAATTAAATTTGTACTTAATCATCACAATTGGCACTTTAATAATGACTAACAAACACATGCATAGCTGACATTTTTGCTGCACACATCTGCTTTCCAGAGCAGCTGACCTTGGGTGCCAGCAGGAAAGCATCCAAGAAGTGGGACCAGGAGTATGATTCTTTAGTGCTGCCGCTTCTGGAGGATGACATGCCCTCTTATATTCTGTATCGGCTGGACTCCTCTAACAACCAGGGCTACGAGTGGATTTTTCTTGCCTGGTCTCCAGACCACGCAGCAGTAAGAGACTGAGGCCTCCCTGGCTTTAATGAATAGCTTTCCATACTTTGTGGCTTTTTTCTTTTACTCCTTTTGCGTATCAGATGGGTGGGGCTTACCACATCAAGGCAACAGAGCTTTTCATGCTTGTAGGAAAATTGTTAAATGTAGACACTGACTGACAAACGGGGCATTATTTCTTACCAAGCTTCTTAAAATCTAAATCTTGCAAAATTATAGTAGTTATGACAGTCAACCTAAAACTCCCTGACCTACATTTTTAAGATTTCTAGAACACAGCAGGTCTGTAAATTCTTTTCTTTTAGCATAAATTCTTTCCTGACAGGTTTGTTGGTTTAGGTCTTAGCACAGTTTTAGACTTTGACCAGTCACACTGTGTTAGTTTCAGTTTTGATCATAGTTATATCAGTAACACATACATGCTAAATAAAACTGCATCTACTTAAGGTAATCAGTTTCAGTGGTACCAAGCAAGTGTGACGTGGTGTTACCTACACTCTGGTTCTGCTGAAACTGAACTCTTTACACAATACAGTCAATGTGATTAAAATATTCATGACAAATAGACGTGCAAATGTTGCTTATGTAGCAGCAGAAAGAGGAATGTGACAAGGAGAGACCAGTGCCAGCATAAAGTGCCATGCAGGATATTTGTAGCCTTCTAACTGTATGGTGGAAGCCAGCTCCAGTTCACTCTCTGAAGGATAGAGTTGTGCTCAGCATTGCTTCCTTGTAACTCAAAAGACTGTGCTTCAGGTTGAGGCTTGCCTGGAATTTGCGATATCGTTTCTCAGCCAGTGCATCCTAGTGTGAATTTCCTGTTGTTCATTCTTTTATTGGATATATTGGATATATATTTAGATTTAATTTTGATGACTAGTGGTGTTTAAATAAACCAATCAACCTTTTCCTCATTCTTTTCAGGTGCGAAATAAAATGTTATATGCTGCTACCAGAGCCACACTGAAGAAAGAGTTTGGAGGTGGACACATTAAGGATGAGATCTTTGGCACCACAAAGGTTGGTCATACAACAGCTACAGCTGTAAGGGCGCAGGGAGCTGTGCTATGTTGCTGATGTTTGACTGTGCTGGTGTTTTGCCATCAGGATGATCTGAACCTCAGTGGATACAGGAAATACCTGACCTCACAGGCTGCTCCTCTGCCCCTCACGGCTGCAGAAGAAGAACTGAGGCAGATTAAACTAAACGAGGTAAAATAATGGCCTCACGCAAAGCTACACCAACAAATGGCGGCGATTTAATGTCTTTATTGTTTGGACATTTCTACCTGTTTCCCGGTAATGTGGCTTTAGATGTAGAGATTAGGTTTGTTCTGTGATGACACTGTCATTATTACACATAAGTGCTGTAGTGAGGGCTACCTTAGCTCACAGTGGTTCTCCTCATCACATCTCCTGGAAACACACTGGTGTATCAATGAAGGCGAGTGGTGCAGTCTTCCAAGCACAAGGTCAGCAGCCTTGAGTGTTTATGTGCTTGCCCGGCAAAATCAACACGGTGCAAATATGCTGATGCATTAGAGGGGCAGGATGTTGGCAGAGACAGATCTATCAAGGCTGCACAGTTCACAGCAGTAGCTCCACAGAAAGCGTTGTTTACGGTCATCTGCAGCCTGAGCCACGGAGCGGTTATGGAGCATTTTATGAATGATGAGTGAATTACATGCAAATGAGAATCCTCTGTAGCGTGTGAGTGCTTGACTGTGATTCTGGAGCGCAGGTGAGCTGTATCACTGCTTTTGTCTGGTTGCAGCAATGAGATAAAGAGATTCTGTAATATAATATCCCCTGCATGTTGCTAATGACGCCAGCAGTGTAGTGTTCCACTGCTACAGCCAGATGCACTCCAATAAGCATAAAAATGAAGAAGCAATGTTTGCCAGTGACCTATTCAGAGGATTAGGAAACAACGTTTAGCTTTTATATTGGGCTAACTGTTCTTTAAGGAATCACCAGGTCTCAGGCTGCCACAAAAACAAGAACCATCATTTTCTACCATATAAGGAAGTGCTCTGGGTAGCGCAATCCCTCTCTGAAGTATGGTAAATTAACATCCGTGGAGCAAATAGGAAGTGAGGCCTGTGTTTGTCCTACTTGAGCAGCTGTTGAAGAAGGATAATATACCATTAATCTGTACTGCCTGGATGAAAAAGAGGCTTTGAAATATTTATCACTGCTGTGCCTCGGAGACGGCCTTTATTCCACTAAGCAGATGGATAAAAGAGCCCAAATCCTATTAGTATGCAAGGTGGCTACATCAGCGGCTCAATCATGTTTGCGCGGCGTTTCATTTTGGTAGGACAGGGCTCTAAAAATAGACCCAATCCATCAATGTAATCCCGGCAGCGTTTCCAGTTTTCAGCGAGGTGCCGTGTCACTTCCGATACAAGCAGCTCATGTCAAATCGTCGTGCTCCAGCATTCAAGCTGCTTGTTGCATATGTAAACCTTTTTACTTCTTGATTACTTAAAGGATATTGATTGTATTTGTAATCCTGGTTACACTTTCATGGGACTGACTTGGATGTTTTAGATGTTGGAACACATGCCATAAACACATAATAATAAATAACAGTTTTTTTATGTACTCAGCACCCTTTCATATTGTTAAAAGGTCAATTAAGTTCCTGCCAAACAGTGCAGCCTAGTCAGCTAAACGAATGACTTTATTTCCTTAATTGTTTTCGTATAATGCGATGAATAGAATGCTTAAGTGCATCTTGTTTTTGTGGTGCATTCAGGTGCAGACAGACATCAGTGTGGACACCAAGCAGCAGACTCTGCAGGGAGTGGCCTTCCCCGTGCACAAAGATGCGATGGCAGCACTTGAACGTTTACGAGACAAGAAAATTAACTATGTTCAACTGGTAAGTTTGTAAGAGCAAATCCTTAGTGTGGTTGCTATCCGAAGTCACCGCTGCCTTTACTTTTATTAGGGAGGAAGAGATGTTTTCTTTTGTCAGGAGCTGTTTACAGACGGACACAAAGACTTACTCATTTGCCAAAAAGCCTTTGTGTCAGTTCTTCTCATTCAGATTCAAAGGGTTCATGTCACAAGGTTTAGATTCATGCCAAGCACAAAGGAATGATTGTGGCACTGTTGTAGGCTTGTCTCGTTTCCCTTTTGTTGTTCCAGAATGCAGTGGGGTTTGTTCTGTGGATATATTCACGGTTTACTCCTGACTGTAAATGCTTCATACACCTGACATGAAGGAGTTATCTGCTTAACCAGCCTGCAGTTCAGTGCAGAGACTTTGTGATCACAAGCTCACACCGTTCACCTTGAAGGCTTATATTGTATTTCACTTGTCAACAGAAAGTAGACGCCGAACAGGAGCTGATCCGCTTGTGCAGCACTGAACCAACAGAGGTGAAAGACCTGCCGATGAGAATCCCCAAAGATGCTGCACGCTACCACTTCTTCCTCTACAAACACTCCCATGAAGGAGACTACCTAGAATCTATAGGTGAACCGCTTCTCACGCTCTTATAGTTTATGTACGGTGCTCATGTTTTCTTCTCTCATTGCTGTTTTTATTGCTCTTGCAGTCTTCATTTATTCTATGCCCGGGTATAAGTGTAGCATCCGAGAGAGGATGCTTTATTCTAGCTGCAAAAACCCCCTGGCTGACATGGTGGAAAACAAGCTTCAGATTGAGATTGTGAAAAAGGTAATGATCTGTTCATCTTTTACATCACAAGCACGCGTTAACTCGCTCACTCTAGATATAATTATGTTTGCGGTCTTATTCACGCTCCCCAGTTGGAGATCGACAACGGGGACGAGGTGAACAGCGATTTCCTGTACGAGGAGGTGCACCCAAAGCAGCATGCGCACAAGCAGGCCTTCGCCAAGCCCAAAGGCCCCGCGGGGAAGAGGGGAGGCCGCCGCATCACCCGACCCCCCGCCGAAGGCGAGGAGGAGGATTGAACAGACCTCAGCACTCGACCGCCACCTCCGCCCCACGCAGGTTCCACAGCGGCACATTCCTGCGACGGGGAAAATCATCGTTGACACGCTTGTTAAAAAAAAATGACAAACGCCACCTTAAATTTCCACATAGTTCACCCAGAGACCCAGCTATGCACGCCAAGGACAACTGAGCAATGACACACTTTCCATTTGTAGCCTGCCAAATGGAAGCACATCCATGTATGTTAGTGCATTCACAAAAAGAGAGTAATTAAGGATGATTCAAAGAAGCCAACCAGGACAAACGTGAGGTTTTTACTTCGTTGCCAGACCAATAATTCTGAAGACTTGTGTGAACGTGAGCCAATATGATGATACTCCCCAGTTTGAGTTCACATGCTTGAATTCCTAACTTGCATTCATTCCTTCAGTGTCAAACAATGTTTCCATGTCTAATGTGTTCCACATTTGTCTCCTACTGTTTGCACAGTGAGGTGCTCTAAAGCAAACATACTCGTGTCGATTGATTCCTTTTAACAGTGCATTTTATATTGGGGGAAAATTGAATTCTTTTTTGATATAACTGTGGTTTACATGAAAGAAAAATCATCTGCTGATAAACTTATTTTTCTATGCAAGTGCTGTAAATGTACATATTGTAGCTGTGTGATGCTCTATGGTTAAGAAACAGTCTCGTCTGTTCTCGTGATTGTTGTCGGTGAGAATGACAGTGGAACGAACCGGGGCTTCCAGAAATACTCCATCAATACATCTCAGATTTCACGAAGAGGAAGCTACTGCAGCCGCACGGCACGAGGCAGATAGGAAAGGGAAAACATCCACTGGTCTACTGATTAACATTAGGCTAACTACTAAACTCACCTCATGTGTGAAGGGGAAACCTCCTTGATCTTCATAGTGTCATTATAATAGAAAAGTCATGTCTTATTTGTTTTCTTACAAATCTTTCTTTTAAAGGAGGAAAAATAAAAATATTTAAATCACATTTCCCATCTGTTGCTTTTATTCATATTTACATTTCTCAGTTATTTTGATATGATAAACTGTTATATTACTGTTAAATTAGGAAATGTATCAAAAATATAGCTCATTTAAAAGACAAAGATCTTGTTACAACAAATACTTCCTAAATAGTTTGTGCTCTAAATCAAGATGTTTATCTTCAGCTATGTCTGCAAATCCAGAGAGAAGCTTTTGACCACTCCTTTGAGCTCAGACAGGACCTGTTGAGACAGATTAAGAAGTGAAAGCTCCTTTATAGATTTGGTGAGTATAACTTACACGGTATCTGTCCTGCGTCTTGCTCGAGGTGCATCCCTCCCGTACCTGCTGGATGACGGGCCGCCTGTTCTTCCTGTCGTGGAGGCAGTTACAGGCCAACGAGTAGACGCTGTCCACCTGGCTCTGCTCCCAGTCCGTCATCTTCTTGTCCACAAAGGCCTCCAGAGTCAGGTCCTCGTCCTCATCCTCTATATCGTACCTGGCCTCCATCTGAGCGAGAGGATTGGGAAACATCACAGCAGACGGCGCTGATGTATAATGTATACGTACAGGACGGACAGCGTTTTGTGAGGAAAACCTGCGTCCAAACCTTTTCCTGTCCCTGTTTAATGACTACTAGCTGATAAAATGCTCCCACTAATTAAGTGTCACAAGATGCATTCAAAGCCTCTTACCAAGAACTGTGGCTCGCGGTTTTCATCAGCGGGTGGGAGCCCAGACAGTATTTCTAACAACACCTGTAGATGGAGGTGGATGGGGTTAATGTTAACTAGAGCTTTAGTTTCATAAACGGGAAAAAAAATGTGCTCTAGCCTGAAACGCATGGAAATCCTGGTGGTGTCAGTATTTTGGGGGAACCGTACTTCCGTCACGCTGCTGAGTTGTCTGTATTTTCACTGCAGCTGCACTTTCTCGTTCCCTAACGCGTGTGTGCTCAAAAACCCACCACCCCGAAGCTGAAGACATCGGACTTGGGTGTGATGTCCCCCCTGAGCGCCTCGGGAGCCATGTAGGCACGAGTACCCACAATCCTCTCTGTCATCACGGTGGTTGACGTGTGTTTGGCCGACGCTCTCGTCAGCCCAAAGTCGGAGATCTTGGCCGTGAAATGTTCATCTAACAAGATGTTTGCACTGAAAGGAAGGAAAAGGGATGATGAAACATTATCTACAGCATGTATATGTGAAATCCGGGAGCCTCCTCATATATTTGTTGTTTAGTGTTTATGGGGACATTATTCAAAGAACGCTGCCGCCATCACCTTTTAACATCCCTGTGGACGTGGTGGTTGAGGTGCAGATGCTCCAGGCCTCTCGCCGTCCCCTCAGCGATGAGGCATCTGCGCCGCCAGCACAGCGGACGACTGTCGTCCTGCACAGAGAACAGGACTGAACCGTGTGTGTGTGTGTGTGTGTGTGTGTGTGTGTGTGTGTGTGGCCTTTACCATGCAGGCTAGTCGGTCGAGCAGCGAGCCGTTGGCCATGAAGCTGTACACCAGGCACGGGTGCTCCCCGTCGCAGGAGAAGCCGACCATGTCTATGAGGTTCTGGTGCTTCAGCCTGTGGGGACGAGGAACGTGCAGCAGCGCGGTGCCTTTTCAACACGCGAGGGGTCGGCGAGAGGGAGCGGGACACACTTACGCCTTCAGAGTTTGGATCTCTTGATTGAACTGAGCCCGCAGCTCGTCCGGCGACATGTCCTCCATCTGAACGGTGGGAACAGGCGTCGTGAGTGTTTTCTGCGCGTCGAGGATGTGAGCGGCGGGAGGACTCTTACCGCGTTGAGCTTCTTCACGGCGACGGCCTTGTCATTCAGGAACCCTCTGTACACGGTGCCGAAGCCGCCCTCTCCCAGTCTGCTGCCGCCAGCGGACGCGGGCCGGTCGTCAAAGTTGCCTGTGATGCTCTTCAGCTCATTGTAGAAGAAGCTGGAGAAGCCTAATGATAGAAGGTCTCATTAACGCCCCCTGCTGGTCAACAGTGGAAACCTTCATTCTGGCAATGTCTTATCTATTTCTGCAAAACATATCACTTCGTTTAAAACCGTTTAAATCCCATGTTGTTCTCTGATGTTCTTATTCTATTATTCTGTTCAATGCAAATCAGTGGAAAACTGTTGCTTCACTACACATGTGGAGATGAGGAGTTGAAAACACAACCGGATTCTACATTCAGACTCGTGTAAACCTGCAGGTGATCTGAGGTTGAACAGTGCAACCACCTGCGTGTCCTGCTTCGTCGTCCTGCAGAGGCAGCGGTGGCAGCGGATCGGAGCTGGAGGAGGAAGAGGGCGCCTCCGTCTCCTCCAGCGGCCGGGTGGAGGAGGAGCCGTGTGTCCGTTCAGGCGACGTCTCCACCGACGTGACCGCTTTCACAGAGTCTGGATGAAAAACGCTTGTAAGCATCGTGTAAACAATTCATAATGGAGGCATTCAGGATTTGTGTTCCACACTTTTGCGGCTGCTGCTCATGAAGGATGACATCAGCAGTGCTTGACCTTAAACTGAGTGTGGTTCCAGTCTTGCACCTCAGTTCCCACAGATCACTTGACCTTTAAAAGGACAGCGTGACCCACATTATGACACCAAATCTGCCAGAGGCGACAGAAGATGTGTGTGTGTGTGTGTGTGTGTGTGTGTGTGTGTGTGTGTGTGTGTGTGTGTGTGTGTGTGTGTGTGTGATCCTCTGAGCCTGCGCTTTCACGCACCCACCTGGCAGCAGGACGCAGGCGGCCGCCAGCAGCAGGTGGCTCCTCAGGATGTCCACCAGTTCCCCCACGGTGCTGTTGGCGGTGCCCCAGTCGTTGAGCAGCTCCGCGGTGGGGCTCTTCCCCTGAGCCGCGAGGCCCTCGAACCTCCTGGTGACGCACACACGCGCCGCGCTGAAGCAGACGCTACTTTGTGGCATTGTCGGGTAAAGGGCGAGCGTCACGTACCTCACGTGCTGCTGCGAGTACCTCAGCTCTCCGCTCGGCTTCCGTATCGACCCCGCCACGTCCTTCCACCGGTCCTGAGGGTCCAGAAAGTCGGACAGGCGGCGGCGCAAACTGTAACTCAGGTTGCGAATGTAAGTAGCGGAAGTTACTGAATTACTCATTGTGCGGAAAAAAAACGTTAGATTTGGGTTTATCTCATTGTTGGGCTGAAATGACACGTCGCTCACTGCGTCGATCTGTCTCGTCTGTCTGTCTGTCGGTCACTGAGTGGGTTTAAAACTCGCAGCAGTCGCTGGTATTTTCACTCAGCTGTGTAAAAGCGGCGTTTCCGATATTAAGCAACTTCCCCAAACGTAACACGGGAGGTCGGTCCCACTCGCAGTCTCAACCCACTACACGGAAATAGGACCGGGGTGGTGTGTGAAAGGTTCGGTGTCTGACCGGAGCCCGTGGGTGTCTGCGGGAGCAGGTCCGGGTCCAAATGCGTTTATTAGACAGGAATAATCAATGCGCGTGAGTAGAAAGTAAAACGTCTGCAGGTGATTTATCGTATTGCGCCATCTAGTGGACATTTAACGAATTTTTAATTTTTTTACTTATGCGTTCTTAAATAAATTCTTAATTTATATAATAAATTATATAATATATCATTTCTTAATATTTCAAAGTGAACTGGGCCCATGTTCTTAATTTTCTTAAACTAATATATTAGATAATTCTCCCCCGTCTGTCCATATAAACCAGATATATAGATATATGCAGGTTTAAATACAACCACTGCTAATGCTGCATCCAACAAGACTCAGACCTTAAACATGCATAAAACGTGTTAAAGACAACTGGAAATTGCTTTAAAAAAAGCAGATTTTTTCCCAATAATTGTCTGTTTCGGGTGTGTAACTGCTGAGTCCTGATCACTTCCATGTGGATGGGTGGGCCTGGTTCTCTCACTGAATGGGTGGAGTGTCTCAAAGAATAATATACTTTAAAAAATAACAGTGTGTGCGTGAAATGCCAGTAAAAGATCAAAGATCAAAAACAAATGCTAATGTCTGCCTGCTGTGAGGTTTCTCGGTTAGAATGTGCATTTTGTGCTACTATCAGCAATTAATGAACAGCTGACGCTGATGCCTGGGTTTTGCTCCTGTGCCCTCAGCTGGACTGTAAGTGACTCTGGGCAAATGCATCTGCCAAGTGGTTGTAACACAAGCGAAACCCTCCCTTCTGCCCAAAGTCATCTGGAAACTATGTGAAGCTGCGCATGAAGGGGGAACAGAAATCCAGGGCCAAATTAAAAGCTGATGAACATTTTTAATAGCATCGGTATGTGTGTGCGCCTTTGGTGCCTGTTGGTTCCCACAGAGGGAGGTTCGTGGAAACACTGACCCAAAGCACATGCACGCTTGTGCACCAACAGGCTTCAGCCACAAGCTGTTTCATTTTGACGCACGCTGAAGCTGACAAGTTTCTCATTGTTTGTGACGGTGGACCATCATTCCACTGCACGACAATGATGTGTGTGAAGTGCAGGACACCAGGCTGATGCTTCACAATAAAAGCCCGTTTGCGACGCTCTAGTGAGCCATAAACTGGGACGTTTTATTTAGTTTAATGGGCTTTTTATATGTGCTGACAATCTATGCACATGTTCTGAATTACACAAAAAGAAGCTTTACCCACATGTGCAACACAAAGTGCAATTAAGTTATTTTGTATGGCACAGTATAATGAGAGCCATGAGACATTGTGTTATCCAATCACTGGAATCCTCCTGAAGTTTAACAGCCCCTCGAAAAGACACAATCTTGGATTTATAAGATTAGCCTGTGCTCATTAGCCGTTTATTTTAGTGATGGAACAGGTTTCTTGTTGTACTACTTAACAGCGATTGTGTGGATTAAACTTATGTCTGTGTGAGTTTGAGCCGATGTCCTGCGTGGCTCCTCTCACCTTAATGGCAGACGGGGAGCAAGGATAAGCTCTGGAGGAGAAAGGAAGGAGTGAGGAAAAGGAAAGAACAGAAACAAGGACAGGAGAAGAAACCATCACAAAGTACAGTATAATAAAGAGAGAGAGGAGGAAGCGAGGGGGACCCCCTGCTGTTTGGGAGCAAGGGCGGGGGCAGGACAAGTGCCAGAGTGGCTTAGACGACTGGGGAGAAACTCTGCAGGTGGAGGAAGTGATCAGAAGGAGTCTCATGGTGTCCAGGAATTCATTATCAAGTATCAAAGCATAGTTGTGGAGTGAGCTCCAGTAATTAAGACGATGCAGCAGCAGACCTGCGAGTGCATTCTGCCACATTCCTCTTCTGTTCCCAGGTCAGCGGCCCAGAGGCAGCGTGCACAGCTGCCTCGCTTAATTAGCAGTCTCCGCGCGGCGCATCGCAGTTCACCCGGCGCGTCGCAGGTCTCTCGCGGTGGAATTCAAATGAGCCCCATGAATGCGAGGGCCCACTTAAGGAGACAGAGGGGAGCGGCAGGGGGTCGGTGCCCGCTGCCCGTCCGTGCAGAATGAGAGTTCGCCGCAGGGCTGTCCTCAGGCGGGAACGCTGTCCGAGCACTTGAATGCGTCTTCACGCTTGCATTTCGGAGCCCTGCACAACGAACACTTTACTAATATTAAGTGCTGAGAGGAAAAGGTGGCATATGTGACTCGGCCTGTAGGGGGCAGTAGCGACCTGCAGAGGCTCATAACTGACCAGTGGATCAAAGATGAGGAACAAACTTTCTTAGAGAATGAATTTCAACAAACGTTAATGGTCCGTTTATTCGACGCCGACAACTAGAATCAATTACTTTTCCACCAACGTACTGCCTCTCTCTGTGTGTTGCAGCGAGCGCACTCCACACACACAAGCGCAGGTTCTCCTCGCGCTGCGTCTCCAGTGGCCGCTCGCCGTCGGCGCTGCACTCGAGTGCCCAGCGACACTGTCTGAGGCCGCCCTCCCGTCCCCGGGCTCATATTTCCTCAAAAATCTCTGGCCACAACCCCAAAATTACCTGTCCAGCTAAAAAAGAACAGCTCCTTGTGAGCAGGAGACACAAACGGACCCACTCTCAGGGATATTATTCATATTTTAATCCATTTCAGACCCGATCATTAGTGTCTGTGTGATCTCTGCTGCAGATTCGTTTATATGACAAAATATTCAGTTTCACGTTGCTGCCAGATGTTAAGTATACGTAGAACAACAGAGTCAACGATGCGTGGTGCCTCTGCTCCCACATATTAACCACTTTGCTTTAATCAACATCTCAAACTACTTTTTGTAGTTTCCACTGCTCGAATTCAAGCTTTGCAGTTCTTGTGTATACTGAGAGGCGCCGGGCCTCAACTGGCTGTGGTCACAGCTATAGCACGCGCGGCGGCTGATCCTCTCCATCGTCTGCATCCAGATGTTGGAGGCGACGGTGGACGGAGGGCCGCGCGCCGACCTCTGGACCTTCTCTAAGGACGTCGCCGCCGCCGCCGCTCGGCTCCGCTGAGAGCGGTGGTGAAAGGAGCCGGCGTTGCCCTTTGACATCCCAGCAGGGAGCCTGTAAGCCAGCGTTCGCCGGCGCTAATCCACGGACACAAAGAGCCGGGCAGCACACACTAACTGCTATTGCGAACGCTGCCCTGTCATTAAGCAGCGAGTGGGAAGCCACACAAAAACGGCCTCGTGCGTACGTTTATGTTATGAGGGGAAATGGGAAATCGTCCTTTCAATGGCTCTGACCGACTGCCAGCGGAGGGTCGAGGGTCAAGACATCTGAGTTGGTCTCCCTTTATTTTTGCTAAGAGGACTGAAGAATGCTGAAGAGGATCTTTAAGATAATCAGGGAGAGCGTTTCAGCACCAGGTGGGCCGAGGCTCCAATCTGCAGAGAGCTACTCACAAAAGCAGATTCTTCACAACTTGTTTCGGTTGTTATTGTGAGTTTGCTCCTGTAGCGTCATCCACTCCTAAAAAAGACCGGCCTTCGAGAGCCGAGGGCGATTGGACGTCCCACAATGAGGCCCTGACACTTCACAGCTGGGGAGAGCTCAGCTTTGCCCGGCTCGCGGATGACAAAGGACCACCACAGGTGCTTAATTGTGGGGGCTACAAACAATGCTCCGCTTATGTGCTCTTGGAAACATGTCGGCGTGTGTTGATGGATGAGGTGAACATCATATTAGCCTTGTTGCTATCAGCGCGGACAATTAAAAACAGAAATCCTGCGGCACAAAACAAATCTTAGCTCAGCGTGATCTCCTCAGTAGCTACTCTGTTAAAACTTGCTTAATCCTTTTATAATAAATTACAGTCATACAAAGGGAAATCCAAGTCCAGCTCCTTAGCGGTTCAGGACTGGCTTCTGCCTCATAAATCTCTTAATCACCCCTCAGAAACTCTGTAATGAGTTTCTATTCATTAAAGCAAAGACTGAGGGTGTTGACCATGCAGATCATCCCTCCAGGGTCTCCGAACCCAAACACCTTTTGTTTGGTGGGTTGATTAACGCCCAGCGTGCTCCTGCAACACTGAGTCATCCTAATAGCGATGGGTTGATCCTTCCTCCACAGAAAACAGTTTGTGGCGATGTTTAGTGAACTATTAATAAGACTGGTTCAGGATGGGAGGAGCTGAACACCTCCACCGCAGGCTGTTCTACAGTGGGCTGGAATAAATGGCCTTCATTGTGATTTACTTATTAATGAATGTGTGTTCTGTCCAAATGTTTTAATTTAGAGCTCAGGAATGACCTTAATGTATTATTAATAATATTACGGTACTTGGTAAAGATATTTAATTGTATTCGCAGTACAATCCTGGAAGTCACAATGTGGTAGGTAGGTTATAGATCTCTTAGTAAACTGTATCATATTACTTTTCAAAAGACATAAAGCACAATGTTTTAATCTCCAGGGTTTAAGAACAGGAAGCTGGGAACAGTGGGAGATCTGTATTTTAAATATAAATCAACTTAATGTGCAAAGTGCAAACGCAGAAATGTGGGAACTTGGGCAGATTCGCTTTTCATATTCATAACCCACAAAGGTTCTAATCCTTCCTTTTATGATACATGTGTGCTGTCTGCATGTTAAACCCGCTCGTGTTCCTCTCGAGATTAGACTTGAGTCAACACTTCAAGTCATGCATGCTTTTCTTTCTGTTTTTTTTTTTACTTTTGGAAAAACCTACGCACAAAGGAGGACGTCCAGAACGAGGACCCCACTTCCGAGCGCTCACAGCCGCCGCGGTGTAAATGTGAGGGTGTCGGCTGGAGCCAAAGCTCACGGCTCTCCACGCGACCCTGGTGTCGCTCACGAAATGAACTGGAAAAATACACATCTACAATTAGAGATTAAAGGATCAAAAATGACAAAGTTGTAAACTCCCCTCCCAGCGTCGCGGAGCGCGGCTGCCCAGCGCGGTCGACGTGTCGGTAAATTATCAGTGTGGATCCTTTCAACTCCAGTCGCCGTCGCTGGGATGCGGAGATGATTGCTACATGCCGTAATTGAAGAGTAGATCAAACGCGGAGGCTGCTGGAGACAAGTGTCAGGCCCAGTGCGCAGTGGGAGCTGCAAGTACAGACCGTGGCTCTGTTGGGAACCTGGGTCCTGCAGATTACAGGTCTGAGATCAGCACCAGCAGAACCTTCCCACAGCTGGATGATCTGAAAATGATCTCAACAATGCATACGTTGATCTGCATCATAGTAATTATATTTAACCCCGACATTAAAGCTCATTATCTTAACTTGTTTATGTGAAAACAGATTGAAGCAGTAAATTGTTATTTTTTTTTTAAATGATCCTGTACGACAGTCCTTCACTGACATGCAGAGCTACACACGTGATAGCAAAAGGACTAAACGTACAGTACGACACGCTGCTCGTTACCGTCTACAAGTAGATGTGAAGGTAAACACGTCTTAAAACTCTTCTTCAAAGCCAGTTCAAGTATGGGGTTGTTTCAACACGCACCCCTGGACCCATTCACTAAAATTCCAGCGTTTGCTGTAGCTGAGCCTGTCTGTCATTGAACGCGGATGCTGCGGGTCTGGATGAGGGGGGATGTTGCTGCTCTCTCCCTGCGCTGCACCGCTCACCTTGGCGAGAAACAAGACGAGGGACAGGAGGCCAGATCAGACACGACGTGCTGCACCACCAGGAGGAGTTGGTATTGGATGATATTATGAAAGGCGTCAGATTCGTCATTTCACATTAATACTAATTTATATTTAAAGCAGTGCTTTAAATATGGAGCTGGTTCTCTTAACTGGGAGTGCTTACTGGAGGTTGTAGAGCTTCAGTCTGTCCATAAACACGAAACCACAACATGAGCCTTCAGGGACAAGGAAGACAAATGGATGTGTTTCAGACAGATGCTGACGTGAACTGATGGAGAGGCAGATACGGGGCCTTTAGTGGGCCGCATAGTTTACATGTGATGAAAGGAAGAGGTTAGCGCGTTAGCTTCCAGCACGCTACAGTGTTCAGGGGCCCGAGTCTGGGGTCTGCATCGTATACAGGCACGGTAATAGCGCAGTGGCTCCTGAAGAGGTGTCATTATCTCTAATGTCCTTTCAGGCGGTCAAGTGGGGTCAAAGGTCGGGGGGTGCACTTTGTCTCTCGCTGTGGCAGACAGGAGATAAATGCTGATCTACGGACAGAAGAGGAAGACAGGTCGACGTCTGGAGGAAGGCAGAGTCAGTGGGAGGGGTCCTGTTGGGGCTCTTCCTGAGCCACCGCTCCCGGGAGGCCTCACCGCGTTTTAGACGATGTGATTCCCCACAGAGCCGGGCCGCGGCCCCGGCCTCGCCTCCGTTCGCTGGTGCCAGTCTGTGCATATTTGAACGGGACGTTACAAGTCGGGCTTCTCTTAACACGAGCTGCTTCTGTGCCACCCAGGACATGATTACACGCTTGCTGCAACATTTCTAATTAGAGAACAAGCACGTACAGAGGATGTGGAGCAAATTGACTCACAGTTGGTTTGTTACCAGGAACAAAGCATTTATTGGCTACACGCACTTACCATAATATATTTTACATACTTTTTTATGTCTGTAAACTCAAACTTTTTCATCGAAGACATTCCAAACTGACAAGTGACACTTTGCTTTGTGCCCTGATGCTGACCTCCCAGGCTGCGAGCTTATACAGCACTGTACCAACATGCAGTTTTCCATTGTTCCATGTGCGATCAGCTCCATGATGTAATGCGAGTGCATCGCTCCTTCCCCGAGGCTCCGGTGGAACTTGCTGCTGGAATATATGTATATCTTTTTTGTTTTGCCTCACATGGAACACGGGATTCCCCGCTTATCTAAATCCAATAATTTCTCAAACCTGGATGTCAAAACACTTTCCATTATTGTCAGAGCCTCCTCCTCCATCTTCGCCTTTGATGCCGCTTGTGGCTTTTCTCAGCTTGAGTGAAACGTCAGGATCCATAACCACAGGAGCGAGTCCGTCTCGGGACAGAACGGCGGATCTCAGGAAGTACAGATGACTTGTCAGGAATAAGTCAAAACACACATTCCTGCGTGTAATGTTCATTTATGAGCGCTCTCAAGATGTTTACAGTAATCAATTTGACTTTTATACTAAGAAAAAAAAAGCTTTAAAAACAAGATCCTGATGATGTTTATGATGTTTTTCTACCAATGATTAGGCCCAAACATAAAAATAAGGACTCATAAACAACTAGAAGACAGTTTGTAAACCTCTCCAACATTTGTTTTTGCTAAAATAACAGCCCCTGCGTGTTTCATAATGCGTGCTGCACCATCACGTTGGCTTCAGCTTTACCACTTTGACTTAATGTGGCTTAATTCTTTTACCAGTGCAAGTATGTTTCCTTGAATTAGTTTTCGGAGGCTTGTGGTTTTCCCTGTCATTACAGATTTTATCGGTCGCATTGATGCAGCCGTCCAATGAAACTCCACAGTCTAAACGTTTCACACACAGGCCTAAAAAGCTGCTCCAAGGTCGAAATGACACGTTCTGTTTGCTAAAGGCTCTAACTGTGACACAACATTCGAAATATGCAACAAAAGCTAGTTTTGCCTTCAAACAACACAACTTGCAAACAAGTGCACTACATGAACTCATCCAATCAGTCATAACACACTGGACGGCAACATAGAAAACTCTGATCTTAGTTTCAATCAGTGCATCATTGATCGTAGCCTGTTGCTATTTGTTGTCTTCATAGTTTATGCCAAATTTATCTTTATGCAAAGAATTGGATCCAGATGAAGAAATGCTTCTATGGAGTTTTAACTGAATCCAATCCAATGAGAACGAGTTTATGTTGTGACTCGGCTTCCACGCCACCAGGGGCAGCCTGGTTTCACCCTTTTGGTTTTGTGTCCTTGTTTCCTGTATTAGTTTGATTGGGTTCACCTGTCTTGTCTTGTACGTAAGTCTCAGTTTGTGCACTGTCTTTGTTGGTGCATTAAGTGTTACATGTTACCGTGTCATTGTGCGCCGTCCAGGTTTGTGTGTTTGTTCACTGGTTGTGTTAGCTACAGTTTGCATGTTTTGGTCATTTAGTTTCCTGCTCTGCAGTAATCTTCAGTTAACCTGTGAGTTATGTGTTAGTTTGCATTGTTTTATTTCTGGCCTATCCTGCATACGCAGCGTCCTGAGTTGGTATTGTCCTCTGTATGTTTAATTTCTTAAATCATTTATTGTCAGTCCTGTCTGTGGATAAGAGCTGTTCAGTTTGTGAACAAACTTTTTTTCACTCATTTTGCAGGAGGATTTTGTTGTTGTGCACAAACACATTATGTCCATGTGCTTATAGGTTGTGTTTTGTCAAACCAAATATAAATGCATAAAGCTGAATGTCAGAACAATTGCCAATGTTTGCAATAAACACTTTGAGTAATTATCTTGAAATTCCAGCAGTTTATTTTTACTCATTTTACCAGGAAACTAAAATTTTCTGAAAGCTGTGAGAAACCCAAAAAGGAGGTTCACAGGTAAAACCAAGCAGCTCTTATTCAGCATCATGTGCTCCAGGCTTCACCCTGCGTGTCTCCAGACTTTAAATGCCAGCTCTAAAGTCATTACTTCCCTAATTGGACCAGTCCAACATGCTTTCCTAAAGTCTTAAGTAGTTTATAACACAAACAGTGAGCGCAGCCGTTTCCCCCCGGCCTCAGGGAGACGGACGGGCCTGGATGCCATGTGAGGGAGCAGGAAGACACCTGAATCACATTTCCCAGGATCCCGTGCGCCGCGGCGCGCGCTGCCTGGCTGGAAGGCACGCTCCTTATTGTGTCCTTGGGCTGCACTTTCAGACGGAAGCAGAACGGCCGAACCTTTGCAAAGACGCCGGGGTCGAACAGGCAGTGATTAGAAGCTTGGCTCACAAACATCGTAAAGAGAATTTATTCCCCTTCGCTGATTCCTGTAGAAAGTGCACGGGAAGGAGCAACAGCTGGTGGTGTCTCTGCGTGACACTCTATACGTTAGAGGCGTTAAAAGGAGCTGGAGTGAGTCTGAAAAGAAGCCGAGCCAGTCTGGAGATCCATTCTTTTGATTCGCTGGGACAAAAACCCCACGTTGGTGCTATTAGTCATATAAATACTATTTAATCCTCTCGCTTATTTATGAAAACGATGAATGCTGGGCCACAGCAGACTTTAATCAGCGTACAGACGCAGCATGTGCCAGCAGACCACTTTGGAATATTAACATTAGGCTTAGGTCTTTTATCTAATGAAAATGCTCTCATTTGTGGGTTTTATTATACTGACACTTGCTGCCTGGCAACAAAAAAAAAAAAAACCCTCTTTGACATTGATTTTCATTTCATCATCAAAGTCAGTAAACTCACAAAAAGTGCCTGATCAGATGAAGTCTGGACAAACACACACTCCACCAGCATCACTCCAGACGTGTGCAGAGGACGCGTCCGTGGTTCGTCCCATCTCCACGTCGGGTGAGTTCAGGAGAAGCCGTCACCTGCCGATGAACAGACGGATCGAGCGTAGAGGCCTCGTGCGCCGGCTGTACAGGACCTTTCCGTGCCTGTGCCTTTTTCTTGGGCGGCGCCAGGAGTCCCTGCGTGGGGGCCAACCCCTCTGACATCAGCGGGGCCCCGTAGCCCTGGGAAGTTGAGCATGTGAGCTTCCCCAGGTCATTAGGGAGAGGCTTGAAAAGACTGTCACCAGGAAGGAGATAAGCCGCGAGGGGCGCAGTAATAAGGCCCGAATAATAGCCCCTCTGTAGAGGGCCACTGAGGACACAGACCCAGGGATTAAAGAGAGACTGAAAAGGAGAAAGTCAATGGACCTCCACAAAAATATGAACCGCAGTGCTGGTGAATGGCGGGGGGAGCCATCAGCATTCTAGGGGCTCCTTCTCGGGGCCCCATCGGGCTCAAGGAGGCGAGAGGTGTCCCGCGTTGGGATGAGAGCGGCTGTTTTTCTGCTGCGTCGGCGGCGCCGCACACAACCTGATTTGGCGCGCACTCGCCGACCCTCGCTTGCTCCGCAGCATCTCTCCCCCTGAGCTGCTTTTGTGCGTCCTTCGCTGGGCCCGGTTTAAGCGTTCTGGCGGAGTCACGCTCCCGGCGCTGAGGCCGGTTCTCGCTGGCCCCGGGAGCGGGCCCGGCCTGTCGGACGCGCGGCTGCTATGCTGCGATCCAGCATGTGCTGTAACACAAGCCCGTGGGCTAATATGGCTTCACGCCAGGGACCGAGGGGAAGAAAACCTCACAAATCTCTTTAATCTGTCAGAGGAAATTCAATTTCGGGGACTCCCAGTAAAACGGCTTGGGGTCTATTTGTGATTGGCTCTTGGGGAGAGCCAAACAATTAGGTCACCTCCTTCGCCGCTCAGTCTCTGAATATATGTTCAATGACACCACAATGCTGTGCAGCTTCGCATAATGGAAGCCATGCTGTCAAATGCTGGGAGCAGCAATGCAAAGCAGGCATCAACGCGAGGCTGGGCTCAGGTGGGCTCCATCACATTTGGACTCAGACATAAACACAGTCTTGTTGCTAAGCAATGGCCAAGTTGTGAATATACACACATTTGTTATCTGATATCTATTTAACTGCACAATGAAGCTGGGCCACGACTGAAGGCCTCCCCATTGACTCACCCCCCACACGGCTGCTCGCCGCCACATCATTGTCGGTGTCACTGTCATCACCGTGCGCCCCCCCCCCCACCCACCGTGGAGCTGTGGAGGCGAATGGAAGCCCCCGCCGCCCCCCCCTCGGCCCGGTCTCATCCCGGGGCCGCTCGGCCCCGCGGCAGCAGGCAGTCCGGGTCTCTGAGCTTTAGGAACCTCGCCACCGACCCCCCCCCCCCCCTCAGTCATAGTCCGCGGCCAGGGTCGAGCCGGGCAGGTCTGTGAATAGGCTGAATGGGCCTTTACTTCAGACAAGGCGAATGGGTGGTCCCTTTACCTCTGGCCTGAACCGCGTGGAAGCAGCGCAGCCAAAGGAGCTCTCATGCGATGTCACCGCGAACAATTATCTGCAAAAAAGTTTGGACTTCCTGGAAAGACATTTACTTCGCCCGCTCCTTTTTGTTCGGGCCGTTTTCAAAGGCAGCCCTCGCTGAGCAGGAAAGCGGCCTTGAACTCAACCCCCTTCAGCTTCTTTCACTCTCTCACCCGTCCTCTTTCTTTCCTCTCCCCTCCTTTGTTTGCTCAAGAGGTGTCGGGGATTAAGGTGTCTTTCCTGCACAAAGCCCCTCACCTGGGAGTTTGTCCATCACTTGTCCAGGAAGCGGCGTGATTTGGGCCTGGCCCCGGGTCCGGGACGGCGTGTTCCGTGCGCTGTGGGCGCAGGTGAGCGCCGTCCCGCGGCCCGTGTTGTGCAAACAGCAGCGGGGGCCTCCGTGAAGGGACCGCACCAGACACATCGACGTCTGTCATCTGGGACGCACGCAAGCGCACGGGAGGCGCTGACACGGAGCGGCGCCTTTGATCAGGGCGCCCTCAGAACTTCTGAGGGCTCCCTGCCATTTAGACCTGTTTACACAACTTCAAACCAGCCCAGGAACAATATGTGGAACACCCATGTAAGGAGCTGGAAAACGTATAGTTGAAGACGACCAGCGCCTTTGACTTTATTATAGTCGTCCCTGTCAACACGTTCTTTTTACGATTTTGTTTTTATGTGTTCTGTATTTCTACATACTGTGTAGCGTCCGACAAAAGACGAAACCATATCACTCATAGCAGCGGGTCGTCACATCTGCCTCGCTCCTCTACATCAGTTGCAGTGATGCTGCTGTAATAATTGAATGCCGCAGTTGTAAAGCAGGGGCGCCGCGGTGAGAGACGCAGTCCGTCGTCACGATTAATAGAGACTCAGCGGCGTTTCACCGGCCGCGGCGCTCAGGTGCGCAGCGCCGAGATGTAAAGCTCATAAAAAAAAGAGAAAGAAACGCGTGGAAGTAGATGGATGGGTGGAGAAATGAAATGTTGACCATGTGCTGAGCTTTAAAAGCGGCTCAAAGGCCCCCGATGGTGGTATGAGGCTAAATGAAGACCACCTGGACTGGAGCTAATCCGTAGCCTCATCCCCAGAAAGTGCTTCATGGACACATGCCACAGGGTTTTAACACTTTGGGATGTGAAACCGTTTGTTTCTGCTCTCGGTTGGAGGGAGGGGGCGCTGATGTCATGAACCTGTGTAAGCCATGCACGCTGCAGATGCAGATGTTTTACTCCCACTGTTGTTCTTTATTGGGGTTCTGTCATTTTACACCTCATCGACCCGTTCGTTCCCTCTCGGCCTGTGTATTTCAGGTTTCTGGGTTTCACGCTTCTCAACAGAGCAGTGTGAATGCTCGGGCCTTCTTATCCGGACCCATTCTGACAACACTAATTTTAGGCGCTGCTGTATCTCAGACACTGGCTTATCGGTGGCCCACAGTCCCCTGAGCTGAACCAGGTCTTCATCAGGGGACACCTGAGCAGAGTGTGAGCCTGTGAGCACATAATTGTTTAAAAAAATATGTTTCCTAGCTTGTATCTGGAGCATTAGTGTTGCTGTTGCAGGCGTCAAACACAAAATGTCCCAGTATTTACAAAATACAACTCTTTGTCCTTCGACACACACACACACACACACACACACACACACACACACACACACACACACACACACACACACACACACACACACACACACACACACAATTATATGAATCCCGAAACGAGCTCATACTAGTTTAAAATTATGTCTTGATTTCATAAACATGAGATGATGTAATGTGTTGATGCTTTTCATAGGGGAAAGTGAGAAATGGAGCCGACGGGTCTTTTTCCAGTGAGTGTCTCATGGTGGCGTTCTCTATTTCTACCCCCTATGATCTTACTGTTATTTTGGTTGTTGGTCACAAATAGCGCTGCACTTGTCCCGTCTGTGACCTTTGGGGATTCATTACTTTATCCTCTATTTCATCCCGTCTTCTCGGCAGCGTGGACGCCGCCGGCTGTGACATGTCCAGGACTGTGTGAGCACTTCTCCACTTCTCCTGGTTATATGTCATACGTGCACATGGGGGTTTATTCTGGTCCCGAGGAGCAGGCCTGAAAACGGAGCCCTGCCACACATGTGCCAAACTGGGCGCTAACAGGCCGGGGGGAGAGGAAATCTAAGGAGGAGCATGTGTTTGTGCGTATAAACAGCATGGGTGTCATCCTGGCACACGGAGAAAAGTACGTTCCCCTCGAGTTATAAGAAAGCTCAGCATCACCTGCTCACCCTGATCCATGACGGCGACTTAAGCCGAGAGGTCACACACATTCATCATTATTACTGTTACTGTAACTACTTTTTCGTGCTTTCTGCAAATAGCGCGTTGACTCTTTTGTCTTTATTTTCTAGACAAACAATAATTTACAAATAGTTTTCGCACATTTAGTCTTCAAACTATGGATTTGTAGTCACGGTGACACCAACATCCCTTAAATACTGTAATTACTGTTTTTATTATTTCTCTACAACATGGTAAACAGCCTTAGACGTTAGCTCAAACCCAGCTTCCAGGTCTACGTTGAACTGGGCCAATTACCTTCTATTATGCACTCAATGCACAAACATCATGATCTCTCTTCCTCTAGGAAACACACCTGCCACAAGTGTGTGTGTGCCCCAAAATGCCTTAAACAGAGTGTATGTGTTAGTGGTGGTGCGGATTACGGAATTAGGGCTCGCAGACTCTTTAGCTGTTTGCAAACAGTGATGATGTCACTGAGCTTCGTTTTAGACCGAGGCTGCAAATAAGACAGTTATTTGTGCCCAACGCTGCTCAGTAATAACATTTGTGCTGCCTGCGTCACCTTTCCCCACGATCTCACACACACGGTTCAGACACCAGCTTGTGTTTATACTATAAGTGGAGCAGTAGAACGATCCAAGGACCCCCCGCTGGGCTGTCATCAAAAGTTCAGGCCTCTGGCATCGCCCCACTTACCGCTATCACACAAGGAGATGCGAAGACCTGCATAGCGATGGTTACACGAACGCAGCTTGTGCTGTTGATGCGTGTGGCGTTCAGAGGCAGCGTGGAGGCCAGTTATATGGCCTCAGGTCTGCTCTATATGAGAACACGCCTCTTTACTTCACCCTGTTTCATAAACACAAGCAAGCTGTGACTCACTTTTCCCCTTAGTGCATACAAACAAAAACCTATAAAGCTCTGTGTTGGTTCCACGTTGTTGAACATGAACATCATTTTAATTAACAGCTGCTTAGTGGCACAAAACAAACTTCTGAGGAGATAATTCATTTCTAAATGACCAACATACTGTATCAACGCTCCCTGTGAATTATACACGTATTGAGCAATTAAATCCTTAATTACCTCATGATTAGAGGAGGCTTCGCTTCAGTCAGTCAAGCAGTCATCCATGAACTGCAGTTCATTCCTGGCCACGAGTCTTTGGACAAAACTCTGAACACTGAACCTAAACGTTGCAGTCAGTTCCCTGGGTGTCAAAATAAAAGATCCAAATCAAAGGGCCTCACCCTTATTTACTGCTAACTACACATACCACTGTTGTGTGTGCTCAAGGGCTCATTAGATACAGACCAACAAAATTTGTGTTCTTCCAAAACTGAAATGTTACTTTAGAACAAGTGCTGGATGTCAAGAGTTTATTCGTCGAATACGCTGTCACTTACGAGTTAATTAGATTCACCATTCATTCAGTGAAAACGCTTCATCGCGGCCTGTAGCTGCTTCTACGAGTCCAGTGTGCGGCTCTTTGCGTGCGAGGCCAGCGCTGACGCCTACGCGCTGTGAAACACATCTTTATTGTTACCTCTGCAATGTACCGCAAAGAGCGTGTAAAAAAAAAAAAAAAAGCCTTCGTGCGTCCTGCAGCCGAGAAGCGCAAGGGCGAAAGCCAAGTAGCAACAAGATCATGCACGTGAGATCAAAGACAATGCTGGACAAGGATAATTGATGAGCGCGGCCTACACGGCCGCTAATGCGAACGCTGCACGGACGTCCAAGTGCTGACTCGGCATCTTTCTGAGTGGAGAGCCTGGAGCACGTCTGTGGCCACAATGGGCCACAGAGGAGAGCGGTCACTGTGGGACGGGCTCCAGGTAGCGGCGCCATGCAAGCGCTGGCACCATTCCTCTCTGCCACAGCATGTTGATCATCCAACAATTAAATCTGCCGTAGATGTGGATGGATATGATAATTATGATAATAATAAGCAACCTTTGGTCTAAACTCTCCTTCCATGCGTAACCTGCTGTATGTAGTGAAGCTTTACTTAAGATCTCACACTTCTGTGGTCAGTTCTGAAGCGATGGCGCTGTTTGCAGCTCTTTTTTGCTAACGACCTCCTTGACTTCATCAATGCAATAATAAACACAGGCCCATGAGAAAGATGTTAAACTGCAGGATATGTATTTGTAAAAACAGGAAGACCTCGTCATCTGTTTACACAACTGTGTTTACCCCAGTTGTCGAATTAAAAACCTTTTTGTTTCATTTCTTTCAGCAAAGGGGAATCTTTTTGAATTGCTGCCAACCGTTTCTGTTATTCCATCTCATTTGTCATGGAGACGTTGCTCAGGAGGGCGATGAGAGAGCGGCGCTGCGGCATTGTTTTACAGCTGTGTGCAGGGCTGAGGCAGACAATGCCTCACTCAATGGGAACAGGAAAGAGCATGACAGATCGCTGCGTTTAAAGCCACTTATGGGGGGGGGGGTCCTATATATATATATATATATATATATATGGGGGGGGGGTTAATCTGCAGTGCAAGTTAACACAAGTCTCAGGAGGCCGAGCTGCTTGATCACCTGAGCGGTCAAACGTGGGGGAGGGTGTGAACAGAGAGGGGGGGGGGGGGGGGGGTCAGCATGTTGCCGTAACTCCCTCAGTGACACAGTAACCTGGGATCCACACACCACTGACTTTTTCATTTACCCTCAGATGACTCGGAGCCATTGCACCGTGTAGACGTTCACTGCGCGTTATTCACGTGCAACTCGACACCGGCTGCGTGACGCTGCGCGGGATTCCCGTCCGACGCCGCGCCGGCGGGCGGAGCGGCGCCGTGCCCCGGGGGCTCCGGTTACTCCGGCGTGGAATCGCCCCCCCCCTCGGCCGTTTCGCAGCCCGTTCGCCGGAGGCCTACGTGTGATGCGTGCGAGCAGGTATAGATCAGTGTTATGACTGCAGGGTTCAAACCAATTGAACCGTGAGAGGGAGAGCGGCTCTGTTTGTGGGGCCTGAGCTCGGGTTTGGGGTGGATGAGGAGGAGGGGAGGGACCCTGGATGATAAATCACCTGCCATGTGAGTGCACGGCCTTCCACTGCTGCCTCTGGTTAGAGGACGCAGTACCTGATTGGGCCTGAAGGAGGCCTCGCATTGGTTTAATTTTTCAAAATACGCTCAATAGGTCTAAGTTATTAACTGAGAAATGTTTCAGACGTAGAAGCAATTACAGCGTCATGGTCTTAACGAGGACTCAAGCCCTTTACAGCCATTAATCAGTGCCACCAGGGTGCCGAACCGGCTCCCCAGACCACTGACTCGGTCCATCTGGCACGAATTGGGGATGTTTCATGCATTAAGTGTGACACCTGTAAGACATTAATGAGTACGTGTAGCGCTACACTCAAACTATCCACTGCTGTTATGTGTGCGAGCACAACATGTGCTGTGGGTGATAAAAGTGATTACCGGCCGCGTGAAATTAAGCTAAGGGGAGAGCACCTGTGTCCCACACGGATCCAGTAGGTGAGGTCACCTCGAGAAGAGAAGAGGAAGCGTCCTTTTATTTTATTGGGATGAATAGTCTCACCTTGAGTAGCAGTTATTCTTAAAATAACATCCTCTAAACATGCATCTGCTTATTGTAGGTCTCATATTATATTATATTACGTTTTATAATTAGCAAATACCCCCCCTCATAAAAAAAAATGGCTGCGGTGAATCAGTGTTGGGGCGAGAGACACTAACAGAGAGCAGTGAGAGAGACTCCTTTAAAGAGCAATAGCCATGACTCGGGGACTCGACGTTTGGCATCAAAGAAAGAGCTTACGGGGTCAAAAAGCGTTTCCGGTGAGTCCACCGAGTCCAATCACTCACAATGCTGTGACATTAGTTCTCAAAGGCACACGAAAAACAAGGCTTCTTTCACATGTCCATCAACTTTGTGTGAGACTCTATGTGGCCACATGATTAACGAGAAGCTGACCACATCATGGCCACGGACATCTGCGTCCTCCAAAGAAGCCTCATAATGCGCTCTGCGCCTCTTATTTGGGCTTTGATTGCGTAATATGTTCCCACGAGTTATAATTGTATTCTGTGGGGCTGAATTTGGGAACCGGATTAAAACGTCGCCACTGCATTATTTATCGCATTCAGAAACTTTTACATTTATCATAATTTCGCCGCATCGGTCGTTTTGATGGTTTTTAGCAGATGATGAGCTCTTTCATCCTCATAGATATCAGGTTTCGCAGTCGTGCTCGCAGCAGCTCCACGCTCACATCTGGCGCAACCTGACGCGTTAGGGTAGCGTTTAAAGTGTGTGCGGTGCCGGTGCTGATGTCAACTCACCGCCTAATATTTGATAAGACAGAGAACGAACGAGCCAGCGTCCGCGTGGACTGTCAGATATCGCGTTATGCCCGCGTGGGACCTGCAGTCCAGTAACTGTTGTCTGCCTTGTTTAGTGTTGTTGTGTGCAAAAATCAAAGTGATCTCAAGTGTCCACAATACGTTGCTTTCTGGTACGCGTTCCCGTGACAACGCGCCGCCGTGGAAGTGGACGCCTCGCCGCGCTCCGGCTCGTCCCGTGTGGAGGTCGAGGCGCACTCGCCATTGGCTCCGGAGCCAAGGGGGGCGTGGCCTCGCGTTGGACGAGCGCTTAGGGTGCGCGGGGTGTCGTAGGGATGGTTAAGGGAAAGCGCACTTGGCACCGGTTCCTCCTTTCAGGATCGACCTAGCGGATTCCGGGCAGAGACGTGTCGTCAGGGGGGGGGGAGCGATGTGTCACAAATAGCGGCGGATGCACGTCTAGCAATGCGATGAGGCCCGTGCACTTTGCAGGACTTGCGCCGCACAGAGCCTGTTGCTGCTGACAAGCCGCGGCGAAGGAGGGAGAGGGCGCCGCCGTGGACACGAGCCTGGGTCTTTTCGCGGAGGAAATCATGCCGTTTGCCGTCTGGCTGCTGGGGCTGATGTGTCATGCGTCCGCAGTTGTGCACGGGGCTCTGCGGCACAGACTGCACCCGCAACAAGGTAGCGTTTTGTTCCGATGTGCGCGTTTGCGGTCTGGAGACGTTTCCCCTAAAGCCCCGTCGTTGTGTCTTTTTGCAGAGCGCTTCATCGAGCAGCTGTCATCTTACGAAATCATCACCCCGCTCCGAGTCAACGACTTCGGGGAGTCGTTCCCGCACGAGCTGCACTTCAGGAGGAGGCGGCGGAGTTTGAACGACGACCTGTCGGGCTTGCGGGTCCACTACAGGGTGGATGCGTTCGGGGAACGCTTCCACCTCAACCTGAGCGCGGACTCCGTCTTCATCGCCCCGTCCTACACCGTGACCCACTTGGGAGCGGAACCGAGCCGCGACGCGGAGAGCCACCGGCGCGAGCCCGGCGACATGCGCCACTGCTTTTTCCGTGGACACGTCAACGCCAGGAGCGAGTACCCCGCGGTCTTCAGCCTGTGCACCGGCCTGGTGAGTGAGCGAGCCCGGTTCGTCCGCGCCTTCTAACGGTTTCGTGCGTCCAACCAGTTCGAGTGAAGCGTGTGGAGGCGTCGGAAGAGCGTGCGTTTCGGGACAAACGTGCGGGGGGAGATGCTGCGGATGCGTCGGGACGTCAGCGGCCGTAGGAGGCCGGGCTTGGCGCGACAGGAAGCATCCTCTCTGCCGAGGTGCTCTTGAGCAAGACGCAAAACACCTTCAGCTCAGGACATAAACTAAGACACGTGCCCAACATAAACCAGTAGAAGAGCTTTTTGGTGCCTTGTTTGTGTAATTTAGTCATATAATAACTATCAGTCATATCAAATGTGAGGAATCTTGCTTTTTAAAATCAGAGATGTTGGGCCATTTGAATGATAGTGGTTCTGGAGGCACATGCAATAGATTTATGTATGTGACCATCTAGCGGCCTTCGTGGTTGATAGAGGTGAAGCAGCTGTGTGCCTGTGCTCCCCATCATCTGTGATGAGGTCGTAACGAGCCCGCGCTCCACGCATTGAGTTTGCCGATTCTTGTGTGAGAGAAGATGATAGCTGCTGAAGGGCTTGACTTCATGGGTCAGATAAGGTTAGCGGTGCAGGGCCGCGGGCCTGACCTCAGTCCCGCCAGCTGGATTCTGGCACGGTGGTGGGGGTTCAGCTCGCCCTGACGCAGGCGCCATGACCGTTATTTTAGACACACTGGTGCACTGTGTAAAGCACCAGGAAAGCTTCACACCCCCTGTGGTGATTGTCCTCCTGATCCACTGACACCCGGTCTAATGATTAGAGTTAACTGTTTATCATCTCTTCCTAGGCATTACTCCCTTTTTTTAAAGAGGCCGCCACAATACATGTTTTGCCATGTTTGCAGAGCAATTGAAGCTGCGGTTTATAATGGAGCTATCAGGGTAATAAGCTTTTAATTGCCCCTCTGCACAACTTTGATGTATGACTCGCCTATCCAAACATGTTTGCATCCTTTTTCAAGCAATCTTGGTTGCTTATCTGCATCATCACTCATCGAGAATGACAGGACAATGGACACTGCACCAGAGGCTATTGGGTCATAAATGTGCTCGTATGTGGTCACCGGGGCTTAATGGCCAGGCACATTTTGTTGGGATGAGGTCATTAAGGAATAATTAAGCCCTAAAACAAAGCATTCATTATAGGAGAGCAGGTTCCTTTTTATCTGGCGTCGCTCAAAGCTGTCCCCAGGGAGGAGAATGGGGGGGGGGGTGTTTGAGGAGCTTTTGGCCTTTTCAAAGTGAGCCGTGACAGGAGTAGAGGAGGGAAAACGCTGCGAAGAGGAGTCGACTGGCGGCGAAGGTGGTTGGGAACCAAACAGAAGCGTGTGCTGACTCAGCTTGACTCCGAGGAAGAAGAGCACCTTCATCCCAGCGTCGGCTGAAGATCAGGGCTCCTTCATGTCCAGTTTAAAGGCTGTCCGTGCACCGCAAACATGTCAGCCGGCCCGTCTCATGCCTGCAGTCTGACCTCACGCCAGCTGGAGCCGCGAGGTCCGGTTCAGCACCCGCTGCTGAACAGCAGCCATTATGTCCGTCCAGACATTTGCCACGCTTGTTGCTGAGCTAATGCTGGGAAACGGTCAAAGCGCTGCCCTCCGCTGACTGAACAGAGCCTTGGTCTGTGAACGCTACACGAGAAATGTAGACGACTCAGCGATAATCCTCTAATTAGACTTCACTGACTACGGATGGGGAGTTACAAGATGGAGGCAAACATCTACTGTACCAGTCGATCGATCACTTGTTGTAATTGAGCAAAACTGACTGAATCACTGTTTATTCACTCTTTATTAATATTAACAATGCACAGCATTGTTTAAGAGTCATTCTTAGAATATTCTGCTTTTGCATCACTAAATCCAATGTTTCATCGGTCAACTTAATTCACTGAAATCACATTATCATTTGTCTGAGTAAATGAATGTATGTGCATCCGTTTGGACAAATTTATTTAACTTGGAGAAGCTCAGTTTTGCAGCCACATGTGCACGTCCTGCTCTAAACTAAGATTTCAGCACCAGTGAGTAGCTGAGTTATTGTGTAATGTGTCTTATCTACTCTGTATTTACTCTAAACTCTGTTTGACTTTTAGCTGTGGCTGTGGAACACGCGCCGCTGTCGCGCTGCAGTCGCAGCATTAGGGGAGTTTCTTCTGGAAAGTCGTGCAGGAAGCGGCTCCTTTTCTGTGTTTTCACAGGCTTAATACGCCGCAAACACACATCGCTCAAGGCTTTTAGTGGAGTTGAGGCGTCTACATGCGAGTCAGCGTGTGCCTCACACTCTGAAAGATGCGCGTACGATGCCGTCATGTTTTCCATTTCCGATCTGTGCCTTTTCCATCGCCAGCCATCTATCACCAGCTGTCTTAAAGACAACATTCCAGCGTCTAATATCCTGTTTAAGTGTGCGTATGAAATTACCATACAAACACCATTGTGCCTCGTAGCGGAGCGAGTAAAGAAGCTTTGTGGGGACCTGAGCTGCCAAATCAATATTAGCATTCCTCTGTCAGCGGCTCTGTCCGTGTGATGATGATGTCAGTCGGGTAACGAGGGGAAGGCACGTTCACGGCTACACACTTTTAAGAGGTTTAGACGAATGATCGAAAAGGAAGTGTGCATCAATGAAAGTGTAAAGTGTCTCTTTACGTTCTGTAAACTAAACACAACGTAGTAATGTCAAATCAGTGATTTCTCTATTTTTTCCGTTTTAGATTGGGACCTTTACAACGCAACACGGCGAATACTTCCTGGAGCCGCTTTTAAACGCCGCGGGGGAGGAGTTCGACGAAGAGCACAACAAACCTCATCTCGTCTATCGGCACGAGAGGGCGGGGAACGCGTCGAGCAGCGACAACGCGAGCGACACCTGCGGGGCCTTAGGTAACGGACTCCAATGACTGGAACCACTGTCTGCCTGCACACTCACCTCCCGGCGACCTTCATTCGCTTCATGGCGTTAGAAATGTAAATTATAATCCGCCGGCTTGCAGGTTTTCCCAAACAGTTCCTTGATTAGGGGGCGTTCGACTTGCCCTCGGTGTTTTCACTCATGTTCTGCTGAAGCATTCAGCCCCAGGTCTGTGGCAGCAGCTCAGATGGAAAGGGATAATTAGTTTTTAGTTGCAGTGAAAAGGAGTGGAAAGGCTCTCTGTTCCAAAGTTCCCCCGGTTTCATTTGAATTTTTATGGTGGAAGCTCTGGGTGGTGGAGAGGCCCTCCAGAGAAAGCAGGGCGGCGGAGTGGCGTTCACGCTGATGGACGGCCCTGCCGTTGTCTGTGCAGGGAGCTCTGTGGGCGGCCTTTGTTGGTGCCGTGCAATAAATCTTTGATGTGCAGACCACTCGATTTGCTTGTTGTCTGAACCCAGCCATTGTTGCCTGGTGGCGGCCTTTGTGTACGGCGGCGCTTTAAAGAACTTGGACTGACCTGATGAGCACAGGCCAATGGCTCCTTAATATGCTTTGCCCTTTCACTCACTCAGTGTGTGTGTGGCAAACAGACTTAGAAATCCTAAGGGCCTCTCAACCCCCACTCGGAGACACTTAAATATACTCCCCTTTAAGAACTGAGAAAGCATCGGCTTGGTGAATGATGCCTGACCTGGAGCAGTCATTCAACTACTGGCTATATATCAACCTGCTCCTTGGTTGAGAGTCAACCCATGTACGGAGGATGGATGAAGACACCTGTAGGGCTTCATCAAAGAGCAGCAGGTAGGCAATAAACAGGAGGGTTTAAAGGAGCGGCAGGCCGTGCTGGGACCGTGAGGTGTCCCAGGCTGCAGCCCGTGGGTTTTATCAGATAGGCCCCTCTCCAGATGAGGTGATAAATGGGCTCTTTGAAGGCCGCGCTGAGCCAAGACCAAGAGGGCTGTGCTGTCTTTTTATGGGAAAGAGCACAGTACGCGCTGCTACGAGCAGGTTAGGTATAAACAGTGCCTTGGCGCGTGGCGTTCTGCTTGCAAAACACTTGTCGTTGCTGCTGCTGGTGCTGCGTTTAGACATTTGACTCTTGACTTTGGACTTCTGGGCTAAAATCTTAGCTCAGTCTTGACTCGAAGTTGAAGTTTTGTATTCACTTTACCTCAGTGTCTGTTTCTCCAGGCTCTGTCTTTCTTCTTGTCTTCTCCCAGAGGTTTGTGTCTAAATATGGGGTTTGTAACCACAATGCTGAGGGAAAAAGTGTTGGAAACCTTAGTAAGCAGCAATAGCTTTAAATCATACTGTACCTACTTGTTGCAACAAACTAAGAGAGAGGGATCAACAACAATCATTTTATTCTAGTTAAGTTAATTAGAGCTGTTGCACAGTGTGAGCTTTGAAACTAAATGTAATGACACAAATGTTAACATTCCTTCCTCTGTCCCTCCTGCTTTCGCTACTTCGTGTTCCTGTGGAGGAGACTTCACAGTTTGAGAGCCGAGGGATTTGTCAGTTTGATGTTTGATCCACCTTGTAACGCTTGCAAGTACATAGTTGTGCAAAATGGCTGGCAATGCCTTCAGTCTGTGAACAGGCGGATTTAAGTGATTATGAAAAAAATCTTTATTGTTCATATCTCTTTGCTGTGTTTCATCTGACGGGTCTGAACATCTTTACATTCTGCACAAAACATGAGCGGTTTCACTCAAATTCATCTGCTGTCAATACTTTAATTTTAGAACCTGAAGTACAATAAAATGGGCTTTTATAGTTTTACCATTGAAAGTGATGCTGCCACCTTCCGTCACTGCGAGGCTGATGAGCACCACAGCATCAGGTGTAAAGCTCGGACTAACTCAGTAGAAGCCAGAGGCAGATACCACATAATTGGAACAATTTGTGAAATAGACTCCATTTGACTGAGTTGTCTTCCGCTGGGTGCCTTTCCTCTTGTTTGGGAATACCTGTGGAGTAGATAGACGTGGAGTGAGTGATTAACGTTTTAAAGTCAGAGTTGTTGTGCCCGGTTCTGGCTTTTAAAAGCCTCTGGGGTAAGACGCCTAAATCACAACACAGATCCGACCTTTAATGATACATTCTACAGGTCGTCTGTCTCTGAGCTCGCATGTGAATCTCTGCATGGGTAGAGATAGCCTCAAGGATGAGGGCGGCCGCAGATAGGGGCAGATTCTTCTCTGTCGGCTCTCTAGAATCCCTGTGAACGCACCCGGAGCTGGACGGTGTCTGTTCGCCTTTGTGTTTATGCTGTGTCAGAATTCAAAATGGTGAATTGAGTAAAAACAGCTTGACAGCAAACATTGCTGGCTGAAAGCCCAAAGTCTTTCTTTCATTCTTCTGGGCACACATGGCATCTGTGCCCCCTGACCCCCAACACAATCACTGTATAGGGTTCCCCCCTCGGTGCCCACTGTGTATACATGCTAGGTCAAATGCTAGCATCTGATGTTTGGTCAATGGGTTCATTTACATGGAAAACTGCCCTCCCCCACATGGGGTTTGAACTAGCTGGTCTCAATCTTTGTCTGCTCTCCCTGTGAGCCTTCACTTGTTGATTGTAACCTCATTTACCTCATTCAGATGGGACTTTGACAGCTTCTCCTCTTGGAGTCGTGTGGATTCTGGGCTGCCTGGCGTCTTTGCTAGGACTTTAGCTGGAACCAACCAACAGAATGCACGAGTCCGGCTCTTGACAGAGGTCAGGGGAGGCGTTGGAGCCGATTGTGATGGACAGGTGCCTCTGTCACCTTTAGGCCAAAAGACTGAGGCTGTGTGCCCTCGTGCCCCGGGGACTGACTGAAAGGCACCCGTTCCAGGAAGTAGCTATTGGTGTCCCATGTGACTTTCTCAAGAGTCTTTGTTTGCATCCGTCAGCAGTGAATGTCAACTGCCTGGCTTGTCAGTGGATGGAATATCCCACTGGGTATTGGGAATTGATGAGAGGGCAGTGCAGAGAATTGGGGATAGGGGGCTCCTGCTGCATGTGTTGTAGCCGTCCTGGCCTGCGCTGCATGTGCCCGTCCATCTTGCTCCAGACTTTGGCCGAGACTCCAACCATTCCCCATTCCTGCCGCCCCTCTGCTCCTACACCTGTTACGTTAAAGTGGCTCTCTCACACATCTGCACTGAAATTCGACAATTTTTTAATTTGAAAAAAATAATTAGTCTCTTTTCAAGTAGCACAAGCCCCTGTACATGTTGCTGACTGCCAACACATGTCTTAGTTTAGCCTAATACGCAGACCTTCCCTTCTGGTGTGATGATGGGTTGCATCAGTGCTCTGAATTTTATACTGCCTGACAGTTGTGCATGCGGCTAATAATACGGCTCATTGTCATCTGATTCAAGAACACAGATTCTCTAAAGTAAACAGGACAGGGCGTCTATAGACAGTCTATAACTTTAATAGCTGCCATGTGTCTGCCTGCCCTCGGGCCTCAACCCTATTGAACCCGACGTGTTATGATGCCTCGAGAGTTCCTGTGACAGAGTCCAGCGGCGCCTATTTCTGTCCATCGCCCGCTGTCTGGCCAATCTTAACGGAAGGCGGCTGATTAGGACGGGTGAGCCACTTGAGTGACAGGCGCTGACTGCATGGTGGCATGGGTGACAGTCGGGGGAGGAGGGGGTGACAGTTCCCCACTGGGAGGAGACAGAGCCAGTGTAGCAGGAGATGGACCCTGTTAATGACAGTAGTAAATGCTTCTGCCTACTTACTCTCAAACAAGCGTTTAATGACCTTCAGTCGAGCCATTGTTCCTGATTGGACCACCGTGCTGTCTCTTGCGTGACCACCACTGTCTCGCAGCGGCGTCACATTACTTTGAAATGGCTTCTTCAGCACCAGCAATTAGCTACCTTTGCTTCTGAGTCTCGCCACAGAATTGCACTTAATTATGCTTCTGTCTGCGGGTTTTGGAGTGGAGCAGCGTCTGACCTTGTATTGAAACAAATGCTCAATGTAATGTATACGGCCTATTTAACTGGCACCTGGGGAAGAAGACGCTTTAACTTTCACTGGGCCTTTTTCAGAGAATGTTAATCAGCGCAACAATGGGATGTGTGTTCCTCATAGTTGGGTTCTACGTACGGATCCTGTACAGAGCGAGTCAAAAACCTGCCCTGAATCTCAATAAGAGCAAGTGCTTGAGCATAAACATCTGCAGGCTTCGCTTTGTGCGTCCGCTGGAGTCGTCTCTGTTCGTCGGTAATGTTTTGTGTCCGGTGATGCTGAATTTAAGCCACATGTCCAGAGGGTGAAATCATCCTTCTGTGTGTCCAGAGGGTCGGGGCCGTCGCCCCTGGTGTAAGTAGCAGCTCACTCACCAGTGAGAAGGGGATTTTGGACCTAAGGCGATTTAGGAAAGGTTGCGTGTGGCTAATCTGCACTGATTCAAAGGCTTTTACAACAGAGGCCATATTTCCACCTCCGCCTTCTCCATTTTACACTCACTTGCTCCGAGTCCTAATACCGGTTTCTGTAGATGTACATACTCTTCTTTGCTCCGATACTCACTTTGATGTTTGACTGTCTGCATTGATGGGTCTGTTTAAGGGGTTTAGTGTCCTGGGTTTGGCTCGGCAGGGCTCTTTCCTGGAAAAAACAAAGCTGCGTTCTGGCCCAGCTGCCCCGGCTGTGTGCGCGGGCACCGACAGGCTTGGCACCACGTTTGGACGCTGGCGCTGGCGTGAGATCGGGCTCGCTGTGGCAGGAGCGGTGCGCCATTGTGCCAGAAAGTCACGCTCCGCCTCGCGTGCCCGTGGGGGCATCGCTTGAATAATGTGGAAGCGCCCAACGAGTTATCTTTTCTCTTTCCTTCGCTTTTCTCTCATCAGACAGTTACACACGGCCTTTGTCTGACTCGCTATTCACTGTTCGCAGGACAATGGAACTGTTCACGATGGTCGGCTTCTCCAAAGTCAGCTTGTAATCAGCACTGATAATCCTATAACCACTGCAAGTCAATTATTTATTTTACAATACATATACATTACATAATAGTTTATTCTTATAATTGTGAAAATTTATTCAAAGTATTTGAAAAAATATCATTCAGTCCTGCTCCATTTGTCTAGTGACCGACTAAAGCGCCCTCCTGCAGCTGAGAGGCGACACTCGCTACTGTATGATTCATCTTTCTCACACGGTTTCTGTCAATTCATGGCCCATATGTGTAATTACGTTTGCCGCTTACGTGCTGTAGCTGTAACTCCTGCTTTGCCTGCAGTCATAGGAGCCTTCCTGTGTCTCCGTCTCTTAACCTCGCTCTGTCATGGAGAAGGAATCTACGCCTCAAAGCCAGGCCAACACGTGCAGTTCAGCTGAGAGTCTGTCAGTAGAGTATGTACAGGATATGCCTGACGTCCTGCTTCTTTTTTCCATCTGAGGCTGCTGTTGAAAGCATTTACATCACGCCTGCAAACAGGGTCATTTCGATCTGCCATTGAAGACAATTGATTTATTGCTACAGCATTTTTTTTTCTTGTTGCATAAGCGCCATTCAGCTGAGCAAAACCTCCTGAGCCTTAAATGCTAATGCATCACTTTTCAATCGTTCCCATACATTGTTTTAGCAGATGGCTTCAAGAGTCCAGTCGCGTTCCCGACCAGGGGCGACATGGGAGAGGAGATGGACTCGCTCAGGGCGGTAATAGACGACCGACGCCTCCATGAAACCAACAGCACCCGGCCCCGGGCCCCGCGCCGACGCAAGCGCTTCCTCTCTTACCCGCGCTACGTGGAGCTGATGGTGACGGCGGATGCGAAAATGGTGCGTCACCACGGGCGCAACCTGGAGCACTACATCCTAACAATCATGTCAGTAGTAAGTAAAATAATGTTTCTAATAATTATTGTTTTGTTCGTGTCGACGTCCTTTCGAATGTGGTTCAGCATTGAGACGCTGTGCTGTGAGCTCGGGTCTGTGGTGCCATGGGATTTGTTGGAATGGAAGCGAGGCAGCTTGTCACTGCAGAACCGTGTGTCCCGTCCGCTGTCTTGTGTCACAAAATGTGTCAAATACTCATTAGCCCAAAGACTAATGATTGACAGTGGAGTATTGCATAGTTAGTGTTAAACGGCAGGCCGGGCCAAACATTAGTTCTGCTGTGCTTATGTCTGCAGACCAGTTGTGCAGCCACATAGACTGAGTCTTTCGCCGGCTCCTGATTGGCCGGTACCACGTTTGCCTTCTCCCAGGGCTAAAACAACCTAAATGTTTATAGTGCACTAATGAGTTCCTGTCGGGAGGCCGCACATGGCCTCAGGAGACCACTGGCCAAGCGTGACTGGGAAAAGCAAGAGGAGCAGAGGTGAAATCTGCCGGGGGAATGTTTCTGTCCTCGCAGATGTGGTTCTGAGCCGCGGCTTTGCTAAAGTTTCACATTTGTTGCCGGGTCCAGGTTTCAGTTCGCTCTTCCTCCGCTGAGGCCCGTGGAGGAATCGTAATTGGTTTTAATACCCTGTTGATTAAACTCACCCTGAAGGAGACTTTTTCCTACTTCAATGAGCTGTTGCTATTTTGATTAAATCCCTTGGAGCTTAACTAATAAAAGCTGAGTTTTGAAGCCTGCTCAGGTTAGTGGACGTTTGCATTTTTTGTCTCTGGGTTTTGTCTTTGTTATAGGTTGCAGCCGTGTACAGGGACCCCAGCGTGGGGAACCTCATCAACATCATGATAGTCAAGCTGGTCATCATCCACAATGAACAGGTGAGAGGCGTCCTTGAAAAGCCAATGCTACTGGTTAAAGCCAGGGAGTGATTAATTATTAATAGGTCAAATAGGATCATTCTGACTGAATTAAAAAAGAAAGCAAACAAAGCCCTCATGTGTTTAACACCAAACAGGAAGGACCCTCGGTGAGTTTCAACGCTGCCACCACCCTCCACAACTTCTGCACGTGGCAGCAGAGCCAGAACGTGCAGGACGACGGGCACCCCTCGCACCACGACACCGCTCTCCTCATCACGCGGTACGAGCTGCTGTCATTAAGGCCTCAATAGAAAACCCTGCACGCTGTCAAAGGTAACGTGCCCCGTGCTTTGTTGCTTTCAGAGAAGACATCTGCCGCGCGAAAGACAAGTGTGACACGTTAGGTAACGTTTTTTATCTCATTCAGAAATGAGTTCAAGGTTTTGTAAAGTTTAAAAGAAGCGTAAAGTTGAGTGTAAAGTGTGCATGAACGTGTGCTTCGTCTCCCCTCCGTCAGGGTTAGCGGAGCTGGGCACCATGTGCGACCCGTACCGGAGCTGCTCCATCAGCGAGGAGAACGGCATCAGCGCCTCCTTCACCATCGCCCATGAGCTGGGCCATGTGTAAGTGGAACCCCCCCCCCGGCCCCGCGTCCCAACATACATGCACGCGGCCTCGTTCACCTCTCCCGCTCGCCCCCGCCAACAAAAGCCCTTTTATCAAGCAGCCTCAGAACGCAGCGGACGCAGGTGCAAAACCCAGCTTTTAATAACACGCCAGCTCAGAGTAGCAGCTCCTGAGTTTAACCCCATAAGAGCAAGGGCACAATAGAAAAGATAGAAGAAGCTCCTTTTGGAGCATTCTCTAAATAGAGTAAATAAACACTGGAGGGCACAGGGATTAATATTGTGTTTAGTGTCGGGGAAGACTTGTCTTTACAGTATCTCCCTTTGAAACATCAGCCCCCAAAGAAGACGTCGCGCGCGGTGCTGTCATGCGCGGCTCGTCTGTTATCAGGCCAAGGTGTGTTACCACAACACGTCTGTCTGCCAGGGACTGTTTTCACAACAGCAAAATATTGCCACATGTGTGGAATGGAAAAGCGTCCAGACACGTGACTGCGCGTCTCGCACGAGAACCGGGTCCCTTTAAACATCCCTCGGTTTGTGGTAAATGATGGCGAATCCTCGGTGCGATCCTGTTCATTTCAATGGGAGGCTCTTTGAGGAGCATGAGGTCCCACCTTCACATTTCAGCCACACTTCACCACAACAGAGGTGACGCGTTCGACTTCTTCTGGCCTTTGTTCGGCCCCCGCAAAGTACGTGAAGTGTGGATCATCGTTTCATTGCAGCTTTTTCCTTCCACTCGTTCGGACACTGAAAAGGACCAGTGTCAGTGTGAGTCTATGAGACACTGGCTAAGAATGAAAGCTGCTCTTTTCGCCTCCTCTGTCCCGCTCAAACATTCTTCCATGAAGGAGAGAGCGAGAGAGAGAGAGGGACCAGATGGAAAACGCTACCCCCCCCCCAGCATAAAGTTATCTTAACATTTAAGCAGCTGGAGGCCCAGTTGGCTCTGCCTCTCGTCGTGCTTAATTGCCATGTTCACAGGTGTGAGCTCTCACGAGTGTTTATCACTGTGGGAACGGCAGTGTCAGGTAGTGCGCTCCATTCAAGAGCACCGCAGATTAGAGATTTGGGCTAATGGATGGAGGCCTTTCTCAGGTGACGGCGAGGATGGGCCGTCGCTGACGGCCGTCGCGAGGGTTTCCAGGCGAGGCGCTGCCACTTGATAGCTGTTCAAAGGCGACGCAAACAGGGGTTTATCCAGTTTGCCACCAGGCAGTGTCAAGGGTTCCAATGTCTTACATGTTCAGAAATCAGACGTGTTCAATAAGAGTAGAGGTCGGGGCTCGTGGGCACTGAGAGCTCGGCTGAGGGAGTTCTGGCCTCACGCTCGTCGTGCGCCGTCTTGTTTGTGGAGGACTGACCCGCGGCCACAGGCAAGAACCCGAATCTGCTGCACATCCTGTCGTAAACATCTGCGACATCGTGCAGCTGCATGGGTTCCCGTGTGTATAAATACATGTATTTGTGGGCAGATTGGACATCCATACCTGCTGTATGTGCAGCCTGGAACAATTCATTTGTTTGCAGATGCCTCTGTGTGTACGTCACTCTTCATGCAGCTGTTAGTGCGTTTGACTATTTAACAAAGTTTTCAGCTAATTCATAATTGCACCATGTGGTTCTAGGTTTTGAAGATTTGAGGATTTTAAGCTTTTATGAGCCTGCAAATCACATTTGAGGTTTTGATTATTTGAATATCCTAAACTCTCTCAGCTCTAATTTTAGCATTCAACAAATATACGTCTAATAATGACAAAAATGATGTGCAGTAGTGTGTAGTCTGTGAGGGTGGAGGAGATAATAAAGTTGGTAGATAGAGAGAGATTTTGAATAAAACGTTGCTCCACCTACTGGCCAGTCGGAAGTTTAGGCCTCTCAGCATGATTTTACTTCACTACAAGCGTATAGAAAGAAGTGATCATCTGTCATAATTCAAATATAAAGCAGTCATCAGCCACTTTGCATGTTTTCCTTATAGGTCTTTCTGCCCGTGTCTTATCCTCCCGTTTCTCCTCTCTGCATCAGGTTCAACATGCCTCATGATGACAGCCCCAAGTGCCGCGAGGCAGGACTGAAGCACCAGTATCATGTCATGGCTCCCACTCTCAACTACGACACCAGTCCCTGGTCATGGTCCAAGTGCAGTCGCAAGTACATAACAGAGTTTCTAGAGTAGGTATCATCAGCTCTTCCTTTTATAAACCCACTCAAATCAAAGCTTTCTCCCGTCAGGTCCGCACACTGTAAACTGTGTGGACTTGTTATTGCCTGGTGTTGAGGGACTATTTCCTGTTTGAATCTCAGGGTCTTCTTCTTCTGACCTGAGCGATGGCTCTTCTGCAGCCCCTCAGCTGTCTCTGCGCTCAGACGGAGCCTGTGATACTCATTCTCCACCTCCTCCCAAACTGCTCCAGAGTTACTGATCCGCGAGCAGAAATATCTGTTATAATTAGATATCCCTTTAATATGTGTCTCTTTCCTTTGTTAATTGTGAGGACTTTCACAAGAGACAGCTTTGTCGTGTGAAAAGTGCAGTGTCGGAGGCGATGCCTCATAAAGAGTTTTGAGGTTCTGCTTCACATAGTTTCCAGCCAGTGTTGACCTCATCATGGGTGGATGGAACAGACAGCCACAGATGCACGGTCTCTATGAATCTCTTCATTCTTAGGACCGACCACGTCCGCTGCTTCGGCTTCTGTTTGTGGCTCATTGCAGCACAAAATCTAAAATACGTGTGCGTGTGTTTAGCACTGATATCTGCTAAACACACGCAGGTATGTGGAAGCTGCAACTGGTCCTGAAGTCTGTCTCCGCTCAACAATGGGAAGCATTGATTCACAGGTCCACTTGGTCCTCGGTGACCTGACCTGGTCAAGACAGGTTCTCCCTGAAGAGCAGATCCAATCTGCCTTGAACCTCTGCACCTGGAATCTGATTAAAAAGGCTTTGTCGTTGTGCAGCATACGCACTGTAGGTATGAGTCATATTATTCTGGCTGCACTGTTTGATATTCAAACCCATATGCAATAATAAAATGCCAACGTGTGTATCCTGCCACCCACTAATAGCGTTGGCTGAGTGATGCAGCCACATAATGGAAGCAGTGGAAGGCAACGCATGGTTTTCTACTACAGCCTAAAGGATCAGCCGGACCGCTGTTAGCCACCGCACTCATTTCAGCCTCTAAACGCTGTCAGATTAAATTTCTCATGGCAGCATTGCTGCACTTCAGCCGGTGCCGTTTGATGCTTGGTGTTATTCATCCCCTTGCAAAATCCACCAGACGGGGAAGCGAGTCGGCTGAAACCCAATATGCTCGACGCGGGAAATATTATTGTTTAGTCTGTTGTGACAATCACACGGCGGCCGTCCCTTATTCTCCTTAGGAATAAAGCTACTTTCAAGTCACCCAATCTCTGCCAGGTGTGGATTCTCATGTGATGCCCAAGAGGAATTTGCTGTCTCGACCGAAAGTCTTCAAGTCCACACTGACCCCGTCTCCTCCAGTCGGCCGGTCCTGGTCTTAATAATCAGCCCATTAGCTTCCAGGACACTGACGAGACAGATGACCAACTGCTGAAAGACGCTGCAATATGGGAGTGTCAGCATGAAGCCATGACGGGCCGTTCCACAGTGTGTGTGCTGCTTCTTAGGTTCTGTGGGTAAGAAATGGAAAGGAAACAAAGCGAATATAAGCTGTTGGCTGTCACGTCCGCTGGTGCAGTGGGAAACAGTCCGTCCATCCTCATATACTGTTCATACTTTTACAGTAGTGAACTGAGCCGTGAGGCGTTTGAGGACCTGTTCATGCAGCGGTGCCTCCTGTGGGGTGAGGAAGGGCGTGGCTAATGCGTGGTTGGCACGCCGATGCCTTTCATCCCCTATTCAAGCGGCATTTCGCCCACACTGTTGCGAGGCGTGAACCACACAACGAGTGGCATCGCTCCGCGAGGCCGCGTCGCGGACCACCCACGGAGCGCGGCCGAGCTCAGCGCACACGCAGCTCGTACTTTACCATTTCTTGGCCCGGGAGGTAGCGGATTGTCATGATAGTTTCGGTACTTTGAACTCCGTCCCCGGTGCGTGTCTGTGCAGACTCACGCCATCCTGTGCGTCCACCTAATGGTTCATGTTCTTCCAGCACCGGTTATGGAGAGTGCCTCCTGGATGAGCCTTTGGGCAGGACCTACGAAATGCCCACTCTGCTCGCTGGTCAGCTCTACAACGCCAACAGGCAGTGTGAGCTGATGTTTGGACCTGGTTCACAAATCTGCCCCTACATGGTACGTGCTAGTGTTGTACTGATTGTCATGTAAAGTGGAGGAATTAAAGCAGTACATTTCCACAAGGAGGTTATTCAGTGCTTTTTTAGCAAAATACAAAGAGGCGGATAAACTCAGCCTTAACATGCAGAACACACCCATGAAGGAAAACCTGGCTTTGAAGGCATGAAACACTGAAGACACACATTTTAGCTGTGGACTCCTGCTTTAAAGGCGCTCCAGCCAAAAAGAATCACTCGCTTGTGTTAAATGTTTTCCCTTTAGAAACAGTGCAAGAGGCTGTGGTGCACCAGTGCGGAGGGGGACCATAAAGGATGTCGCACGCAGCACATGCCTCTGGCTGACGGCACAGACTGTGGCCATGGGATGGTAAGACGGCACACGCGTGGACTCCTGCATCCACCATTCATCATACAAATTAATTATATTTACTAAAAACCAACTAAAGTTGAGACCCCCTGTGGTCTTTTACTGTTTAGTTGTCATTATTCATTTGCTTTGTTTCGAGAGGCCCTCCAGGTGCCTGTTGAGAGTCACTGATCCCAGTTCCCCTATGAAATAATTACACCCAGTTCAACCAAGTGTCTCTTGATCCTGAACTTGGAGTCGCTTCTGACTCTGGCTGCAGATGTACTATTATTTTTTTTATGACGATGCCACAGTGAGCTGTTTTTTTATTAATAGTGTTGTTAAAGAAATACACACTGGCACAAGCAGAACTTTCTTCCCTGGTTCACTTTCTTTAATTATGCATTGCTCCCCTGCCTGTGTTCTGGTTGCAGGAACCCATGTAAATGTAGTCAGGTGCTTGTTAGAAACTTGATGCTTTACCCTTAGTGTTGTTACAGGTCCCCAACCCCCATTAGCGTTCATGTTCTCCTCTCTCTGGGATGTTATGCTAATTACCACTGAGACGGCCGGGTCAGTCACTGCGGATACAAGGAAAGAACGGCTGTTCGAGGAGGGGGGGCTCGCAGGGGAAAGACAGAGAGGGGAAGGAAAAGAGAGTGAAGCGGTGAAGAAAAGGAGAGGGAGTCTCGAGAGGCGAAGGTGAAGACGTGAATCCTTTGAAAGAGGATGCTGCATGCCGTTCACAGTTGAGTCACCTTGATGTGAACCCGTGACCCCGAAACCTCTTTAAAAGGCGGGTGAGCGGGTCAGCGGTCGGGCCGTAACAGAGCCAGCGCTGCTACAAGAGGCCTCACATCAGTGATTCTGCGGAGTAGGAGGTGGGAGGAGAGCAGCGCGGAGGACGCGGTGGGCTGGTGTTTAGCATTCAGGACACGCATGAGGGAGAAAGGGCGAGCGTAGGAGCCTCCTCCCGTGAACGCTCTGCCCCACAGCTTCACACGACTCCCTCTCCTCCCTCACGTCAGCTCGGACCTGGCTGGGCTCTGACACGCTCGCTCCCATATGACTGTAATGTGTGTGTGCGTCGGGCCGAGCGCCGGGCTCCTCTCCGTGCGGGGCGCTGTTTGAAGTGGTGCGGGTTGAAAGCGAGGGGGGGGGGGGTCCTGCAGCGCCGCTCACCTGCTTTCATGTGGCGTTCCTGCCGGTCCCGCGTCGGGCGTCTGACGACCCGACGCTCCCGTTCCTCCGCTGCCGCTGCTCCGTTCTCATTCTCATGCTCGTCCTGCCTTTTACCCAGTCATGTGGTTCATGTCTGAGGCTTTGCAGGGTCTGGGGTCAGGCTCCCGGCTCTGGGATGTCTGCAGAGCCCTGAGGGGGGAGTGTCGGCGCTGGAGGATTACAGCTGTGGCCTCTATGGGGGGAACCTAGCAGCAGGTATTATCTAATAAACCCCGGACGCTCTGGAGAGAGGAACCTCCTGTCCAGTTGTGTAAAGTGCGTCTCTGCGAGCGTCCGACACCTCTCGAGGCTGCGTCGTCGGGTGGGAGGGTTTTGTTCCACCAGCTTATGAAACAATGTTCCGACCACGCCGGGTAATTGAGGTCAGTGCCTGAGGAGTGGGAGAGAAGCACGTCCTCTGAGCGAAGACTGGGGGGAGAGAGAAACCAGTTTGTTTGTACACAGCTTAGTTGAAATGGGGCAACGGACGCTGCGCGGCTCCTGGTTCGCTTTCTCCCCCGCTGTTCCCTTCTCCTACAACCCCCCCCCCCCACTCTCTTTTGCTCAATGGGTCCACTCACAAGGGTGCCGGCGTGAATAATGTGGTCACATGACCCCTCGGCGGCGGGCGCGTCTGTCATCTCGCTCAGTGGGCCGCGCTCTAACGAGGGCACCCCATCACTTGTCTATAAATACTGCCACCACCCCTCCATCCTCTCTCCTCCCGCTCTTTCTCCCCGCAAGGACCCGGCTTACCTCACTTTAAGTGCACGAGCGGCGTGCGTCTCCACTGTGCCAGAAAGCGTGGTCGGTTTAGCAGCTAGTCGGTTAAACTTTTGATGTGTTGCTGTTTTTATCGTCCTCGGTTTTGTTCATTTTATGACCAATTAAATGGTGAAAGTGGTTTAGTGCGGACTTGTTGCTTTGTATTACTCAACTTCGTTGGTGTCGACCCCCAGAGCTTCTCCTCACGCTCTAAATAGGGGCTTCGTGGAGTGGTAAATGCATAGTGAAAACTAGTTTTTGATATGGAGCACATTCCTCAGAACAGAACGACGAGCTGCTCTGGTTTCAGCCAATTACACTGAGGTAGTTGGGTCTTGAAAAGCGAAGCCGGAGCGTTGGCCGGAGCTCGCTGGCAGCCGACAGGCTGGTGGAACGATGCTGGGACGGGGTGCGTGTCGCAGATATCAGCGTCATCTAATCTCGGGACATTTGCAGGAGGTGCAGTCGTCGCACACATCCACGGATTTACACGTGTGAACGCACAGTCTAACAATTACAGGAGCCCAACGTTTACAGTCCCCACTATGGGTTCTGTTGTACACGCATCTTAAATCCAGATGGGCTGAATTAAGTCCTCAATCAAATATTCGCCTGTAAACAAAACCAGATGAGCGGCATCGTTCGGCGCGGTTGGATTCCAGCCCGTTGTGTTCGCAGCTCAAACCGCGTTCGTCAGAGAAGCAGCCGTGACGTCCACTCGACGGGCGACTGAGCGAAAACTCCCACACCTCAGGAACCAAAGTAATCACCTACAACTTTTTCCCATTAAGCAAAATCATTGAATATTAAGAATATGAGTGCGGCTTCAAAGTAGTAGAGGTCAGCGAATCTCCATAATTGGACAGAGAATGCGATAAGTGAGGAAAAGTGGGAACAAGCAGCTCCATTAAAAGTCAGTCTGTGCAAATCCAGCTTATAATATTAACTTCCAGTTATCACACATGACACTGAATCCAGTCCTGCTGCGAGCGAGCACCAACCGTGCGCTGCCAAATGAAAGGTGACGCCTTGTGGAAATGTCTGTGTCAAAATGACAGAGTGCGGCCTCGTGAAAGAGGGCGTGTGCCTTCTCATTCCTGCGCGTGATGTACGACTCCCCGCAACCGTTTCCCGGCAATTACAGGTGCGAGCGTCCAAAGCGCCCAGCAGATGCATGGAGAGACAGACGTTCCCATGGTCACTGCTGTGGAGCCAGCGGCTGTTTTCCTCCTGTTTTCAGGCCTGTTTTTTGCAGACTACATGCTTCTCCGTGTGCGTTGACATGTGTCGTGCAAGGTGTTGTGGAGTCTGTGTGAGATTCCTAATTTGAAACACGTGCTAGTCACAGCTGGATAGGTTTCCCTGACAAAAAACCCCTTTAATGCCTCTCCACATTCGCAGCTCAGGAACACTCTGACCATTCTCTGACAGCGCGGCCGCCGGTATCACTCGTTTGAGCTTTGCCAAGGCTGCTCGCTGTTTTCCAAGGGTGTGTTTGTGCGCTTCGAGAAGAGAAGAGAGGCTAATTGGAAATGAGCGTGGCCCCCAGATGCCTCTGAGCAATCACACACAAACATACACACACGCACACACACACACACACGCACACACACACACACACACACACACACACACACACACACACACACACACACACACACACACACACACACACACACACACACACAGATGTTTTTTCCCTTTTGCTCCCTCTCCTCCTTTCTTCCTTTCACCCACATCACCTTTTCAAGCCAAACAAAAAGGTTGTAAACACAGTGTGTCAGTGGGGGAGTGGAATGCCTCAGAGGCTTACACAGACTTTGGCCCTCCTTGACAGGCGCACCGCCTCGAGTTTGACAGCTCTCGGCTCCCTCTGCCTGCATGGTGGAGCCATCTAGGGAGGGATGAGTGTGGACGGGATGCCAAGGTCCAGGTTAACAGTGCTAATTTAATGCAGAAGCAGAGACCTTGGGTTAGTTTTTTTCCCGGTCGACACCAGGGACCAGCACCTGTTTGTCTTTTCATGTTCTGATATTTGCACCTGGATTATTTTATCAAGTGACTTTTTCATTTTGCTCTGTACTGTGAATCTAGTGTTTGTGCTTCAACTCAACTATCTGGGATTTCAGTTTGCGTTTTCACTGGAGCCAGACAGGAAGACGACGTGGGGCCATTAACACCCTTGGCTTGTTTAGTCCAAACCCAGTGCCAGTGCCATTGTCATTGTGCCCCTGGTTAACATTAACTACCAAGCAGACTTCACCGTGTTGAGGATTGAATGACTTCAGCTGCGGTGGAACAGTCATGGGTGGTAGTTGGATTTCTGGCGTTGTCCAGGTGCCAGTTTGAACGTAAACCTCTAAAAATGACACAGACTGAGCATCTTTACTTCTCCCGAGGAGCCGCGCGGCCGAACTTCCTGATATCAAGCCAGCAAACGAACTTTGTTCCCCTTGTTATCACAGCTCTAGAGTTTCCCCATCGTGGTGCCAATGCTCCTCGTGCCTGTGTGTCCGGACGTCGGGCTACGTACCCAGACAGACGCCGTCTTGTCCTGCATTCTTTCAGTGAACAGGACCCTCCGATATCTTAGCTGTTGAGGAGGGGATTTGGTTACGCACAAAGGGAAATGGGCCTGGCCTGCTTTGCTTATGAAAGCAGCGCTAGTCCTTCTTGGCAAAGGGTGGTTAGTGTTTGCTAACAGGCGCCGACTGTATGGAAGCTCTGTGTTACGGGTTCAAAAATGATTAAAAATGCCAGGTTATTTTTTTTTACATCGCTTTATTATTATTATTACAAAAGCGTAGTTTCACAGTTCCACAAAGTATCAGTACAAGAAGACAACGGTGCACCATCCACAGCTGTTTAAGGCTTCATGCTTGTCTTTCAAGCTGTCATTGTTTTTGACAGGATTTCTGTGTGTGTGTGTATGTGTGTGCGTTCACATGCAGTATTGCAGGCATGGGATGTGTGTAAACAAGGAGTTGGACCTGCAGCCGGTGCATGGGGAGTGGGGTCCCTGGGGTCCTTACAGCGCCTGCTCCAGGTCCTGTGGTGGAGGCACGCGAAGCACCGCAAGAGACTGCAATAAGCCTGAGTAAGAGAACGCTGTGACAATCAGCATCATCACAGACTGCATACATGTGCATATATGTTGTTAGTTAGAGGTTCAGGGAGTCCTTTTCACCCACACTAGGCCCAGGAACGGTGGAAAGTTCTGTGTGGGTCGCAGGATGAAGTTTCGCTCGTGCAACACTGAGCCGTGTCCACGTGGACGCAAAGACTTCCGTGAAGAGCAGTGCTCCCAGTTTGACGGCAAGCACTTCAACATCAACGGCCTACCTCCCACCGTCCGCTGGGTCCCCAAGTACAGTGGCAGTGAGTACAGCAGAGCAGCAAGCAGACAGTAGAAGACAGTGATGCATTTATTTAAGTCTTCGTCTGCAGTTGTTTTCTTTCTCTGCTCTTGAGAAGAAAATGCATCCCAGTGAATTGTGTTCGTTAGCGCACACATCTGTGCTGCAACTTGAGCGATACCTCAGATAAAAGGCGCCCTTAAGTACACACTTCGTGTGACCTACACAACAGCAACATTAAAGCAGCAAGCCTTCCAACCATCGGAGCCCTCTGCGGTTTTCCCCCTAGCAGCCATATCTGAGTCCCTGCCAAGGCGGCCGCCGAGCTACATGAGATTAGCATCTGGCAAAGACCACCGTGTCTAAGTTACTGCAAGCCATTATTTCATTAACCGATGCTACACAAGGGGGCAGATCCTGGAACCAGCGCTTTGTCCAAGCCAATTCCAGCCAAAGTGTGTTCTAGAGTCATGTCTAGGCTTTCCATCTTCATTTTATGAACGTCTATCTATGAATTGTTTTCTTTCTCCCCTCAGTACTAATGAAGGATCGCTGTAGGCTCTTCTGCCGGGTTTCTGGCACCATGGCCTACTATCAGCTGAAGGACCGGGTCGTCGACGGCACGCTGTGTGGCCCAGACACTTACGACATCTGCGTTCAAGGCCTTTGCAGGGTACGTCCCTCCGTCTGTGTCAATATTTAAACCCAGCAGTTGAGTGTGTGATATCAGATCGCTCCCAATCACCGGTTCTGTTTGTGGCCCTTCAGCAAGCCGGCTGCGACCATGTACTCAACTCGAAGGCCAGGCACGACAAGTGTGGAGTGTGTGGTGGAGACAACTCGTCATGCAAAACCCTGGCTGGGACCTTCAACGATGCCCAGTATGGTAAGCCTCCGTGCTCACGTTACACTTGCAGTACACCGATAGCCGAGTGCTCGCAAAAACGCCGCTGCAGTTAAACATACAGCACGTCAGCAGCTGCAGCAGCAGGCGGCGATAAATGACATGCAGTAAACACAGGAGCCAAGAACCACATGCTATGCGCTGCTTATATTTATTCATATCTGCACGACTGCCACTGATCAACGCAGCGCTCTCGCTGTGTGGAGCTTCGGTATCACCTGGCGTCACTCAGCTGCCCTGTTTAATGTGAGGTTAACTGTGGGCCAACTGCTGACTTTAAGTGTGGGCAGCAAAACAGAAGAAGCACTGGTAATAAAGCCTCATGCTAACTTCACGGTAATGTGCAGAAACGTCATCTAAATGGTAATGGTCCACATTTATAAACCCGTCCAGGGTCCAAAGCTCTTTACAGTAACAAGGCCGAAACTTGTGTGGGGTTCGGTGTCTTGCCCAAGGACATTTCAACATACTGACCATGGCAGGGGCTCAAACCACCAACCTTGTGGTTAGAGGACAACCAACCACCCCTAGTTGATTTGTCTGTCCATCTGTCATCATTGTCTCTACACATGCTGTGTTTGTATTACCAGCATCCTGTTACCAATTCAGTCAGTATAATATTATTTGATCTGACTTGAATCCAAGTCTTATGATGGATGTTGGAAACAATGTAAGCTAGTATCTGTCCAATATGAACAATCCTTGACACTTGACAGTTCTTGACAGTGTGGACAGAGACTCATTTGCAGAGCAGTTGTGATAAAAGGAAGAATTTGAAACCAGGTGCTGCCCCCGAGTGGCTCCTGATTCATTAAACATAATGGTATTAATATTTGTGTTAGAGTATTTTGGCAGCAGTAGTAAGTAGGTAGTAGGTGTAAGTAGATAAAAGGCCACATGGGAGCGGGCTGAGCTCCCATAATGAAGAGAGTGGATGCTGACAGTCCTGGATACTGGAGTCAGATAATTCAGAATTTGTCTTATTTCGCTCCCCGCCCCGTCTTCTGTCTGTCTCTGCATTTTTGTTGGTTCACATTGTTCACATCTTTGTTTCTTTATCGTTTTCTGTTAGTTTATCATGGAGCAACAGGCCCAGTGTAGTAATTACAGGCCAAAGTTAGGTCCCTGGAATAATTACATATCATTTCATGGTTGGACCATTGAGACAGGGCCATTTTATTATTTCTTTCTGTTTAATCGTGTCACCCTCTACGTCTCGTCTCTTTCAGGTTATAACACAGTGGTGCGTATCCCAGCTGGAGCCACCAACATTGACATCAAGCAAGTCAGTTACTCCGGAAAGCCAGAAGACGACAACTACCTCGGTCAGTGCTTTAAAACAACACGGCGTCAAATTGCAGGTTTTCCTTGTGAATCGGTGGAAAATGGAAACGTCTATAGACCCTACGTTCATCCATCGTAGCTCGTGGGTCAACGCCATTATCGCCTAACAGCCGTAAACCAGCCGGACCCGCTGACCTAAACCTGTACAGACAGGCTTTTAGGGGAAGAGGAAACGGAGACATGATCCACGGTGTTGTCAAAGTGTTTTCTCAAGGGAAAGGAAACTGTCATTTATGCTGAGTGCATGTGGAGGAAACATGCAGGGGCACCGGTCCGTTCGCTCAGGAGTGCCAGTCTCATGATAAAGATAAATGGGGCAGCAGTAGGTGCTAATTGGAGGCATGTGGAGCCCAGGCCAAATGTAAGTGGATATAGAAGTAGAGGGTTAGATGGACCTACTGGGCTCACGGTGTGTGTCTGCCTCTGACAGCGTACGCACTCGAGTGTGTGTGAGAGCGAGACTCAGACGGAGGAAAAGCAGAGATGCCGTTGCTTGTGTTTTGTAAGGGCGGACGCCGCGTTTCAGATGGTTCAAGTCGGGTTCAAGATGTTTTAAGTTGAACAGTCACAAAGCACATCTGGCAGAGGCTCGTCGCCACACTGCTGTGAGCAGGTCGGGCCCCGCTGTTTATGGGCCGGCAGCGTCTGGGCTGATGTTTGCGATGCCTGGAAAGCTCTGTCCCTCTCACACAGACGTGACTCCCATGTGTCACCATCAAGACCTCGGTGGAATGTGTGGAATTCAAACGTATCTTTTATTTATTGACCTCTCTGACTCACAATGGACAGATGTTTATAATGGGTGTGGTCCTAAGTGGGCTGGGTGCTTATTCCTCCATGACAAATTGCTGCAGCTCCTCTAAATTCTGCGTTTGTCTCCCATGGACGTTAACCTTGATTCTCAATAGCACGGACCTGGGCTTTGAGTTGGCTTTGGTTTCTAGGACCTTGGTCTTGTCCATAAAAAGTCTTGTATCAACTTTAGCAGCAGATTTATTTAGATCATCCGTCAAAATGTCAACATGGTCTTCTTTCCTAATGATCTCATGCGGCTGAAGTTTGAACTCATTGACGCTGGGTTAAACTCGTACCTCCTCTGCCACTGAACAATAAGTGCAAATGACTGTTTCTCATTGCAGCACTATCTGATAGCCAGTCCAACTCCCTCCTAAATGGGAATTTTGTGGTGGCCATGTTCAAAAGGGAAATCACCTTCAAGGGAACTGTCATTGAGTACAGTGGCTCAGACACAAAGGTGGAGCGGATCAACTGCACCGACCGCATCGAGGAGGAGCTCGTTCTGCAGGTGAGACGTCAGCGTTTCCCGCTATTTGCCTTTTCCACTTCGCTTCACTCTCACTCCACACGTCTCTCCGTCTTTTGACTAAGCCTTTCTGACCCTCGTAGGTTCTGTGTGTGGGAAACCTCTACAACCCAGATGTCCGTTACTCCTTCAACATACCAATTGAGGAACACAGGGAGCAGTTTGTGTGGGATCCCTCAGGGCCCTGGCTCGAGTGCAATCGCATTTGTCAGGGTAGGAGTTCAGCTCGGCTTGTTTTTGAATTTCAAAAGGCTCAAAGCTGCTGCTGAAAACCAGGCAGTGCTCATGTATTATATTCCATAAACTGTCTTGATTAACCAGTTGATCGCTTAACAGTTGTTGTCAGACATTTTAGACAAACATATTAAACTACATAAATATTTACCTCCGTATCAATGGATCATCTTCAATTATTTGGTACAAACCAGCTGTTTTTCTTTTGTAAATGCTTCTGTTTCTTTAACTTGGCCAATGTAAAATTGTATTTATAGTAAAATTGTATTTATAAGTAACAGTTTATCTCCCATGGATTTGTGTTACATTGCATTGTGATGCATACTGCACACACATCCTTGGGTTTACTTCCTCCTCTCTCTCTCCTCCTAACCTCAGTGTGCCTTCATTTTACCAGGCCCCCAAACAGCAAACTAGTGAGGCTCCCACTGGGCCCCAGTAAATTGACGATGTTTGCAGGGTCTCAGGAGAACATCCACTTTGCTCATCTTTGTGCGCGTGTTTCTGTAGGTGAGCGGAGGCGAAAGGTCGTGTGCGTGCGTAAGAGCGACCACCTGGAGGTGTCGGAGCAGCGCTGCGAGCGCCTTCCTCATCCCGCCGCCCTCGCAGAGCCCTGCAACCCCGACTGTGAACTCAGGTGCGCGTTAGCAAAGCATGACCCACGACCTCCAGTCCCACGGGGCGCCACGCCGACGGCTCTGCATCCGTTCTAACGCAGGTGGCGCGTGGCCGGGAAGAGCGAGTGTTCCGCCAAGTGCGGGCCCGGCTTCCGCAGCCTGGACGTCCACTGTATGAAGTACAGCCTGGTGAAGAGGCTCAGCGAGAGGATGGAGGCCGGCGCCTGCGCGGACGCCTCGAAGCCTCAGACCAGGGAGCCGTGCCACGGGGACTGCCTGCTGAAGAACTGGCAGTACGGCGCCTGGTCGCAGGTACGGACCGCCCCCGGGCCGCGCGGCGCCCGCGCCGCCGCCTCGTTAAGTAATCGGCCGTCTGCGCTTTGCAGTGCTCACAGACGTGCGGCCGCGGGAGCCGCAGCAGGGAGTCGTACTGCATGAACAACCTGGGCAGGCGGCTGGTGGACGGCGAGTGCAACGAGCACCAGAGGACGCTCACCGAGGCCTGCAACGAGCAGCCGTGCCCGAAGTGGGCCGTCAGCGAGTGGAGCGAGGTGGGCCGAGTGGAAATGAAGCGCGTGAGAGCGCAACGTCGCATGACGCGCACAATGTCCCTGTGAATGACCTCTCCTCCGCCGTTCCCCCCCCCCCCCGTCTCCACCTCCAGTGCCTGGTGACCTGTGGGAAGGGGGTGAGGCACAGGCAGGTGTCCTGCAGGACTGGAGCTGGGGAGAAGCTGGGCGAGCACGTGTGCGACGCGCCCAGCAGACCCCCCGCTGTGGGGAGCTGCGAGCTGCCGCCGTGTGCCTCCTGGCAGGTCGGCGCCTGGGGAGCGGTGAGACCCACGAGCACGCACACGCACACACACAAGTACACACACGCACACACACGCACACACACACGCGCACGCACGCGCGGTCGGGCGGCAGCACCGGGGCCACGTGATGCCGCACGCCGCTCCACGGAGGAAACGGGTTTCACGCGTGCCGCTGGACTCGCGTCTGTGGCTCTGTGTGCGTGTGTGGCCGCAGCCGGAGAACGCGGCGCGGCGAGGGATGTAAGCTGATCTACCAGCGAGCGAGCGAGGGGCGAGCGAGCGAGGAGCTGCCATTTCCTCCGCCGCGCTTTCACTTCGCCCTCATATCCTGTCAGACTCACACACGTCTTATTATGCATTCATGTGTCATTCAAGCACTGTAAAGATTCAGGCCTGTTATTGTTGGGCATGAATGGGCTTCCTCATCCATTCATAGGCTAGTTTACACATGTAAGTCTAATATATTTTATTTACAGAGCTGGAGAATTTGGGCTCATTATAATTTGCAGCTCAAATAAACCTGTGTCACTTCCACCTCAACATCGCCCCATGTTTAAGTTAGGAACTGGGTGAAGGGTCAGATGGGGAGCGTGTGTTTACGTGTGGGGGTCTCGTTCAGGCTGAGCTGGACCTTTACTCTCCGTGTGCGGCTGTGCTTTGCAGTGCGCGGTGACCTGCGGCCACGGCTTCCAGATGAGAGCCGTGCGCTGCGTGCTGGGGAGCTACGGCGCCGCCGTGGACGACAGGGACTGCAACGCTGCCGCCCGACCGCGGGACAGTCAGGTGGGAACCCGACCCCTCGGCGCCGGCGCCGCGAAGCCGGACCGGGCGCTCACTCTGGTGCTTTTGTGTGTGTGTGTGTGTGTGTGTGTGTGTGTGTGTGTGCGTGTGTGTCTGCAGGACTGCGAGGTGCCGGCGTGCCCCTGGGCCTCCGCGGCTCGGAGCACGCCGCAGCCGGACGACGCGGCGGCGCAGCTGCAGGTTCAGTGGCGGTTCGGCTCCTGGACGGCGGTAAGAGACGCTTGATTGGACCAATCCAAGGGCAGTTTGTGTTTATGTGTGCATTTGTTGTCTGTCTGCTGGAGGTTGTGGGGGTTCAGATGGAGCTGAATGCAAGGAAAGCTGCAGCAGTGATGCGTCTCTGGCACATGTGTACAAATAGTCGACTTTATTGTTTGTGCCAACATTCCTTCAGGTGGTACTGTACATAGTCCCTTTAAATCAACGCCAGATTCCGTCTGAACACGACGCCGGCACGAGCACACGCGTCACCATGAGTGTCACCGATATCACGCGCATTAACGGGCCTCTGAGCATCGGATTGCACCGGTTGCCATTTTGGCCCTTGGTGCAATTTCACTCCCAGGGTCTCATGTAGATCTGAACGGAGCTGCACTCCGAGGAAGCGCCCGCCGCCGCGTTGCAGCGTTTCTGACGTTCCGCGTGACGTTCCGCTGTGTCCGCAGTGCTCCGTGTCCTGCGGCCGCGGGAAGCAGGCGCGCTACGTCAGCTGCAGGGACGCCCGCGGAGGCGTGGCCGACGACGCGTCCTGCGCCCACCTGGCCCGGCCGCCCGAGACCTCCGCCTGCTTCAGCCCCTGCGGCCAGTGGCGAGCGGGGGAGTGGTCCCCGGTGAGTGATTGACGCAGAGGTCTGTTACGACAGAATACATGCGTATATAGGCAGGGCACAGGAGAAAGGGTTGACGATGTCACTAAAAGACCAGTGGGACTGTTTAAGTGGTAATGAAGGTGCCAAACATGATTTACTGGTATTTTATTGTGCTCTTTAGTCACTGGATCACATTTACTGACATCCTTCCAAATCTAAAAGCCAAAAGGCTTAACTTCATTAAATTCATGTCACTAAGTTGATTTCTACTTTCTCGTTGTGAAGCAATATGTGAAAGAAAACAGCTGGAAAAAGCTGGAGCTGAATTTGGAACCTGGAGGTGACTTATACTGTATAACTTGGAGCCGACTTAGAACCTGGACCTGACTTAGAACCTGGACCTGACTTAGAACCTGGAGCTTACTTAGAACCTGGAGCTTACTTACTGTAGAACCTGAAGTTGACTTAGAACCCGGACCTGACTTAGAACCTGGACCTGACTTAGAACCTGGACCTGACTTAGAACCTGGAGCTGACTTAGAACCTGGAGCTAACTTACTGTAGAACCTGGAGCTGACTTAGAACTTGGAGCTGACTTAGAACCCGGACCTGACTTAGAACCTGGAGCTGACTTAGAACCTGGAGCTAACTTACTGTAGAACCTGGAGCTGACTTAGAACCTGGAGCTGACTTAGAACCCGGACCTGACTTAGAACCTGGAGCTGACTTATACTGTATAACTTGGAGCCGAACCCGGAGCTTACTCAGAACCCGGACCTGACTTAGAACCCGGACCTGCTGCAGAGGCCTCGTGCTAAAGCGAGTCGGACGGCAGCAGGCCCTCGGGCCGCCCCCCTTCCTCACACCCCTGTGCTCTCTCCTCCGCGGCCCAGTGCTCCGCGACGTGCGGCGTGGGCAGAGCTACCAGACAGGTGGTCTGCTCCAACTACCACCAGCCCGTGGACCAGGCCTTGTGCGACCCGGACGAGCGGCCGGGCGCGGAGCAGGAGTGCGCCGCCGCGCCCTGCTCCTCCGTCTACCAGCGGCAGCGCATCAGCGACCAGCCCTACGGATACCCCCAGGACCCCCGGCATCACCCCGGCCACAGCAGCTGGAACGTGCCCTCTGCAGACAACCAGTGGAGGACCGGACCCTGGGGCTCGGTAGGTCGGACTTACAGCACATGGAGGCACTGCATGTGCATTATTGTAGATCAGATTCACCTTTATTGTCATCACACATTACGCTGGACCTATTATACAATGGGAACTTTGGCATTAGGCTCATTTTTAGCTGTGAAACTCGGCTCAATGTCTGTTGGAGGACAAATGTTCAGGCTCACTGTGCTGTCCTCCCTCCACACAGACCTGAATGCACCCACTCCCACCGACAGTGGGGATGTGTCATTTTAATTGGATGCAGAGTTCACCTACTGCCCTGCTCAAGGCCGCGTTGCAGAAGAACACTTTTTAATGGCGTATCTGGGTTTGGAGCGCTGCATCTTGGTGCCTGCATGTATTTGGGTTGTGACGGGAGCGTTTGCTGGTCTCTCCAGTGTTCCAGCACCTGCGCAGGAGGCTTTCAGAGGCGAGTGGTCGTTTGCCAGGACGCCGACGGGCGGAGCAACAGCTACTGCGACGAGAGAGTCAAACCTGCCGAGTCCAAGAGCTGTGACTCCGGGCCCTGCCCCATGTGGAACTATGGCGTCTGGGGAGAGGTGAGGGGCTGTTTTCACCTGCTCAGAGGAAACCTTACGTTTACAGCACCGTCTGCTTCATCCCCTGCGTCTTTCTCCTATTGCACTGAAGCAGATTAAAGGATGCCCACAGTAATGATGACATTGTGACATTATCATGGGTTTTAAACGGCTCTTGTTTGCCGCTCAGTGCACCCAGACGTGCGGCGGCGGCAGGAGGACTCGCCTGGTGGTCTGCCAGAGGCCCAGCGGCCAGCGGATGAGCGACTACAACTGTGACGTGCTGGACAAGCCGCCCGACGTGGATCGGTGCAGCCCGCGGCCCTGCCCGGGCGCCGCCTCCTGGCGCCAGCGCCCGTGGAAGCCGGTACGATAAAGCTAACGCGCGCGTCACTGTGAGTAGACCTGGCGCGTGCTGAGCGCGCGCGCTGCGTAGCGGGTCCGCTGACGTGGGCCCTGTGGATGTGGAACCTCCGCCGGCCCACCCACACGGGCCTGCAGTGGCATGGTGCTGATTAGAAAGAGGAAAAAAAAGGGAAAATACACAAAAACACAATGCTGCTCCACTTAGGGGATCATTAAACACACATGGGTTTCATTCGGAGCCATGGCTCCAAATTAAACCTATAAATCAGGACAGTGAGTCCAGCAGTTTTACGTATGTACTCTAGAAAGTATTTATTTCATATATGAGGCGTGAAGTAGACTCTTTGTTGTTATTGCTGTATCAGAAGTACACAAGTGTATATTTGTGTATAAGAGTTAATATGATGGCCTTTATTGGACAGCAACAATTATGTATATGTATCTTTGTACAGTATGATTTTTTGTGATTCCTTTTGATGTTTTAATATTTTTGCTGGTGCTCTTAGTCAGACCTCTATCTCTCTATGGGTAAATACAGTTTGTACAGAAGAAAATATTTTAAAATCATATTTCATTCGTATTTTTGATAATGTGTTTTTTAACTGTTAATCGTTCTTGCTTTATATACGGTTGAACTAAGAAAGTTACGAGTACTTTACCTGCGTATTGTTACATTCAGTCAAGCTATTGCTTAAATGAACCAGTGGTACGGAGGCGAGCCGTACCGTCGTATCTGTGAAGAGAAGTCGGTCTCAGATTCAGTCTGTTACACACAGGTACATGAACCAAACTGCATCAGTACGTGTGATGGTCTGCTTCTCATTATAATAAGGTGCTTTCGAATTAAGATAAGATTTTTATCATGTCTTCAGGTTTAAAATGAATTAATTTATTCTGCATCAGTGCAGCTTCCTGAACACAGCAAACAAAGTGAGCCTTTTTTTGCAGTTCTTACGTCCATAAAACAAACCTAAGCGAACAGATACCTCTTATTTTGTGTCTTCATTCCTTTGGCAAGTTTTTGTAATTCTGAAGGATGTTTTTTTTTTAATGAATCTTATTTATTTGTTCATAACAGATTAATTGTTGTAGCTTTAAACGTCTGATTTAACGTGAGGTAACGCTTTACTTGAATTATTTGCCATCGCCCTCGCGTCCCCAGAACAAATGTGACAGCGACCCAGTGTAAGCACCACTAAAGTGCAGCGTGGAGACAACAAACACGAGCTGACACCGTTTCCAAAATCCTATTTATTAAAGAGCCATTTCTAAATAAGCCATAATCATTAGGTTATCTGTGATGGTCATACATGTCATGCAAGGACCAGCTCAGGACCTTGAGTGGTTTGACCTCTGACCTCGAGGTGCTCTGCAGGACTTACAGGTGACGGCTGTCTTTGCTCTGCTCCTCTTATTTATTTACCTCCCTATTTCTTCCTAAAAAAGGGTCTGTTTCAGTTTTTTCTTTTTTTTTTATGATCATCTGATAAATCTGCACTGACCGGTCATTTACATGCGAGCTAGCGAGTGCCTTGTTACGTTAATCCTGTATTTCTGATGCTTTATCTCAAGGTTGAAGTGACCAAAGGATCAACTTGTCTAAATTTTAAAGTTTAGTAAGGTTTTCATTTATACAGCTATACGTTAATCATGGATCATTTTACTGACCACTGCTACACCATAAAATTACATACTGTCATGTAGGGCATCGCCGTGTGGAGCTTTGTGACACACTAATTACTAACTAATTACTGATTTCAGGGCGCAAAGTCTCATTTAAGGTCCTTTTTAAAGATGCCTAAGTTGTAGAGTTAAAATATTCCACAACAAAAGCTCCTCAGCCAGTTGCAGTGGGCTGCTCCACTCGACTCCACTTCACTTTGATTCGTTCATGTTTTTTTTTTGCTATTTCTTTCGTTCACATGCAAAATTACATACAAATGTTTAATAAACGTTTTTTTCATCATTTCATTTTCATTTTCATAAAGACAATTAAAAAGGAATAACTGTGAAATACGTGTTGTTTCTCAATGCAGAACATTAATGACAAACTAAACGCAGGGATGTTCCTTTGGCAAATAGTCACTTCTTTGTATTGTACAAATGAATATGAATAATATAACATTTGCTTAGAATACTCCAGTATATCTGCACCATAGTAGCTGTAGTCCCTTACTTTGACTTGTTCCTCATAGTGTAGAAACACGGCAGCCATTTTCTTTTTAAACTCTTAAAGCAGTTATTTTATAATTTCCCTGGAGATAAATATATGCAGGCCAAATCAAAGTCTGCGCTGGCTGCCACATCTGTTCACCATTGAAATAATGGCTCTCTTTGGTGCATTTGGCCCAAAACCAACAGAGAACAACTTTTACAACAACAACAATAGGTTTTACTGGAGGCTGGCAGTGGTTGTTTAGCTGTGGAGGTCCAAAGCCAAGAAGTGATTATTCATTCAGTCGTATATGTACGTACGTTCATAATGTGCTGTTTGCTGCAGAGAAGCTAATTGTAATTATTTTGACTTTCTAAATATTTGAGCAATAATTAATATACTGTAGCACAGTGTAAAAAAATGTGCCCTTTACAGTTAAATATTGTCCCCATTAATATCTTAAAGCTGTAAAATGTATTATTCCAGAGACATCACAAGGGCATGTTCATCAGGTTATTTAATAATAATTAATATTTCATATTTCTCAAAACATCAACTCGCCAAAACACACTCAGAAAAAAGACACAAAAGAATTACAATATTTATTGCACAGAATAGAAATAGGACATGTGTATCGGGAACTCTGAGGAATGTAAACATCACTAATGATAATTACCTCGAGAGCAGCGTCGTTGTCCAACGTGCAAGCAGCAGCCCGTGAGCTGTGAGCGATCAGGCGACCGCCGAGGCACCGCTTGAGTCATTTATGCCCGTGTGTAGCTAATGAAAACACAGCGCTTCCTGTGGGGAGTTCTCATGGAGCGGAGCTAAGTGCAGTGTCTGTGAGCTAATCATGCTGTTGAAATGAAATGAAAGCCACATGCACTGACATACGTGACTCCGGCCCGAGGGCAGTGGGCAGGCGCAGCCTCCAAACCTGGCGCCCCGGGGTCAGCCGGTCCTGACATCACTGGGCTTGTGTTTCGTGATCCTGCCCATATGCCAGTCGCATGTGACTGGAGCATGGCTTCAATTTACATCTGAGACGGAAGATAATGTTTCGTTTCTGCCTTTGTCAAAAGCAAAACAGCTCAGTTGATGATTGGCTGCTTAAAAGTCAAGTAACTATGACCGGCATATGCAGACAGCCCAGATGTCATGAGATGTTATTGGAAATTCCAAATATTTGGATCAGATTGTGGCTTTTACACGGAGACAGTCTTTTAACATGTTGCACATTGTATTATGGATATTTTCTGCTGGCAACTTGCACAAACAACAGCTAAAGTACAATCTTGATTTTCCATCTGCAAGAATGAAAGCTGGCTCCAAACCACAGTGAACACGGCATAAATTCAGAGGAGACCATGTAGTCGAGGTCCAGTAGATGAAGAGCATGGAAGCGTTTAGGGCCATTGTACGACAGGGAACAGTGCATGCTTTCCGGCTAATCAGCTAATTGTTTCAGCTCTGCCTCCTATTTCTGACTCCTTCATATCGTGGGAGCTGGTCTCCTTCAGGCCTGTCGGTTCTCTCCTGCCTGCTTCTATTTCATAGCAACTCCACATGTTGGCAGATGTGAGGACGTGTGGGTTCCTCAGTTGCTTCTTTTCAAATGTTACACTAAGTCTCAACCTGTTCTCCAGGTGCTTTTTGTACTGACTCCCTTCTCGCCCTGGTAGTCGTCTGAGCAGCGCTGGCTGTTTAAGCTCAACGTCTGTTACGGGATAAGCTCCCAGTGGAATGTTTAGACAGACGCAACGACTCAGCTGTTTTGTCCTGTGCTTTTGACTTATGTTTGCTCGGTCCTGTCTGACGGGTGTTGACTTAAAAAGGAAACTGTTTCGAAGAAACATAGGCCGGTTCCACTGCGTGTTTATGCAGAGGCCAAAGTTATACTTGGAGCTCAGGAGACGCTGCTGGGCTCCAGGAGCTCCTGCGGCCGACGGGAAATGATCTCCACGTCGTGTGATTATCTGCTCCCTGGGATGAATCGAGCGACAGAATCAACCCGTCGTGTCCGCCATTAATTAGCAGGCGGCGCGACTTAATGGGTTGGCTGCGTTAGCGGCGTGTGACACGAGCTCCGTGCATGTGTTTGGAACGCCCGTGCACGTGGATGAAAGCGCTGCTGCTCTTCACATTCCACCACGCGGCTCTTACCAGCTGCTCCGGCATGCGGGGTCTCCTCTGCTTTGAAACCTCCCTGCAAAACAAGACAGACAACACAGAAGCAGCCTGGACGTCCCTTGATCCTCTATCTGCCTGCCTCTTGTCTCCTGCTTTGTCCCGTCTGGACCTTCAGTCTCTCAATCTGTGCCTCAGAGAACAAAAGCGACCCTGATAAAGCTGTAACGTGGCACTCTTTGCTCTATTCTCTGCATAGACGCTGCTTAGCATCAGAAATGAAGCCTCAGCCTAGTTTCAACAATCTGCATCGCGCAGCGTTTAAATCCACACATCCTCTGTCGGCCTCACTTGCAAGTTTGTTCTTGCTCCGCGCCTTTGAAGCCTCTACGTAGCTGAACCCACCATATGCTTGCTGTTACCATTCTGCTGCAGTGTGATCGGAATTTGACCTTGGCTCTCACATTTTAGGATACGGACACCATCCGTGGCGTATTTGTGTAGCTGCTTGTCGTTCAGACTGACTTCATTCCTTCAGAAGAGCAGGATTTGTTTTATGACACAGTTTATTTGTATCAATTCTAGCAAAAAGGTCGATCAAACAATAAAAACACGAAGGTCTTTTTTTATTTTTAAGCCCTTAATGTTTCCAAAACACTCATTTACTGCATTTACCACCAAACAAAAAGATGTCATAGCATAATTATAGTTTTCTCCCAGATCAGCTTTAATTTACTAGCGCGAGTGATCCATTGAACACACATTTACATGAAGCTGTTGGGTTCGGGGTGAAATGGTTTTTGTTGCTGCTTTTACAGCCATGTTGGCTGAGTGACACGTGTGTAAAGTTCCCCCCCGGACGCCCTCAGGCTTTTACTGCCTTACCTGCTCACAGCTAATGTCCAGGTGAGGTCGGAGCATCTGGAAGCTGCTGCCTGACAGACCTAGACAGAGACAAAGGCGCTAAAACACAGCCTCGAATGGCAGTGGGAGGTTGGTGTTAGAAGTCATCCATCTGCATGAAATCACGTTTTGTGGGTGTAATCATAATCAGACATGTACGTGGAAAGCTCCCTTGAGGGTATTTTATTGTTTTATAGCACACAAGAAAGGCACCAATTAGCTGGGTTTGGTTTAGCACTCAATTATATGATTCGTTCCAGATCTGTGTAGCTCCACCGACTCAACAAAGCCCCGCTTGCAGCCGGTTCTTTACAGTCACAGGTCAATGGTGTCCTCCTCTGAAGGTGGACAATCCAAAGCTGTTTGGCTGAAGTTCCGCTCGGCGCCACCTCTATTGTACAGCAGTGAGGCTTGTGATAATCCACATGGTGGATGAATGGATTAAAGCAGATTCGTGTGAAATTAGCAGCCGAGGCAACGTGGGAGGCCAATCTGTGTTAAACAGTGCTAGAAGCAAAGAAGGAGCCCCTCTAGCAAACAGACGTGCGCTGAATAGGAGCTTTACAGTTGCAGGGGCTGGAGGTGCGTGAGTGGAGCCGTCTTACCTGAGTGAGTGAGTGAGTGAGTGAGTGAGTGACGCCGGCAGCTGTGGGTCGGCGCCGTCCGGGTCCCGGGTTCCGTGGCCTCGCGCCGAAGACGTCCTCTGGTCCCACGCGCCGTCCGAGCTCGCCGTTTCCAGCCCTGATGAATGAATGGCTGACGGATGAGGCCGGCGGCGTGGAGGGCGGGGCTCGCGGCCGCCGCCGCCGCCGTCCCTGCGCTGAGACGCAGACGCGCTCCGGCCGCGGGAGCGCAGCCCGTGTGGCTGCGATTTCCGCTCTTCCTCCCTTTTTTTCTTTCTCTCTCTTTTCCCTCTGCTTTTACAGCTTTGAGGAGGGGCTTCCCCCCCGTTTGCACGTCCCTGCTCTCCTCTGAGGTGGAGGGGAGTGCTGTTATCTCTCCACCGTGGGATTGTGCCGTGGCCTTTGATGTCCTGTCAGCTGAGTGTGTGTGTGAGCCCTGTGTTTAAAATGCCTTCATAATTACAGTGTGCAGGATGCGAGCGTGTGCACACACCGCGCTCCCGACCCAGAGCCCGGACGTGTCTCTCTTAAAGAACTGGATCATGGATCACGCTGACTGAAGCTGTGATGCATTCCTAAATTCTTGCTTCAACCATATTCTTCTCTCTGTGGCCCATCATCTTTAACATACAAAATAAATACTGTATGCGTTTGCTGTTACGCAACATTGTGAGATCATAATTAGAGGACAGTGTAGTATTGTGTTTATTACGTGGACTGGAAAATGTGCTAAAACAAACTGTAACCCTTGTGCATTTGAGTCGAGCGCCCGGTTTGAGTGGGGGTGAAATACCGGGCGGCCTAATTGCTCATTTTTCATCAAACGTCTCAGACACAGGCCTTTTTCCGGGCGTCATCAGGGTGTCTGGTTTTTATTCCTCATATTTGTACCTCCTCCTTCCTGGTCGTCTCCTCTCTAGCTGTCCTGAGGTATTTGAAGGTTTCTTATTGGGACCAGATGACGCCCTCGCCTTCGCATGCATCCATGTTTCTCTTCTCTCTGCGCGATGCGTTTTCTCTGTTTACCGGTCGCGTTCCATTAATGTGGGGCTGTTGACAAATGGCTTGTGTGGAGTCCATTCAGGTTTTGTTGCCGAAGCTGGTTTACAGTGAGTCCACTTGGTCATGAAATCCTGCGAAATCCTGCACATGTGGCCCAGAGACGAGAGCACCTTCCAACGCTCGTCTCCTGTGTGTTCCTCCAGTGCTCGGTGACGTGTGGCCGTGGAACCAAGCAGCGGGAGGTCGCCTGTGTTTACCAGAACCTGACCCGGGCGACGGAGGAGCTCTGCGGCCACGAGCCGCGGCCGCGCACGCAGAAGGCCTGTCGCGCCCGGGGGTGCCCCGCCTGGAAAGCCAACCGGTGGAGCGAGGTAGGTTCACGCAAACGCCGGGGGACGACAATACACACAGCGACCGCAACAGCAACATGCGTCACAGTCACGCTGGCAGAACAGCCACTGTGTGTGTTTGAGTCTGGAGATGTTAAAAGTTTCTTAGCCCCATTCTCTAAAACCGCACAAGGTCAACGAAGGCCCATTTGTGCCCCCCCTCCAAGAGCGCGCCCTCCTCCCCTCTCGCTCCCTCGGTATCTGGAAGCAATCATCATCCTCCACATACCACCAGCAACCATGAAATCCTCAACTGGAGCATGGAGACATGTTTTATATCTTAATATCCATGCATGTGACAACTCTGAAGCCTCAGCACCCACTGTTTGAGTTATTCCACAAGCAGCCGGACCCCTCAGTCCCCTCCGATGGACACATGGTGCGGACAGCAGCTCCAACCCGGTGCAATGCAGGAAAAGAAACGTACTGAAACAGTCGCCATTGGAAAGTAGTTTGCTTTCATGACGTCCCTGTGCTAAAGCTTTCTTAGCGTTTAGCGTTGGCTGAAATGAAACTGCTCCAGGTCTCAATTATTAGCTATAAAAACACGTTTTATTTTTGTATTCAAGGGCTTTTATGAGTGTGCAGGTATGCGGCTCCCAGGACATCAAAGGGGCGCGAGACGGGCCTCTGTGTGGCGGCAGACGTGCTGCACAGAGGAGCTCTGGACCGGGTCGAGCTCAGAACGCGGCGCAGGAGCATGACATCAGCATCGCTGGGACTGCGTGTTGTCCAACACTCTCCCAACTCGGCGACTCTGAAACCTTATCTGTTGCAAAACGCCTGTAAAACCTCCACTACTGTTCACGCTGTGTCTGTCAAGAGGCCGTGTTATTTTCCTTCTTCCAGAAGTAGTCTTGGCTCGATTCCCTGTAGAACCCGGCGTTCCCACTCAGTGCCCCGCTTCTGTCTTCCAGTGTTCCGTCACCTGCGACGCGGGGGCTCAGACCCGGCGGGTCTTCTGCCGGCTGAGGGGCGCCGGCCGCGTCGCGGAGGACCTGTGTGACGCCCGGCAGCGCCCGGCCGCCGTCCGAGCCTGTCGGGCTGCAGAGTGCACGCACTTCTCCTGGGTCCCGGGGGAGTGGAGCCGTGTAAGTAGAGACCGGCCGGCTGCTTCTTCCCGTAGGTGCCAGCGCTGCCCTCGCTCTCAGCCGCCGTGCTGAGATCCCCTCTTTCTGGTCTCTGCAGCCGTAAATGAAGGACTTTGGGTTTTAGCGATTAGCATCTGTCTGTCTCCTGCTCAGCGTCTGTTCTGTGTCTTGCTGACTGCCTTTTTCTTGGCTCATGATGGGGGGAAGTAACAGAGGGGCTCCGTGTGGGGACATCACGGAATGTTTGCTATGTTCAGATTCCTGCGTTGGCTTGAGTGCCCACAAGACACTAAAGTGCAGATTTTGACATCTAATTTCAAGAATCTGGTCCATTTATTATCATTATTCCAAACCAGCAGCGGTAGTACCCCCCCCCCCCTGCCGGCCCCACGCTGCGTTCACTGACGGCTCCGTGCCTCCATCTTTCTCGCAGTGCAATGCAACGTGTGGAGACGGCATGAGGAGCAGGAAGGTGGAGTGTTTGGGTCCGGAGCTGACGCCGGTCCAGGAGGAGCACTGCCGGGCGTCGGCCCGGCCTCCGTCGCTGCGGCCCTGCGCGGGGCCTCCCTGCCTCCACCAGTGGATCACAGGGGAGTGGTCGCAGGTAGGAGGGCTTCTACCGCACCTGCACCCGATATCAGCTGATCAGGCAGCAGCTCTCGTCCGTCTGTCCGTGTGTGACTATTGCTGGATGTCCGTGTGTTGATCTCTGTGCGACTCAGTGCTCCGCCAGCTGTGGCGTCGGCTTCCAGCGGCGCGTCGTCTCCTGCTCCGTGACGCCCACCCCCCGGGCCCCGGATCGGAGCGCTGCCCAGTCCTCCCCCAGCGCCCAGTGCGGCGAGCCTCGACCTCCTCGCACCCGGCCCTGCCTCCTCAGGGACTGCTCGCAAGCCGCCTACTGGAAAGTCGGCCCGTGGAGCAAGGTGAAGCGGCGCCGCAGGAATCCTCCGTCAGAGGTGCTTCTGCCACAGATAACCTTGTGCCTGTGTCTGGATCCCCCAGTGCTCGCAGACCTGCGGGGCAGGAGTCATGCAGCGCCGGGTCGACTGCGTGACCTCCAAAGGGCAGACGTCCAAGCACTGCGTCCCGGCGGAGCGGCCCGAGTCCCACGCCGCGTGTCAGGACAGAGAGTGTGAGTGGAGTCGGGCCGTGGGTTCCAGCGCGGAACCCGCAGGTGTTCGACGCAGTGAGCTGTACGGTGAAAAGAGGCCGAGACCGCGTCTGACTGTGTTCACGGGAACCCGACTTTTTGCTTTGTTTTAGCACATTAGGCTGAACAGCGGCTTCCACTTAAAGCCTCTCGGAGCAATGACTTAGTGGAGAAATAAATAGGCCGTCAGCGTTTTTTGACAAGTCGTGATGTGGTGGGTTTGTCAGAACCCCCCGAGGGTCCTTGCAGCCCCCACGGTGCCGTTCGGGCCGGCGCCGGGCCAAAGCTTCAGGTTCGCTCCCCCGTATTTCGCATTTTTTTAGCGCTGGAACACTGGGCTGTTCATTTCCAACTTGGCTTCTGCCAAGTCAGGCACTGGTGAAATTAAAATGAGATGCTCGGGTGACAGCCAGCTCCACTGTCAAGAATTAATGCTAATCAGCTAATCAGCCCGATACGAGCTCTGGGACAAAAGCGCAGGCAACGAAAACTACGAGACATTAGCAGCACGTCTCATTTCAAGCTACAGTTGTTTGCAATCATTTAGACTTTTCTTGATAAAAGCTTTATGGGATCGCTTTGCAGATGTAGAGCAGATTAATAATGTGCTACTTGTTTCCTTCAAATCACTCCTCCTTTGCTTTGGTTCACTCCCAAAGGCCAGATGTTCACTTCCTGTGCAGAGATCCAGCTGCGGCAGGGCGTGAGGATCGACGGCGAGTACTATCTGAAAGTGGGCTCCCGGACCCTGCAGGTGTGTGGCTCCCTCGCTCGCTTCCTCCCTCGCTTCCTCCCTCGCTCGCTTCCTCCCTCGCTCCCTCGCTCCCTCGCTCCCTTGCTCCCGCGCTCGCTCCCTCCCTCGCTTCCTCCCTCGCTCCCTTGCTCCCTTCCTTGCTCCCTCCCTCCCTCGCTCCATCGCTCCATCGCTCCCTCCCTCGCTCCCTCCCTCGCTTCCTCCCTCGCTCCTTCGCTCCCTTGCTCCCGCGCTCGCTCCCTCCCTTGCTCCCTCCCTCGCTCCCTTGCTCCCTTCCTTGCTCCCTCGCTCCCTCCCTCGCTCGCTCCCTCCCTCCCTCGCTCCATCGCTCCCTCCCTCGCTCCCTCCCTCCCTCGCTCCCTCCCTCCCTCGCTCCCTCCCTCCCTCGCCTCCGCGCCCTCACCTGCCGTCTGCATGTGTTCGTCCTCAGATCTACTGCGCCGGGATGCAGACGGACTCCCCCAAAGAGTACGTGACGCTGCGCGGCGCCCAGACGGACAACTTCTCCGAGGTGTACGGCCACCGGTGAGGCCGCCGCCGCTGCAGTGACTGTGCATGAAACATGACGTGGTAGTAAAGCGTTGCCGTCGTTCCAGGCTGCTGAACCCCTTCGAGTGCCCCTACAACGGCAGCCGGAGGCAGGACTGCAACTGCAGGAACGACTACGCGGCGGCAGGATACACGCTCTTCCAGAAAGTCCGCCTGGACCTGAGCTCCCTGAGGATAATGAGTACGTGGCCGCTGTGCGGCGGCTCCGTAGCCGTAGAGGCCGCACGCCGCCGCGTTGTTTTAGCGCCCCCACGCCTCGCTCCTCAGCGCTAATAAGGCGCCCTATAAAAGTCTGGGCTGTCCAGTGTTCTGCATCACACACACACTCACCGCTCTGAAGGCATGATAACGGCCTGTGGCTCAGTGGAAACGGGAGCTGGAGTCACGGAGTGCGTGCACATGCACATAGATGCACAGCGCTGACTGCTCTTTTCTCACGTCTCGCACCCGTGCACGCGGTTGCGGCCGGTTCAAAGATGGAGGTCACTGTCAGACACATGCGCAGACGCGCCGTAATGCAGACACGCCGCTCCGCTTGTCGCGGCAGCCCTCTGACGGCACATGTTCCCACCCTCCCCTCTGCGGCGCGGCCCTCGCTTGGCCTGGGGTGGGGGGGTAATGAGTTCAAGATGGGGGAGGAGCCGCGGAGGCGCTAGCGTCGTTTCAGGGGCTGATGCGAAGGCGCAGCAGAAATGGAAAACGAGAGATGCGTTCAGGGTGATTAGCACAAACGTTATGTTTGATTTGATGTGTGAGCTTCTGCATTAGATCATCAGCTCCGTCACCGGCGCCACCTGAAGCTCCAACACTTGTGGTGAATTGACAGTAAAGACAGTGCACGTCAGCGGGTGGTTTGTCTGGGAGCCGCCGTCCTCACACCATGTTTGCTCCGCTCTCTCCACCAGTCACAGACCTTCACTTCTCCCGGACCCTCCTGGGCCGACCGGTGCCGTTCGCTACAGCAGGAGACTGTTACAGCGCAGCCAAGTGTCCACAGGTCGGTGAAGCCCGCTGGATCAGCCGTTTGTGTGCGGGCCCGCCCCTCATCCACACGTGGATACTGTGTAATACCCGTCTGTTCTGTGTTTTCAGGGCCAGTTCAGCATTAACTTGATCGGCACCGGCCTCAAAGTGTCCGAGGCCACCAAGTGGACGCCTCAGGGCAACTACGTTTCCGTCAAGGTCCACAGATCTGCGGTGAGGAGCTCCTTTTGCGTCCCCCTCTAAATGTTTAGCTCATCGAGTCTTGGCGTTTGCTCTGATTCATGCATGAGGAACCCCCCCCCCTGACATTTGTGGCGCTCGTATTCGCACAAAGCCGCCTTTTGCCCACGCTTTCCTCTCTCGTCCGTCTCTCGCCCGCAGGACGGGACAAGAATCTACGGCCGCTGCGGCGGCTTCTGTGGGACGTGCATTCCGCAGGCGCACAGCGGCCTCCTGCTCCGGGTCCACTGAGGGCCGTGCACGGCGAGACGCGCGGCCGAGGACCATCTAACAGCAGCCGCCCCGCATTAACGCCCCCTCTTCCCCAATGGCAGCTAAAACACAGAGCGCAGCGTCCAGGACGGTGCAGAACCGCCGCCGGCCGACTCGGACCCGGCCTCTTTGCTCGCCAGCAGTGTTGCAATAGCTATTAAACCCATGTGCGGTTGGAAGGTCGCCGCTGTGCAAAGGGAGACACCATTTAACACGGGGACATCAGCTATAGACGCTAACACACCCTTTACCTCGAGAAAAGAAGGCCTCATCCTGAAAAGCAAGGTTTTTGTCTTATTCTGTGAAATGAAAAGTATTCTGTTAAAAACCGGAAACTAATCTCCTTAATGTGTATTAACTTCCACGGTGCATGTACTGTATAATTGTATTCTACTGGCCACATTCAAATGAATGTAACATACTTTACTTATAAACGTGAGCTGGACGGATTCAGCTCCAACGTGTTTTCCAGCCTTGTTGCTCTGTTTTGGAGGTGAGGATTGAGACGTGTGCGATTAGAGCAGCGACTCCTATGGGTCCAGATGTGCCTCATGTCAGATGGACAGTCAGGAGCTGCTCTGTCAGTGATTTGAAGCAAATACTGAACTACTGGAGCTGTGAGGAAAAGCCTGACTCACTTTAACCCTTAGTAGCTGTTTGGATTCAGAACTGTGATGTCGCGCCGTCCATGGAGCCCACTGTAAACATCTGCAACCCCTACCTCTCATAACCCACTCATACTAAGATACTGTATGTGTTGTCATCTGTTTGTGTTTGACCGTATTTATTCTGTTCTGACTTGTAGATAAGTCGTTTTGAAGCACAATGACTGTGTCTGCCATGTTGGCTTCGCTGCAGGAGGTGGTAGCGGTCTAACCACTAACCTTAAATGAAGCCTCTCTTAATGGTGCTGTTGAACTACTGGATTTACCTCCGCGAGAAAGGAGACACAATGCCTCTGCGAGCGATACTCGTCTTAAGTGAGTGGGTTGAGCTCGTTAGCAGACGTAGCATCTCCGTGTGGCGGTCCTTCGAGTATCACCTAACTCCCCATCAACCACTCTCACCAGGACCCCCTCTGACGCTAAGCTTTAACCAAAGTTACCACGTACGTGTAGATTTCTTTTTTTTGCTTTTTAATTAAATAATGGCTCAGTGAGCAGCTAGAAAACCTTTGACTGTCATTCATTTGATGGCGGCCAATTGTGTTATGAGGTCTGTATCAGAAATGTAAAAAATACTTGATGCACTATGTGCCATACATTATGTAGAAATGTAATCCTTTGTTTTTGTAACAGCCGTAAACACATGTAACTTATATATATATATAAATGTGTGTGTGTGTTTTTAATATTGCTACTTGAATCGTAAGCCGTGTGATAATTGAGCATCGGTGCGTGTGCTTTTATTAAGCCTTTATCCAAAGATCCTCTGAGAATCATCTGTACCTAACTGAGCGACTGACTGGTGCTGTGGTTTCTACCTGTGCCACTACTGTGTGTCCTGCTGCGTACGGCATTATCATGTACTAACACCATTGAAACATTAATAAACCACTGACATGATGGTTTCTCTTATTCCACTTTTAGATACTGCATCAGTGCTTTTCGCTTCCTGTGCATATGATTCGTTGAATCCAGTGTTTTATCACCGTAGCGACGGCCTCTCTCGTCTTCTTCTCTGGAGGAAGGGCAGCAGGTGAGCGTGCGGGGCGATTGTGGCTCCATGTGGACTCAGAGGTGCAGCTCGCGCCTCAGCGACTTGACTTTCCGGAGTGCAGTTCACTAAAGAGACACACAAACAGAGCGAATACCTTCTGCCGCTCACGCGCGCACACTTATCTGTGAAGTGTCGACTGCCCAGTGACTCATCAAGTAGCTATGTCCAATCAGACATGAGGTAAGTTCTCAGAAAGCTTTGAAACCTTCACCAAGAAGCGGAAAGTACCCTTCAAGGAATTATGTCACCAAAATGACTGTAATAGAGGTGCAGGTACTTTAGTAAAGGGCAACCCACTTTTCCAGGGCTCATTGCACACGGATAGTTTTGTGCATTAAATGAAAACAGACACTGTGGACCCTCAAGAGCGGCTTTGATTCCTCGCCAGGAGCCCGCCTCGCTTCTCACTATCTAATCTCAGGATTTGGACGGGTCCCATAGCACGACAACAACGCCTGTGCAACGCAGCTTTCCAGTAAAAGCCAAGCTGTGCCGGGGCCCCTGCAGCCTCTGCAGGCTCCGGGCCGGTTCGGGGGAAGGATTCCTGGTCCCGCTGGTCTCGCTGTGCGGATAAAGCAGGCGCGTTTAACGACCGAGCTGAGAAACCTGCACCTACAGTCCTCATAAAGCTCACTAATGATGTTTAGCGTGGAGCAGAGTCTGCTTGGAGGCATTCCAGTGCAGTCTGCAGCTGCAGCCCGCTCTGAAGTGGACACGGCGGAATCCCAGCAAAACACACACCATCACCGCAATCACGCATCGTTTCTGGCTGATAAAGATCTTCAGAACTGAACCATGAACACGTTTTTAATAGTAAAGAGTGTTCCAAACTGAGCGAACAGTGCCCCCTCGTGTGTGACATTGGACATTACATCAGAACTACAACTAATAATAACGATGGTTCCGCTTCAAACACATGGACCAGCTTGAGTTTATTTGGTTTTTAACACGTGCACATGTTTACATTTAAACATGTTGATCTTAATTTCAAATCAAGTGGTGAGTGACATTAATAATATTTGCATGGTAATGTGTAATTGTGCGAAAGTAATGCATAATATTATATATGGGTAAATTAATGTTAAACTCATGTTATCATTCAGTTTATAACTACATTTCTACTGAATGTGCACTCATTCATTCCTAATAGAACTGAACTAGTGTGAAATATAATGGGGTTCCTGTAAAGTGCACTAGACCGTGTCATTCCCAGTAGAACACGTTCGGACCAGTAGATGGTGGTAAAGCTTCAAACACAGTCTTCACTTGAGCAGCACTGATTCTACAGATCTGTGTAGAATCAGTTCCACACAAACATTTCCTGTGTCACGAGTTTGGAGCCTCTGGTTTTGTACCAAAGCCGCTGAGTCCATCGCTTCCCTCAGTTCTAAGTGTGCAGCTGATTGAGTGAGTTCTGCTGCTCGCTGCAGCCGTAGACACCGTATCTGTGCTTCGGCCCTTTTTTGTGTCGGACACAAAGCTGTTTAAAGCACAAGTGGGCACAAACATCCAGTTTCCTACTTCAGTGAACCCTGAAATGGCTTCAACAGCGAAGGTTGGTGCATTAGCAGTAATCTGTCCCACGGAACACACACACACACACACACACACACACACACACACACACACACACACACACACACACACACACACACACTCTTGGCCCGGTGCCTTCTGGGCACTACAGACTGTCCTGCCTGGTTACCAGCACTTCTGAAAATCGCGTCAGCTTTGACTCTAAGTGGCCGAGACTGAATGAGGTCACTGCTAGTTATTGTGTTACATACCTAGAGTGTCCGTTTGGAACAGCTGCATGCGATGTGTGGGGGACTCGGCCCAGAGCTGACCACATATTCACTTCACATGGGTGATTGGTATGCTGTCAAAGACGGGCACGGCCCAACTGGAGGAGGTAAGGGGGGGGGGGGAGTGTTGGACCCCTGGGGTCTGCAAGAATGTGCCAATAGCTCATGTGCACATGTTGAGTGATGAAAAATGGGCTTGCGTTGTCTGATGGCCGAACATGAGTCCGGTGCGAATCACACGTCGAGGAGAGAAGTGAGCAGAACCGTCAGTGAAGGAGAACCCGATCTGCTCACCTCCTAACGGCACCGAGGTATTTCCCAACATTATTGAGCTCAAAGTCCTCTCCTTGTGGCACAAACGCTAATTAGCAGTTAGCGGCACGACCGAGCCTCCACAGACAGCAATTAGCGGCAGTTCCCTCGCTTAAACAGCCATAAAGTGCTGCTGGAGGTCATTTGGGAAACGCACACATCGCGGTGCTGCTGAAAATGCTTTCCCATTGTAAAAGGAACGGCTGGAAAGCGCTGCAGCGTCAGTGAGCGGGGGCCACGGCCCGCGCTGCCAGTGAGACCAGCACACGAGCCTCTGGGCCGGGGGGGGGGGGGGGTCGGAGCGGGGGCTAATTATTTTTAACAGCTGAACGCTGCAATCAAACGGGCTTTCTGGATATTTTTACGCACTGCTGTGACTCCCATCGCCGGCGTTTATTAGAATGAGGCCTTTGTTCTCCCCCTGTAGGTGCATCTGCGATGCGATGACACAGACAACGGAGCCACGAAGGCCGAAAAGCTGCAGCGCCCACGAGGGAACGCGTGTCAGCGTCGCTCACAGCAGCTTCGGCAGACCTTTCCCAGACGTTTCTGTTCTTAAGAAGAAGCAGATTTTTTAGTTGGAGCTAAAGGTCAGATGAAAAAAAAAAGTCCAGCGAACTGATTTCCCTCCATTTCATGATATTAATCCATTATAAAGAGTGACACGTCACGGCGGTTTAGTTGTAAATAAAGGATCAGGCTCCGATCGGCCTCATCCAGCGGTCATGAAACCGTTTGCAGGTGATTCGTGCCTCGTTCTGCACTGATCCACAGCCCTGAGTCGGACTTGGCTTCCATCAATCACAGCTCCTCTGCTCTGCTCTCAGGAACCACGTTTTCCCCGCGCTCAGCTAAATAATGGGTTCTGGTTTCTGTTACTGGGGAGACATGAGGACTGGCCGTCGTCCGTCAGGGGGAGATGCGATGTGCAAAAGAGGAACGGCGAATTCCCGGACGCGTTGTACGAGTGGCACTCACAAAACACGGCTCGCGGTCGTCCGTTTATGTGCGTGAGGACGCGACTGTGTGTCACTCACAACAGAGCTCCACTGCCTCCAGCTGTTCGTCCTTTAAACAGATATCAAAGCCCAACACTGGACCAGTTCAGAACCAGAATAGGCTCAAATGCATGTTTCAGTGTCTTTGACCTTCCTGCTCGGAGCTGATTGAATGGCTGCACTTCCATGTCTGGCTGATGAAGAAGGATACCTAAGGATGTGAATAAGAGAGAGAAACAAAAGGAGACGTTCTGAGGCCGCGAGCGCCGGGCTCCCTGAGCGGCGACGGCAGCCGTTTCTCCACGCGTGCGCTCCATATGGCGCCGCAGCTCAGCGTCTCACACCGGCCGGCTGCCGGCGAGAGGCCTCGTCACCAGACTGTCTGTCACCCGCCATGAGGAGCAGCTCCCACTCTGATTAATTGGCCCAGAAGACACTGTTACATGTGTTATAATTAACTCCTCTGTCTTCATTTGTGATCATATATTACAGAACCAAAGAGCTCCAGAATTCTAATTCTTTAAGTATTTACAAGTTGCACCCACTTCTTGTTGCTTTGCTGTTAATGGTGGTTAAACAGAGATTAATGATGCAACGCCACTTTAAGTGTGACTTCCCCCTCAGAGGTAGTAAAACAGTTAGCTAGCGCTTCCCTTTCCTTTTCGTTCCCGCGTCACCCACTGATCGCGCCGCTTTATCTCGCAAACAGACGCTCCGTCCCGAGCTCTTATCTGGCTCTCGCTCCCGAAGGCCGTTTTTCCAGCGCGCGGCCGGAGCCGAGGCCGAGGCCCCGCGCGGAGGCCGATGCTCCGTCTGGTTCACACCCCTCATCTCCAGCCTTTGTCCCCGCGCGGACGTGCACGAATCCGCACACAAAAAGCCGTGAGGGATCCTTTTCACCGGGAGGAGAAGGACCCGCAGACCCGGACAAAGGCCTCAAACTATCCAAATTATCTCTTCTGGGTGTTCCTCACAAGGTATCGCAACCATCTGGGGGACTCATCTCGAATGCTTCTGCCGCACATGTCAAAGCAGAAACCCTCATTGTTGGCGCACATCACAGGCAGCCGGGACTTTTTTATTTTTTCCTCCTCTTCGGCCAGGTTGTAATTTCGCGTTGGCACACATGCGCCACAGCTCCAAGAATGCTGCAGACATGTTTGATCCCCGTGCGAATGCTGAGTCGCAGCACACAGGATGCTTATTAGAGCCGGGGGTGGAATTTTTGCCTCCGCCTGATTTATATGGGGCGCAGAACCGCGGATGGGCAATTTGGCTGTTACGGGCGCTTTTATTACAGAGCTGTGGCGGGGCTGGAAATGACAGGCCTGCTTCACAGCCCGTGTAGTGGAGTTTACCTGCGCTGCCTTTGTCTACAGCTGATGCCCCTGGAATGTTTGCTGAGGCCCATCGCCAGCAGGAGCTTCACCTGCGTCAATGGATGCGAAGCTTTTGGGGCTCAGGACGTGCGTGACCGCAAATGTGCTTGTTTGCCTTTTTCACAGCTGGAATAAACTGAGCTAACGCGCTGCCTCCACAGCAGCCACGTCTGCTGGCCAGTCAGCGAACGCACCATTAGAGGTTGGAGCGCAAGCCTTACGTGAGCGTGTCTCCAGAACCTCTCTGGCAGCAGATGAGCGTGTTTGTTCTAGCTGCTCTCGATACGGGCCGAACCTTGGTTCTGTGTCTGGACCGGGCCAGTCGTTTTCCTATGCAAAGGTCTGCTGATGGATTTCTGACTCGCACGTCTTTGGAGCTGTAATTGAACGGCTGTTTTAGAACCTCTGGCATCGGCCTGAAGGGTTAATCCAAAACACCTTTCAAAGTCATTTCTCTTCCAGCGTCTTGTTGAAAACATGTGCTTTTGTTACTTTCTGAAAAAATGTACTATTTCCTGGTTTTCTAGTAGACATCATGGAATTTAAATACAAATCAATACAACATATTTTTATTCTTTGTATTTCTGATCGATCCTTCACTTCACAGCTGCGGCCTTGGAGCATTTCTGGTCAAATAAACACTCGCGTGCACTGATTGCGCTGGCTGCTCTGGTGTCTGCGAATCCTGCTGAGACCTGGGAAGTTTTCGGGCCCGGCTGAAAAACAGCGCGTTCAGAGCCAGTCCTCAAATTGCTTGTGAGAAAAGCGTGAAAAAATGTGTGAAGTGTCCAGACGGAGGAGAGGAAAATAAACAGCGCTGGCGCGTGAGCCCAGGATGTGATGTCTCCAATGAGACATTTGAAAGGGATTTAACACCGTTTCATAACGCGGAGCGTTCGCCGGGACCACAACACACACTCTCCAGACATTTTCCAAACTCTCCGACTTTTAAAGGCTATTACTTTGGACAAGTGGTTTTCGGAGTGGTCGTATCTGGGTTTGATTTAGAAGAGTAATTGACCGCAGTGTTCCGTGTTTTCCTTTTCTGAATAAACCGGGGAGTCATTTTTAAGATCCCGCTTTCAACCAGCTCAGGGCTTTCACATCCGATAGAGCCGGGCTGCTTCAGGAATGCTAATAGCTCGTAATCATCTCTGATGAAAAAGGCCACTGACTGACCTCTGAGTTCCTCATTTTGTTTTGCTACTTCCTGTAATAGGGCTGATCTGATTTGACTATAAATACGTACCAGGGATAATTGAGCTTCTTCCTGCACACACGCACTCCGGGATCTAACGGTGAACGCTTCCAGTGTTTCCTCCCCGTCGCGGGGTTCGACCCGGTCCAGTCGTGCGGGACGTGCTCGTATCACGGCGGCCCGACGGGTTTTTTGCCGCAGCCCAGTCTCGCTGCGTCTTAAGAAGCAGCCGTGGCGTGGTTCCGGGGGCGGAGGGCGGCTGCCGCTGCACAAGCCCCGCCGACGGGGCCCAAACCTCAGCCGTGCACGGCGAGCTGGAGCCGAGCGGGGCCCCACGAAGGATGACGTTGGCTTGTAAGTTTTAGGCGACGGCGCTCAGGGGGACTCCATTATGTGGCTGTCACACAGCATTAGGCGGCAGAGCAGCCACTTTCATGTGAGGATTACAATCTACCCATTGGAGATAATAGATATTTGCCTTCGCTAATCCAGTCCTCTGTTGATTTTTAGCCCCCTTTAATAGCTTCTTGCAAGCAAGCAAATTTTAATAAGAGCAGGAATGCTGACGTGTAAGAAGCTGGAGCAGAGAGGCGTGTTCCACACACATTTATTACAGTTTTACTCACAAATCTGACACATGTGCTCATTTTTCAAGCATTCGTCCCAAATCAAACACATAAACATGCAATGTAACACGAGGGGTCAAAGGTCATTTCTGTTTGACATATTTCATATTCTTGAATAAGCAGGCAATTCTTAACATCAACATCAAACACGTAGCTAATGAACAAATTGAAGTCTGACTGTTAGTTCACACACGGCTTTTTTTCACAGTTCACAGCCTTGAACTGAGTGACTCAGTTCCTGATCGTCAGACACATCGTTGTAGTTTCCAGCCGTCCCGACGCAGTCGACCGGGGCATAGGTTGAACAGAAGAACAGCATCAGCCTTTATCTTTACTGGGTTACGATGACTTCACATGTGGAAGGATCAGTAACAGCAGCGTGTCGCGAGGTTGGAGGTCACATTTAAGTGGATCTGTGTCTGCGCTGTTTGTTCAGGCGTCCGGTGTCTGCGTGAGCTTGGTCCTCGGCTTCGGCACCGGTGAAGGTTTCTGTTCCTCCTCCGCTGGCGCCGCCAGCAGAGGCTTCTGTTGAGCCTCGGCCGTGTTCTTGCAGGCTCTGGGCGAAGGCCTGGGGCTCGGGCACGGGTAGTCCTCGCTGGCGGGCATGGTCTCGTAGTCTGGGCCGATGGAGCCCAGCTCCTGCTTGTTCACAGAAGTCAGCCTCAGCTCCGCTTTATTCCCAGACCTCATTTGGGCTCCGGTCCGTTTGTGGCGACAGCACAACACGATGATGACGATGAGCAGGACCAGAACCAGACCCGCTCCTCCCACCAACATCGCGCCAAACGTTTTGAGCGGTAAACACACCTGACCCGGACCCGGAGCCGGCACCCGCGGCGGTGGCGTCGGGCTCTTACAGACCGGCAGAACGGCGTCGCTGTTGGCGCCGCTGGCCTTGTTGTTCACGACGCATGCGACGCTTCCTCCTTTCAGCCGCTCCAGAGGTAAACGCAGCGTTTGTCCCATCTCCTTTTGTAACAAAGTTGTACCGAGCGTCCAGGAAAAGAGCAAAGCCTGAGGACTGGGTGCTTTGCAGTTTAGAACAACAGCACCAGCCTTGAAGTCACAGTCGTAAGTGAGCTGAGGCTTCGTTACGGCGTCCACCACACAAACACGACCACTCCATATTTTAGTTTCACGCTGGCTCGGATTCGACACTGTTGCTTCGTAAAAGCCTGCGGATGAGAACTGCAGGTTGTTCAGGAGCAGAGATCCTGTAGAAGAGACGCTGTCGGCCATCAAATAAATCAAGCCTGAGGAGTCTCTCCAATAAACTGTTGTTCCGTTATGAGTCCACTTCAGCCCATCTCTGCTCGACAGCTTGTAAGACAATTCAAAAGACAAAGTCAGGTTCTTTCCAACCGCAGCGTAGACTTTACAGGTGTCAGTGTCTGCAGCTGAAAGGAGGCTGCATCCCAACAGAAAGACGGCGGCCATGACAGCAAAGCGCCCCATCGTTCGTCCTCTGAGGCCTCTGGTGTGAGCCTGTGGTCGTGTCCCAGGGGAAAAAACCCTTCAGCGCTCGGCGAGTTCAGCAAAGTGCGGATGGAGCTGTCACCGTCACTGTCCAGAACACAAGTGGCACAGAAACAACGAGGAACTTCAGGAGAAGTGAAATGCTCAGTAGGAAGGAAGTGCTGTGAGTCAAGAGTCTACTTTCAGTTCCCAGAAGACGGTGGAGAGCCGTCAGAGTCACGGGGCAACTAACGTTTTCCATACAAGTACATGTAAACACCGTCCAGTGGAATATGCATTTAGCAACGTGTGACTCGTTTACGCAATGGACTGCAGTGAACCCATTAAAACTGCTTATCTCTTACTCACCTTCTGTTCTCTTTATCTACTCACACAACATGACCAGTAACAGCAGGACAGATATGATGAAATGCTGCCACATATTGCATTTTAATATTATTGTGGACGTTCTCCTGGTTTAAAGACACTGTGAGAGCAGGTTACAAGTACTTAAGCGACTTCACACCCACATTACTGTGTCACAGCGTAGGATTTATCAGTTTGGAATTTCCCTGCAGGCTTTGAAGTTATTTATCCAGTTTATTGGGTTCTGTTTGTCAGAGAATACAAATGACTTTGCTCCAGTCTCATGTGCCGGTTCGGAGGAGGCCGTCGCCTCGTGTGAACATCTGTGACAAATGCGTTTGGAGGCTTCGGCTGAGGAGCTCCATCGCTGTGCTTTTTTAATTAGAGACGGCGGCTTCTCTGTTTATTGAAGTTTGAATTCAGTCATTTCACTGGAGGAGGAGCCACTGAGCAGTTCTTCAACCCCGGTCCCATTATGACCTCATTTGGCTCAGTGGTTCCAATCCGACGCGTCTCCATAAAATCTCTGGTATCTCAGGAGCTGAGCTGGCATTTTTTTCTGTGTTATTAAATAAATGATTTGCTTTTGAAATGTATCCCAGCTATAATAACGAGCCTTCTGTAAATCCCCGACGGCGTTTCCAGCAAACCGGAGTCATTGTTCAATTAGCGTCGACGGATGCCCCTCATTCCATCGTCCGCGGCCTCCACAAACCTCCGCAGTGCAGCACTGTCACCGGCTCCACTACACGCAGCTCATTTCACCAGCCACAACTATAATTCCATGCAATTAGCAGTGATTCATAATCTTTCTGAGTCTCAGCACCTTCAAAGCACGTCGAACACCTGTTTCTTTTAGTCTCACTGTCATTACATTTTTCCTACCCCGAGGAAGTAGGTTAATATAAAACGTCGGCTGTTCGGGGGGGAGTGCACTTGGAGCTGAATGCAACACATTCCTTCTTATAAATGTTGTAAAGATTAGATCTTCAAGAATTTTTCTTTCCAGTCCTCGAATGGGAACACGTGTGCATTGTGCTGGGATGAAGACATGTGGTTTGTGTTTTATATCCTAGCAGACGTGAGCTGAAGAGGGAGGCTGTTCTTAGGCCTCCACCTTTTAGACCGGTCTCCGTTCTACTGTGTGCGACAAAATCTTCTTGAACTGGAAACCAGGTTTCATCTATTATCACTTCTGAACATCTACATACAGTATGTAAATAAACACCCTCAAAGCTAAAAGTCAGCACTTTGGCCTCGGAGCAGGTGTTTCACTTCAACGTCAGCTTTTTGGAGCGGAGCCAGAACAATGAAGCTCATATCACATCATCCTAATGCTTGGAGTCTGTGCAGGATGAAGATAAATCCAGGACCAATCATTTGGGGACACTCCTGGAAACAGGCTGAACCCGAGCCTGCATTCAATTAACCTACAAGCTTTTCCCCAGTCACATTCAAACAATTGGATTGTTTCCGCTTCATAGCTTCAGCACAAGTGACATAAACAACAACCAATAGCATCATCGTGATTACTTTAACCTATAGAGACCTAAAGAACTAACATCTGGGATCTTCTCCATTATTAGTGGACGTAGAGTAAAACAGCTGTCCTCATGAAAGATTTTTTCATGTTTCACACGTAAGAGATGGAAAAGAGGAACTAAACGATACCGAGAATAAACTAGCGTCTGACGACATAAATGTGACACAGCAGCACGTGTCTGGGAAAGATTTCCTCTCTTCTAATAAACCGTCGAACACGGCTCATCACTGTGCGCCTGGTGTCAAATCAAACAGAACTGCCTTTGCGACGCGCCCTCCTAATTGGCTGCAAACGAGGGCCTGAATAGAGGGGCCACGGGTTAATTGGCCTCCGTTTGTGCTCCCTCCAGCTCGGAGGCGGGAGCCCGTCTGCCGCGCTGATGTTTAATTCAGGGGCCCAGATGGAGGCGTGACAGCTTGGCCCGGGGAGCCTCCACTCACACGGACCGCCCCCCGGGGAGACCCCGCGCTGAGCGGCCGCTCCTCAGGGTCGATGTAATTCTGGTCCGGCGCTGGATGGGCAGCGCGTCCTCCGAACAATGGGCTGGGACATATTCAGTAGCACGAGCTGTGACGTCTGCGCCGTTTCCACCGGTCAGTCTCACAACATGTACTGACTGCTTCACGACTATTAAGCGTTTACATTGAGCTTCAGGCCTGTTATTATCACTTATTCACCGCTCAACTCCAGAACCAGTCCCATCAGACGGCAGCAGAAGAAAGAGTCTATTTGTCAGACTTTCATCTCCGAAGAGGATTGTTCTTTCACATGTACGTCATTTTTATGTCTGATCGTTTCCCATTCACCCTCGCTGACATTTAAACATGCTTGGATACTTTTACAGATCACAGTCCTTAAAGTTGCTCCTGCTACTTCCCCAAAATGGACGCGGAGACAAAAGCCAGACGTTTTATTTTGACAGGGTTCAAGGGATCACAGTTTATATTTCCTCTTGCATTACGCGAGCCTCTAAATTGTCTGGGTTTAGTGGTGCTGGTGCTGGTGAAGGGGCTTCAAACACGATCCTGGCTGCAGCTTATCACTGTTGACTGGAAGAAGCAGCTTATATCATCTGTGTTTGGCTCAGAACCAGCTGTTTTCACTCACTCCGTCCACCACATATCTGCTGATTCGTGGGATCTCTGCTTAAACACAGACGAGCTGGACTGAACCAGTCGAGGTGTAGCTGTGCTCCTTCATGCAGTTTACATCATCTTTAAATTGCTCTATTAGTATTAACATACACCTGGTGGCTTATTTTCTGCTACCATCACTTGAAGTCCACACCCACAGTGAGATTCAAACCCAGATCTCCTTATTTGTTTATACCATTTATACCTTCTGACCACATGACGTCTCTGGCTGCTGATGTTATCATCTTCTATGCCTCAGTTCACATCAAGCAGCAGTTCTGATCGAGATCAAACCTGTTCACATCCAGGTGATAAAGCTGCGGGTCGTGTCTGTCGGTCGGCTGTGACGCAGCAACACAACCACTGCGTTCCCAGTGTGATCGCTGGGACCAGACAGCTCGACGTGAGCGACGCCTGGATGTGGTCCGAACTGATCAAATGCGTCCAAACGCTTATTTACATATGAGAAATTCTGAGGAAACCAGGATATGCTGAAAGGAAACCTGTCATTTCTTTCATCTTTCTTCATTTTTGAAGTGCTTGCCCAATGTCTTTGTGTTCAGCATGAGGGCGACTGGGATGGAGTCTGTCCAGAGATTAGCCTGTGTCAGATTCAATGTCACCCAGACCTCTTTAAATGAAGGCCTCCAGCTTCCCAGGTTCCTGTTTCAGCAGCCTGAAAAAAAGCAAAACGCGACGCATTTCAATTAAATCCTGTTTTTACTCTCAGAATCATTAAATGCAGTGGTTGAGTTAAGCGTCTTCTCTTCCTCTCTTCCAACCAGGCCAGAATTCATACACGTCTCGTCTGCGGTGGTTTACGTTTCAGGGCTCATCTCCCTTTGAACGAGGTTTGATTGTATTAACATTTTATCGCCGATCCCACAAAGAGAAGAGGTCTTCAAAGCAGCAGCAGCGTCTTATCTCCGCAGACCAACACGCAGCTTAACTTCAGTGACGTTGGAGCAGCGCACGGCGGGACGGGCTGCGCTCTTTGTTGAGCCGGGGGCTTTCATGCAGGTTAAAAGGCGGGCGTGGCGCCGACTGGCCCTGGATGCGCTGATACCGGACCGGCCCCGGACTTTACGGCGGGAGAAGCCGTGAACTCGGCGCTGGCGGTCGCGCTGCAGCCACAGCGCTGTCAGACGCTCCCTGAATACTGAAGCGCGTGTGTTTTCTTGATGGGTGAAGACAGAGGGAGCCAGTTGGCTGCAAAAATGATTTCCCATTTCTCTCTTGTAGCAGTTGGACACACTGTTTGAAGGACTGGATGTAATAGCAAAGTATCACACATTCAACAGCAGCCAAATCGACCCAGAGCGTTTAATATTAATCAAGCAAAACTACAAATAGAATTGAAAAAAAAAACACTTTTAATCATGTGTATGTACAGAAAAATCCCCTATGTAGACTAGATTTATTCCAAAGGTCTCTGCATCAACACTGAGGATATTTTGGGAAATATGTGTGGGCTCTTATTTTAATGTAACTGTTCTGAGCTTATTTTGGATATTAGTTTAGATTCAGGTCACCGAAGCGCTGCAGTGAGCACTGTTTGCCATTTATAGTCAAAACTAATGAATGAGATGAATGAAATACAATCTATCATAATCTGGCATAAGAGCGAGGCTCAGTCATGTGACCCGCCGCTGTGGTCTGTGGGCAGACGCAGACTAGCGTAGATTACTGGCCGCAGGTAACTGGGAGGTCAGGAACAGTCTGAGGACAGCGGAGGTTTAGTAAAAACCCCGGCCTTCTGTGTTTGTGTTCGCTCCCTAAAGCCTTGACAAAATACGGCACGCGCTCGCGAGCGGCCTGGAGCGGAGCGAGTCAAAAAAAGTGTTTTTCTTTGGACAGTGTGCAAGGTCGCAGCTCTCAATATGCTCAAAAGCAGGATATCGTGTTCTCAGACACTCTGTGAAATAACACGAAGGCCTGAAGAAAGTCCCTGCGCGCTGTAATTAGCGGAGTTCAGCTGCTGCAGCTACAGCCTCGCTGCTCAATCACTTATTATTGGGAAAAAAGCTTTATTACACCAGAAGTAGTGACACGACTACTTCGTTTAAAGCACGATGGCCCCTCAGGTTGTTACCATGGAAACCATCCATGCCACAGCAAAACATCCCCCTCACCAGACATGACGGTATTACAACATTTGTGCAGCTGATGATGAGCCGCCGTCACAACGCACTCTATTTATCCCAAACGTTGTCAGACTGTCAGTCTTTGTGGTTCTGTGGGAAAAAAGCGTATCATTAAGAGCTCTGCTGCCGAAGAGTCCCGGTTTTCTCTGGTAACACAGCTCGATCTCAGTTTGTTTCCTGTGGACGAGCGCGAAGCGAGCGCTGGGACGGGGCTCGGTCCAGCTGAAAGCAATAGAGGAATCGTTCTGCGGTGTAATCGGACCCAAAGCAAGTGTTCTTCATTATGTCAGTGTTGCTTAGTCACTAGCAAACACTGCTGAGTTTGAATTTTGTGGGGGGGCGTAAAGATTTATGAGCCAATCAACGGCTTGACTAACGAGCAGCACTGGCAGCGCGTCCTGAACTCGACGCAGGAGGTCGGAGGAGGATCTGGTGCGAACGTACGGATGAAGCTGGGAGTTCTGACCCGGCGAGAAGACGCAGAACGTGAACCTGGACGCTCATCCTCACCTCCAGGACCCGTCAGCAGGTTCTCAGCGAAGCTCGGCCCGGCTCTGACCCCTCGCACATTTGGTCCACTTCCACTCTGGTTCCTTTCACTCCTTAAGGCCGTTCAGGTGCGCTGCTCCCCTTCCTGTAGCAGATGACGATTCGGTACAAGAAAAGGAATGTGGTGACATCATTCAAGGCCAAGATAAAAGTGATAATGTTGATTTTTTCCTTTTTTTCAGCGCGAGCCTGTAGCGTGAAGCTCTCGGTGATCAAGGAGTGGAAATACTCCTCACTCTGCTTGTGCTCTGGTGCGCACACACACACACACACACACACACACACATACACACACACACACACACACACACTTTACACTAGTCGCATTTAACAGCCTGTCTCTTTCGGCTCAAGAGCAAAGACCTCAGAGGAGCAAAGCGATAACATCGCATCAGAACCAGATCCGAGCTGCCTTCCATGGACCCACTCACCCGGGGGCTCGGCCTCCCACGCTGGCCCACCCCGGTCACTTCCTGTTGGGCCACTCCTCTCCTCAGCTGTGGGGATGCTGGATCTCGGTGGAGTCTGGCATTTGACTGTGGCAGAGCTTGGAGCGGAGGAGGTGGGCCGATGCTATCAAAGGTCCTGCTGGGTTGGGGCTGAGGGGGCGTCTGGACAGCAGCCACGGCTCTAATGACCCTCTGTCGGCTGGTAATTGTTGCCTTGGCTTATGCTCAAGCCTTTGTACGTTCCAGGAGCCAGCAGTAATGATCAAAGTTGCTCTTAACTTAGCAATACCTTAATCCCTCCGCACTAAACAAGGCTCGGTGATGGAGCCCGCTCTGGTTTCTCTCTGGATTAAAGGGGCCTCCAAAGCTGGAGCTTTGGCCCTTATTGATAGCTGGAGCACTGGAGCTGAGGATTAACTCGCGCTGCTCCATCTGCAATCAAGTCTCACCTGGACCGGCGCCATGTGGGCCCATCATGTCGCCATGGCGATGGATACTGTACTCTGCTGTACGACAAGAACGGGGCCATTCTCCACGGCCGCTGATATGAAGACACATCTTATCTGAGCGGGATTAAAATAGATCATGGAGACTTTTCACAAACTGTTTAGTCATTCCTGAGATTCTCTTAAGCCCTAAAAATACTCCGCTGCAGATGTCTATGTCCAAAGGAGTCCCCTCCTCAACTACTAGGTTTCATGGTTTGAAAAGAGTAAATTAGCATATTCTAATAAATGTTGGGAAAGATGTAAAATGTGTATCTAAATATATAAATATCTGTGACATTTCTATGCCTGATCTGCATAACCACTGGTTATTATTTGGGTTAATACTAGCATAAACCGTCCTTGAAAGAAGTGAGTCATTTTATGCAGATTTGACTTTGGAGGCAAAAAGGAACTTTATTTAATTTAAGCGCTGAGCAACAATGGCGGTGCCAAAACTCCAATCATTTAATGGCTGGTGCTTTTGTTATTGACATGAATTAGGATTCTGGCGTTGCGTTCAGGTGACGTTCCCTTGTGGCAGAGGAGGGAGCTCTTTGCATTCTTAGCTTGAATTTCGCAGACAAAACAATATTTAAATATTGAGTAAAACCTCCGAACGAATCAACGGCTGCTCACGTTGGATCATCTGACTTCGTGAAACAAACAACGGCGTCTGCAGGAGCCCGATTTTCCTCTCACCAGCGTAAACATGTTATTGTGGCCGATGGTGCTTCTGCAAACACACGCTCCCTCGCTGGCGATCAGACGTGATTGACAGCAGCGGCGCGAGCGCAGGCGCCACCGGACGACCCTGAACGCCACACGAACACGCTGCGATGCCGTGAGTGTCGCCGCCGCGTCGCTCTGTGGAATATGTGGTCTGCCTTTGTCCCAACAGCCAAATTATAAGTGGTGAATCTTCCATGTCATGCTGCATATTATGAATGACCAGCTTTAAGTTGGTAACGAAGTCTGGAAGGAGCGAGTTACAGATATTTGAAATGCCGTGTGCACGGACGCAGACATGGTGCACACGGCGTCTCCACCTGTTTTCACTTACACAACACGCCAGCATCCACTCGCTGAAGCCAGTAAACAGTGAATTTACTGTAAAGCCTTTAGCAACGTTAAACGGGTTTAAAAGGCAAACGTGGACGTAACAGTGTTCCATCGAATGAGGAAACATGAGGAAATCTCACTGGTCCCTCAACGCTGTCTAATGTGGATTAAATGCTGTGTTACTCGTTCCGTGACCGGCTCCGTCCTTTCATCGTCCGTCCTTAAATCACGGAGCAGGACTCGGAGGCTGTGGCTCCACCCGGCTCGCTGTCACAACCGTCATCGCCCTGGAACAAACAGGCCTCAACAGCTATATCTCGCCTTTGAATCCGCGCTTGATCTGTTACTTATTGTCCAGCTGCCCTCAAATATGTCCCGACTTGGCAGCAACTTGTGCGGGGGATTAGCCGCAGCCGTGGCTAACGGGCCATTGAATATTAATATACCGCTGAGCAGCGGCAAACGCACCCGCTTTAGAGGCTCTGCGGAGGGAAATCAGTCCGCTTGTGTTTACAGAACTCAACAATATTTTCACGGTGAATTCAGACCCAATCGTGACCTGGCGAAGGGGTTAAGTGGGGACAAAATGCGTAGGCACAAAGCGCAGAGGGACGGGTCAAACACAAAGGGCTGTGAACCCGGGGGGTCGCCCTCGGCTGCAGCCGAGGTCACGTGGCGTTTGCGGATGCAGCCGCTGCCCCGGTCCCTAACCTGAAGGTGTGCGTCTCTAATCCGTGGCGGGTAAAGGAGGATTAAGACCTTCGCCCGCCCGTTCTGCAACAGAGAGGGCCCTCGGCCAGCGTCTCTCTGCTGGAGCTCCTCTCGGGCTCATTGTGCCGTCACGAAGGCCAGCTGTCGTGTCCTGGGGACGGACGGGTGAATGAGGAGCCCTCCGGCCGTGCGTCTGTCCCTCTGTTTACTGAGGGGCCTCTTTTTAAGTCACGACTCCAGGGCAGCGCTGGAAAAGGAGCAAATGATGAGTTGGAAACATTGAACAGCTCACGTCGCCCAGCGTCGCCCCCCTCGGGCTCCAGTGAGTGATCTGAGAACAGGCCGCCGAAGCGAACGCGTGATTTCAGTCACTGCCGCGCGTCCCGGCTCCTGACTCCTCCACGTCCCGCTCCGCGTGGCAGCTCCCAGACCCTGCGTGTATCTGCACGTCCCACCGCTCACTCTCTTTTCCCACAAACAGATGTCCTGAGCGCAGTCACCCTGCAATCATGCGGGTCCTGTCTCGGCGCTCATTGATGACCTAAGCCTGGGATAACGGCACACTGTCTGGGGTTGTGCTGAGGGTAAAGGGAGTGTCCGTCCCATCACGGCGCTGACTCAGCTCCTGACAAGTGAGATGAGTGAGGGAATAGAAGGGAGGACTGGAGGAGAGACGCGCTGTTGAGGCGCGGAGCAGCTGTTTCACTGCGACGGCCCGGCCCGCGTGGATCCATCCACGGTCCGATCTGCTGTCAGCGGCTCCCGGGAACCAACGTGTCCTGCTCATCTCGATGCCTCTGGGAGGTCGTCAGCTTCCAGGCTTCGGTGAATCATCAACGACTGGTCGCCGATCCTCAGCGTTAGGAGGCGGTGGAGCGACTTCACACGTTGCATTCGTGAAACGTTCTTTTCGCGTTAAAATTAATAGCGTGAGTGATGACGCGAGGAAAAATACTTTCCCTCCAATGCAATCGCCTCCGTCACATGCAGAATATCTGCCTGTGCCGTTCATGTCTGCGATACGAGTGTCAGGATGCTTTTCCTCCCCCCTCCTCCCCCACGGCCTCCCTGCCCACTCTCTCCATGTGTCTCTGTGGATCAAATGTCCCGGCGACTGCTCCGCGGATCAGCCGGCCTCCATAAAAGGCCTGAGACGGAGAGGAAGCCTGGAGAGAGCGCTGCCAGCCTCCCTTTATGTACACAGACTCTGGCTGCACACGCGTGAACGATCCCCATCCCTTGATCGTTCGTCCTTCTGAGGATACACTTAGCACGAAGTTATGATCCGCCATTAGACGGGCCGTATGAAGATGAAATATCATCACCGCCGTTACATTACAAGCGCTTGTACACGCGCACGTGTGGTTTACTGCCTCGACTGTACGCGCAAAACGCCTGAAACGCTGCCAAACATCACAGAGAGTCGCTCCTTCGCCAGGCTGAATTTCAGATGCATTGACATCACACATTACACGGACAGCGGTTATTACAGCGCAGCGTCCCTCGTGTGTGAAATGGGAATTTCCTGCGCTGGAGGGCTGTTAACCCGAATCGAAGGGTTAATCTGTCTGAAAACGCTTATATGACTTTCTGTGCGAAGGTTTGGACACGTGATGGCTGAGTAAACACATGGTGAGAGAGGCCTTGTGTGAACAGAACCTGCATTCAGCCTCAGCCGAGTCCCTTTAAGCCAGTTCCTTCCTCAAACATATGGTCACATATTATAGAGTTTAAAGCTGACATTTAAAATAATAAAAAATAGAGAGAGTTCAGTTGAATTCCTTTGTTTTCCACCACAGCTGCAATTTATTTACCTCTTTCTTGCACCCAGGCGTTTTTGCAGATCATCTAGCAGTACTGATCAGTTTAATGTGACGTATGGTTTCATGTAAAGACGAGCGCTGGCGCTGAGGAAACGCATCCATTCACTAAACAACAGGACAGAGATCAGGTCAGTGTGACTGTGAGAATCAGACCTGGAGTTAAATTAGAGGGAGATTTGCGAGCGAGGGCTGTCATGGTTGTTTCACCAAAGCCTTGGGGCTTTCTTCAAAGCGCCTTTAACATTTCCTGTTGCATTCAGCGTCATTAAATCAACCGGCGTTCACTAAGCTGATCATGCAAATACACTTCCCTTTCTTTTGCACAGTCCGTTGCCAGAAGCAGTTGGCCGCCCTCTTTCAGAATCAGCCTCGCCGGCCCATTGAGCCTTTTCCTCCCTCCCCTTCATGAATCACCTGCTCAAGGGGAATCATAATCTTAGACAAACAGACATGTAAAACATCACCATACATGTAGCTGGAGGCCAGAGTGTGGGAGACAGAAGCAAAGAAATCCCTGAATGGTTGTGTTTCCAGTCTGGACAGAGTCATTCATTCACTAAGAGTTTGAATAGAGAGACTTATAATAAGCTTTTCTTTAAAGTAATGAACACACAAAAAAACATTGCAGACGGAAAACAGGTTAAAGTCCCCAAAGGTTAATTATCATGGCAGAAATATTTGTCTGCATTGCGGAGACTTGGCTCGGCCACGAAGCTAAAGGTCTCAGACAGATAATGAGGGAGTGGAGCCGAACTGGGGACAATCAGACCTGTGTGAGAGAGAGAGAGAGAGAGAGAGAGAGAGAGAGAGAGAGACATCACTTCATCATCACACCACAATCAGGATGCTGCGACCAACATCCACACACCTTAAGGAGTGTAGGTTTACATAAAAACGTGGATAAAATAGAACAGGCTGCTTTCCATTAGAGAGAATCCCCCCACGTCGAGTCTGACTTTCAGGAAGGTGAGTTTACGAGCCTCTTCTGAATTCACCATGATTCATTAATGTGTGTTGAACCTATTGGGGAATGCATTTATGCGTGCTGCTAGCTAGTAAAAAGCTGCTACCCAGCCAGCTAGCCTCCAGGCCCCGGGGCAGTCTGGGTAATTACTGACGAGTCACGAAGGCCGCTGGAATGTTTACTCGACCTGGAGGTGCGCGGGAGCGACGAGGCCGCGCTTCAGGAAGTCCTGCTGAGGGTCACCTGCTCGTTAAAGTCCATCGTTAGATGACGATTGGCCGCTCATCAAGGATTTAATTAAAACCTTTCCGGGCGTTTCGATTTTTGCGGCCCGACATGCAACAAGGGGGATTTCCTCACTCCGCGTGTGCTTTCGGAGTAATGGGCTGTAAATTCTAGGGAGAGACCACGTAGACGCTCTGTGCGCCTCACAATCAGATGCTGAGTGTGGTCTGTGAACTCGTCGTCAGCTCTCGACCCCCTGACTCCTAGACAGCGAGTTCACAGAGCGGTGAAAGCAGGCAGGAGGGGACGGGTTCTAGGACCACGGACTGGACAGGACCGTCCCCAGGTAATTCATCAAAAGCTGCAAAGGGCTCACACGTGAACAACAACACAAACCTTTATTGAAGGTGGTTCGTACACAGCTTGTTCCACGAGAGCCAGGCGCTCGATCGGAGGGCGTCGAAACGATGCGGATCCGGGACTGAGCTGCTTCTCTTGGCAGTAAAAACCGCCCATCGCTCCAGAACCAAAGCCTGTTGGGCCGTGAGCACCGCTTCACTCTGAGCTGGTGCTTTCGCCAAGTACGTGTTTGTAAATGGAGGCGCTATCGTCCTCGTCAGTCCGATATTTAATAGTCCACGTACACGCCTGAGTTCCAGTATCTCTTTCACATCTCCCTCTGTCCGTATCTGTATCTCCTATGACATAATGATGTGAGTCACTGTTGCCTCTGCACGGCTGCAGTCAGATGGTGGAATTAAGTAAATACGGCTTAAGTTACGCTCTCGATAAGGAGCGATAGCATCTGTTTCCGCTGGGTAGAGTGAGGGGGAAGCGTGATGGTGCAGTAGCAGCCAGTTCAGGGGATTTCACGTCAAAGCCCCCCTTGTTTGCTTTGCTGCTGTTGGGATCGCTGCGCTGCTTCCCACCACAACAAAGCTCCCTGGAGCCTCCTGCTCAAAGGCACAAAGCGCAGCCAGCGCACATCCGCCGGAGACGGAGCCGCGGATCGTGTCAGGGTCCCGCAGGAAGCGAGTGCGTCCGGGCCTTCGGCGCTGGAAGAGTGGCCGGGCTGAGAAAGGCAGCAGGGTCCGTGGGAGGAGACGCACGTCATGTGATTCTTCAGTGGCACCCGTCGCTCCGTCACTGAGGAGGAGAGCTGCTGGAAGCGTCTCCAGAACAGCGCATCTCCGCGGCATGAGGTCGTCCAGGTGTCATAGGGGCAACAGGGCAGACGCCGTGCACGCTCCTGGCAGTCGCAGGCGGAGGCGTTTATGCAGAGAATAAACAAGCGAGCTCATGTGACGCGGCCACACTGTCCTGACATGCTCATCTGGCCCCTAATAGATACACAAACACACTTATCCTCCACTGTCCACGCTCACGGTTTTCTCTGTGGCTGCGCTGGCAATCGAACTTCAAATCAACGTTTATCTTATCTGATTCTATTGCATCACACTGAACTGACCCATGAATCACCCATCATGACTGTGATCTAAACCTTTAACAGCCCTGACAGACTTTCAGTCTCCTATTCGTGGACCTACTGACGACTCACCCGCATGTTCATCCAGCTCTTAGTTCCCAGTTACAGCATAAAGGCGGTTCGTGTGGTTCTAAGTCACTGACGGCCCTGAACGAGTTTTTCATTGACCTGATTAAACAGACCCAGATCTGCGATAGGCATCGCTGTAGACCGTTAATAAGCAAGGAAGGATCAGATTGAGGCTAAGTCCTAATGAAAAGCTAATAAACCATCACGTACGGGAGGAAGTCTCCGATCAGGAATGTGCGTTCCCGTCCTTACCTTTGGTATCTGACTGTAATTATGAGTGTGTGTGTGTGTGTGTGTGTGTGTGTGTGTGTGTGTGTGTGTGTGTGTGTGTGTGTGTGTGTGTGTGTGTGTGATCTGAGAAACTGACTTCACTGACTGTTTGTCTGCAGACGCGATTCAGTGCCAAACAGCAAACGATGCACATGTGCAACAGAACACCGTTGGCATCCAAATGAACAGCCACAATCCAGGTGTGCCACAGCCAAAGCTCAGGTTTTTCAGTTTTTTTCTTTTTTTTTTTGCTGGAATGCAGCGACTTGAGAAAACATTTCTTGTGCACCTCGCGAAGGTGGGGGAATAAAAACAACACGGCATGAATGCAGGGCCTCAGCGCTGACGAGAGCCAGAGACCGGACCTAATGCCCCCTCCGCTCAGACGAACGCCAGCACACGCACCAGCAAGAGACAGAGGAGCAGCTGATTACGCTGACACATCAGTACCTGAGCGCACAAACTACACTCCCACCAGTACAAGTCTCAATTAAAACGGGATCCTCTATTGACTGGTGACACCTGGTGACGGCTTTGGATGAAGTCGTGAAGCTCCCTCTGCTTCACCGAGCACCAGCACCACTTTCACCAACGCAGCCTGTCGTTAAGCGGCAGCGCTGGAGCCCTTTTGATAATAGCAGTCAGGCTGTGTGGAAAAAAGCTACAGGGCCGCGGTGCTTGACTCCAGAGCCGAGAGCACCAGAGGCCGTAAAGCATCCCCTCCATTCGTTACAGCAGGCCGTCCTGGGGTACGGGTGGGAGCTCCGGCTGCACTGGCCTTAACTCATGCGTCCTCCTCCCTCAACGTCCACTCGTGCATTTTCCTTTGCACAGTTGAAAATCGCTCCCCCCGCTTCGCTCCAGCGCCTCCCGTTCAGCAAATGAAGCGCTCACAGTCGCGCCTCGCTGTCAGAGCGAGCCGACCCAGCCCATTCCGATCACCGGGCAGTTCGTTACGAACCCTCCCTCGCACGGACACGCAGGGAATTCCTCTCCTGAGCTCCGTTGTGACCTAAATAGAAGACCACACCTACGAGGGTGGAAACAGGAGCCGTATGGAGCACGGAGGACAGTACGGGGGTCAAAGTGAAACCATATGACTCAATGCTCTACTGTGTTTTGAGCTTTTCGGGAGTGAAGGTGTTGAACCCTTTCCTAGTTTGGCTGGAGTTTTGTCCGTTGCTGCGTTTCCATAGTTACGACGACGCTGAAAGATTCCTGCTGAATGTGGTCGAGGGCCATTTTTCATTTTTCATTTAGGTTCATGAGTTTAGAAGCATCGTCAGCAGTAACAGCAGTTAAAGCAGGATACAGTACAGAACGTATTCTCCCCTCACGACTGAAACAACAGTAAATAAATGACAACATGGAAGGAATTCGGCGCTCAGCGTTTAAGAACATCCCTCCTCTATTATTGTGCAAATGCTCCAGTGCATTTGGAAACAATTGAGTCTATAGTTTCCTGTCACGGCCTCTCTCTCAGCGATTTTCTTGCCATTACTCATTGGTGGCATCCAATTTGTCAACCAAGCATTCGCAGTCATCTATTAATGTCTGGCTGCAGACGCGGCTGCGCGTCGTCTGTGCTCCGTCGCAGCTCACTGGGCTCGCGTCGATGATCTCTGCTTTGTGCTGAGAGGGAGTGGAGCTCTTTGTGAAACAGTGCTTTGAGAGACTCCACTGGTCAAAAGCAGACGCTGACCTCGTGCCTCTCACTGTAACAGCAGCTCAGCACAGAGAAACTGGGTTTGACGGTTCTGACTGTGTGTATCACGACTTTCTGGCACTTTTCCTCCATGAAGCATTTAAAGCAGCAGCTGAGGAGGATGTTCCATAAATTCACGCCGCCGTCTTGCATCCCTTGAGGTGGCACTAACCGCTCGAGGGTTTGGGCCATTTTGGGTTATTTCAGCTGCGGCTTGTGCTCAGGCAAAGGGTGTAAATCCTCAGAGCATGACGCTAACGTGATTCCGTGCAGGCGGCCCGAGCGGGTTCGGCCTCGTGACACCTTCCACTTTGTGTTTGGCGTTCGACTGTGCAGCTGGGCTCATTTTACATCGCACCAAAGCATAGACTGTGGCACAACACGTCATTAATGCAGAGTAATACAGACACACACAGGAATTTGGGGTGGTTTAACGGATGACAATGAACACTGCCGCATTCATTAACACACAATCACCTCTATTGTGTATGTGAACGGACACACACGCACACACACGCTTCTGTGCGACGCTCGACACCTCCTTCACAGGCATGAAGTCAGTCAGATGAGTGTGTGAAAGCACAGCGAGCCTCCAGTCTGCAGTGACTCACGTCTCTCAAACCGAGGGCACTCATGACAGCGCTTCGCTCCACTCATCGCCGCGTCTCAGTCCCAGTGGCTTCGCGCCATTGTTCTGTGGTCCCAGCATAATAACATGCTGGTGCGCGGCTCGTTTCCCTCCGATGCCGTATTGTAGAGTTCAGCAGCGCTTTGGGGGAGAAGCCGTGTTTCACAATAACTCACCTTCCTGCACTGTACGTTCGCTTTAGAGGAAGACATAGTTCTTTTCCATGCGTTTGATTGACCGCGTGTGATTATTGCTCCGCGCTGGCTGCGTTGGACGTGAACTCCTTCGCGTGAGGAAGCGTGCTTTCTGAGCCGCTGTCGTGCTGCGACGTGAGGCTGCTTGGCCTGCGCTCGCGCTCCGGGAGCAGCGATTGCCTAATGTAACCCAGAACAAAATGCAAACCCTGACAGTGAGTGATGATCCCAGTTTACCATCCATTCAAATCTTGGTGCCGGCCCGATCGGCTCCATTGTCTGCTCAACAACTCATCCGCTGCGTTGGTGATTGAGAGAGGATCATTTGTCTGCTGGGAAAGTGAGCACTTCATCGGGGCTTTTCCAATCCCATCCCATTATTACGGTGACAGACTATTTCCACAGTGATGGACGCAGCTCTGACGCGACGAGGGGCACCTCACTGACCCGAGTGTGTGTCTGAGCGGCTCCGACAGTGATGCACAGCCGGTGACACACCCCGATGGGCGCCCGCGTGTTGGTATCACTCCACGCCAGCGTGACGGCTGCAGAGACGGCCCGTCGGGTTAAATTGATGGATAAGCACCTCACAGAGAGAAGTAGAGCAGTTGACAGAGATGGATACGCAGACCGTGTGTTACCGCACCTGAGTAGCAACACCTTTTGTTCCCCTGAGAGCGTCTCAAAGCAAACTCCAAGTGGTTGCTGTCAAAGGAGGGTTTGAAGCGTGCACCTACAGCGAAGCAGGATTTGGCGCTGGCCGCTCCCTTGCAGACACAATATTGGCTGCAATGATCAGCGGAGCAACACACAGGCACACACGCAGTTGCAGAGTTAATGACTGCTTCTTTGGATCTGAGGTTCAAGTAATCCCCCGCCAGGCACAGGTGTTGGATCGCTCACCATATTTTCAAAGGGTCAAGTGTATGTTTTCAGGAGCCGGTCTCAGGAGAAAGCGCTCCCTTTGTCTAATTAGACAGATCCGTCCCCCGAAGGCCGCGGCTCGGCTCGTTCCAGGCGTGAGGAGGGAGTTCTCTCCTCGACCGCATCTAATGGGAGCCGCACAGAGCAAATGATAATGACGCGCGGCGACAGTAGTGATGGCGTGATCATTAAAAGCGGCGCGGAGGCCGTGCACATGCTGCCGCTTCCTGCCACCGTCCCCTTCCTCATTAAATCGGAACAAAGTGAGAGGTGCAGACGGTTTTGTAGGCAAAGCAGACGACATTCACAGAGACCGCGTGTCTAATTAGAGAAGAGCTGGTGGACAGTTGTTGTGAGGAGACGTTCATCCTCATCCATCGTGAGAGAGTCACAGAACAGACCATAGGAGACGGTCGCCCTGTGCGTTGCTGTCATCCACAGCCACATTAAAAGGTCCGGTCAGGACCGGGTTCATAGGTTCAGCCTGAGTGGAGAAGCAGGACGACAGCACCCACAAATCCCTCATCCTGGCTCAGCGCGTGCTCTGTGAAATAAAACAAAGGCCCACTGCGAGCCTGTGCAGGGATGTTTGTGCTGATAGAGATCTGTCTATGGCGCATTTCCACGGGACACGGGCTTGGAGGGAGAGAAGGGATTGGGGGGGGGGGAATTTGGGGAATGGGTCAGATTCCTGCGCGAGGCTGCTTTTTGAGAGACTACCTTTCCAAGACCCCCCCACCCCCCCACCCCACACACACAAAAAACACATTCCTCCATAAACCCGTCTCGTGGAGGTGCGGACAGAGTTGTACTGGCGCAGCCCCAGGTTGAGGATCCTCAGGATACTGATCTACAACAGCTCCAAAAAGCCCCGCGTGGAAAGGCACCTTTCAGCGGCGCGGATTCCACAATCACGGTGCCACAAGTTCAGGGAAAACGCACAACGCTGTGCCTGCGAGCGCCGATAGCACAGGCACGGCTGTAAATGTGCTTATCGGGGCCTTTTTCTGCCGCTAACAAGTCTGTAAAAAGTAATGTGTTACAGTTAAAGTGCAGTTCATAAGTGCGGCTGACCTCGTTTTCCTAATGTACTTTTTTGTGGTGGAACAAAGCTGTTGATGGTATTTTACTGGAAGCAATGTGACCCACTGCCGAATTCCACAGGCGCACATTAAATTACAGCCCTGCGCCGCTGGAACCTGCGCTGGGAGACGTTCGGCCGCTGTCCCGAGCGAAGCGGACGCGACGCGGAGGTCCAGCCCGTCGCGAATGGTTCCCACCGCCAAGTAAAGAGAGGATAATGCAGAAAGGGGATTATGTGCAGGCAGGGCAGGAATCTCCACAAACAGCTTCCAGGCAACATCTCCCCACCGCAGCGGCCCAGCCAGAAACATGGGGGGGGGGGGTCGCACACCATGAGCGTATCTGCACCGTCCTGCACAGAATCAGAATCGTACGTGGCAAATTATTGTAACGAGAAGAAGTCGGCGGCTGAGGGAGAAAAAGCCCGGAGGAGGAGGAGGAGGTCCGCAGAACCACCGGCAGTGATAGAGAAACCAAACACCGCAGCCAGCGCGGATGTTGGACCATCGGACACGGTCTGAAAGCTCAGACAGGGAGAAGCAGTGAAGTGGACCTGGTCCAGGAGACGTTACAGAGGCAAAAATAAAGCAGAGGTCCGCTTATCTGGGCAACGCGAGGGGTCTCTGTTGATGCAGGAAACTCACAGGCGACAGCATGCAGCATGTTTGAAGACGCCTCAACCCGCTGCTGAGGAGAGAATGGCAGAACGCCGGGGATGAGAGTGGAAGGAGGACGGCGGGAGAGGAAATCAACATGTGAGGCGGAGCATTAGGAAACTTATCAGCAGGTGAACGTGAGCAAAGACGCAGGAGGACGACTCAAAACGTGACCAATGACAGCAAGAAAACACGAGATTTAGGAGCTCATCCCTGAACTAAAGGCAAGAAGAAACCGCCTCAGTCTTCTATCCAATTAAGCTGTTAGTTTGAGCAACGAGACCCCATTCAGCGTCCCATCTGTGACGCGCTGTCCAGAAACACACCAACAGTGAGCAGAGTCCAGCCCTTTGGGGCTCCTGGCTGACCGGTGGCCTCTAATTGGTCACTGGTGTTTGAGGATTAACAGCAGCCGGGACGCTGCTCAAGAGGTCCAGCTGTTCCGCTGACTAGACCCCCCCCCCCCCCCCCACCCCCCTATGCCGTCCGCCACCGGCCTCGGCCCCAGCCACTTGTTTGTTTTCCTGCCTTTGTTTGGATGGGAGATTTCCTGTGTAAACAGAGACCCCCCCCCTTGAACGTATCCCAGTGTGGATTTATTGTAAAGGAAAACCACCAGCAATGAGCAGTCGCCTGACATCGAGATAAAGCGTGCACAGTGTCTCATTTGTTTCCCCCAAATCTTCCATCGGGCTCCAGAACATCGTGTCTTGCAAAATTAATGATGAGGACGGGCTAGTTCCTGTCATGAGACCGGTCCAGGGTTGAAACCCGAGACTGCAGCTGAAAACAGATCCATCTCCTCTGATTGACGCACGCGTATTTGCTGATGGGCTTCTGCTGCTTTCGGTGACGCGACCGACGCGTTCATCACTAATCTGTCAGACAGCAGGACAAATGTGAAGCAGCTGTGATGGAGGAGGTTTGGGTCTGTTCGTTGAGCAGCTGATCTCCTGGTTCTCGTCTGACCAGGATCCACCAGAATCCAGTGAACGCGAGGGAACAGATTCAAGCGCCGCCTGAGCAGCGGCTCGCTGGAAGCACGACGGCATCTTTACGGCTCACAGTCGTCCCGGAGATGCTGCTCTTTTACAGCACCGGCGTAAATCTTCCCTTAAATGAGCCGGGGGTCAACTCTGAGGAGAGATGAGCTAAATGGCTTCAGCTCCAGAGCTAAACATTCAGGTTCACCCAGTCCGACCTCCAAAAACAGCCGACTCGTCTCGTTTGTTTATGACTCTCATCCTCTCACACGTCCTGTTAACCTACGGCCCCTGAACTCCACATGAAGCTGCCGTCGTTTCATTGCATTCGTCCACGTCCTTTCTGTCTAATTTAGGCTTCTTTTCAGCATCTATTAAAATGCACCGGGTAAATATAGAACTGGGTCAGATCTCTCCACACACATCTAAACTCTGTCAAATGCTAAAATTAGAGCTGTGGCATTTACGAGACAAAGACGTTCAGGCTGGTTCACTGTCTGCACTGACAGACTGACAATCGGATGCTGCAACAGCCCACGATGAACCTGTTCTCCCTTCAGACGCATTCACACCTGATGTTTAACAACCTGGGTCGACTGGATGAGCAGCGTCTCCTGCAGTTAGTGATAAAAGTGGTTGTGTAGTTTGGGTTCATGTCACTCACGTGATTTAATGCAAAGGACTCATCGGGACCACGGCAGGACGGTGACGGTGCCTTCAGGGTCCGTCTGTACAAAGAAGTCGCACCTTTTGTCTGCAGCGATGCCATTAAATGAACACATTGTGCTGATTCAGCGCAATAATAGAGCATCTTCCACACAAACACCCCGAATGCAACGCAAACCGGAGTGGTGGCTGCATTATTGGCTTCAGAGCTTTGATCATCCCAGGACACTTTGTGCCGCTCCGGACAGCAGGGGAATAGCCTCTTTTCAGTGTTTGCATATAGGCTTACCGTTCCCGGCCCACTGTAAATAGGAGTAGTGTTACAAACTGGGGGACACAACAAAAAAGACCTTGTGAAAAAAAGATCACATTTCTTTACCTGGTGAAAAAAGGTGATGGTAAAGAGCCTTTCTTAGTTGTTTACAGAATATTTAGAGCCACTTTGGAATTTAAAGCCTCTAAACATTTTCCACTGGTTTATTTATAGAACCAGATCCAGGCAAACGTTCGTTTACAAAGACTGCCAGGTAGAATCACGTTAATAGCAGTCCAACGTTTAATTGGGCCACACACTTTCCCCTGAACGCCGCGTGGGTTCGGCCGCGGCGCTCCGGACCGGCCCGGCCCGGCCCGGCCCGGCCCGTCTCTCCAGGATTGGTGGGGGCTTCCTGCTCGAACCAATCGGCGCAGAGCAGCGCCGAGCGCAGCGCCGCGTGCGCCTCAGAGGCGACGGAGATGCGGTGACGGCGGGCGAAGTCAGACGAGCCGCGCAGCTCGAGGCTTTTCACTGCTCTGGGTTCAGCGTCGCATCTTCGCCTCACGCCAATGCGGCGCGGCGGGAGTCGCTTTGCTTTCATCGGGAATACCGCTTCTGGATACTCAATTCACCGCGACTCAACACTTTGGAGGTGAGTTCTTTTTAGTTGCCCTTGGAAACTTAGTGCTGTTTAAAAGATTTGAGGGAAATTTTACTTTACGCGGTGAAACTAAATCTGCTCTATTGATGTGATGCGGACAAAAAGTGTGACCTAGTTTTGTCATTAATTAAAATAAGAACCTGTGTCTTGAGCACAGTGGTAAAGTTTATGTCATCCATCAGTCGAACTGAAACCTTCACGCCTTAAACGCTTCTTGCGACGAATCTGGCTCCGTCGCTTTGCGCGTTTACGCAGCGACGTCTCCAAAGGGACACTTTTCACTTTCTGGAAGCTCGCCTCGCTCTCGCCCGGAGAACTCGGGCCGTGCGGACGCGTGGACCCCCGCGGGCCTCCAGATGCACGGACTCAGCTGTCGCCTGTCACGTCGGTGACAAGTGGTCCGCGCTCCCGGACGCCACCGCGGGTTCCGACGCTGTCAGAAGCGCACAGACTGCGGCTTATGATGAACGTAAATGCGTGTGAAGTAGAGGACGTGTTACGGATCTGACAGTCCGAACTGTGCTTCAGATTGACCCCATCAGCTTCCGAGGCTTCTTGAATTGCGCCTCTGCGTAATGTTGTGGTTGTGTGCGCTATTCTGACTCCATTAAGTCGCGAGCGTGCTTAAAAAGCAGTGACCGAGAAACAGACACTTTCCTACTTTTTTATAGACTTCTCGGAACCACACGTGCCATAAAGTGGTTCCGTTGGAGAACAATGACTCGCCCGAGCGTTGCAGGCATTTCCATCCTCAGCTTTCAGTGATAGAAAGTGTTAAACCTGCAAGACACATGAGAGCACTTCGTGTTATATTTAACCAAGGCCGTTTGACGCCGCGCCGTCAGCACCGCTCAGTAGACGTCACCATCAGCCATTACAATGACAGAGCCACTTGGACCGGACCGACCTGAAATCTGTCAGTGTGGCCGCAGCTGAGCCACGGGGCGCTCCTGATCCCAGGTCAGTTCAGACAAAGCACCCAGGGCGTGTCTCCGTCTGGTAAAAAGCACTGGATCAGTCTCACAGTTGTGTGAGAAGCGGCCGTGGACGGCAGCTTCTCCACCTGTGACTGCGACGCTTCCGAAGCGCGTCCACGGCCGTGCCCGTGTCAGCGTCGGCCACGGAGACGGAGACGGAGACGGAGAGGCCGAGCGCTCAGAGCCAGGGCGCTGGTGGCACCTAGTGGCCGGAGAAGAGGCTGACGACCGCACCGGAGACGCCGAAGCGCAGACGCAGCAAGTTCCGCGTGAAAAGCGCAACAAGAGCAGCTGTTTTATTCCCAGCGCGTCACAGACCCAGAATCAGATAACCCACAAAAGACGCAGGCGTGGACGGGAAGTTTATCATTTAATAAATGCGGATTATGGTTTATTTTGGTAGCAGAGCGTATTGGTACAAACTGGAGGATTTGGCTGCATTCTTCAGCTGAAGAGGAGGTTTTGTGTTCAAGCAGAAGGTGTGGAGGTGGAGACAAATCACAGACATGATCCAGCCTCAGACATAAATAGTGGTGCATGTTGTGGTGTTTGTGTGTGTGTGTGTGTGTGTGTGTGTTTGTCTGAGCTGAACAAAGACAAAGTGTGCGTGTGTGTGTGTGTGTGTGTGTGTGTGTGTGTGTGTGTGTGTGTGTGTGTGTGTGTGTGTGTGTGTGTGTGTGTGTGTGTGTGTGTGTGTGTGTGTGTGTGTGTGGCAGAATGCAGGTCCCAGTACCCGAGTGGACACGTCTCCCGGTGTTGATTTAAAAGCCCAGCACCAGTCAAGCGCACACAGAGGGCTGTTTGTGCGCAGCCAGAATGAATCACGCCTGCGTCCGTGTAAATCGCCTGCGAGCCAAACACTCTGGCAGCCTTTTATCCCCAGACGCGGTCCAGCTCACCACCGGGCACAGGGCCGCGTGTTGTGAAGGAGCTGTCAGGAGGCCGGTCCCGGCGCGGACGCAGAGCCGCAGACAAACTCCAGAGAGCGGAGCCCGCTCACTGTAAACTGTTAGTGGGAGGTTGGCAGGAGGCGGGTGAAATACGGCTTGTTTGAACGCCGGTGGTCCCTGAGCCTGTGGTCACTGGGCCCGGACCAGCGGACGGTGGCCCGGACGCTCGGATGTGCTCCCTGGAGCGTGGGTGCCGCTGTCTGCTAGCTCCCAAACAGCATCGGGCACGGGAGTGGGGGCCCGAAGCAGCGGCACACGCTGGATGCACGTGCCGAGCGCTGTTCAGAAGTGATTAAAGGTGATTTAGCGCTTCCAGGCACCGCTCCGTTCATTAGGAGCTGCAGGGGGACGTTGGAGGGAAACGGCTTTGGCTCCGGCTCGTCTCCGCTAACAGCACGGACCACCGCCGTGATGAAAGTCCTGCTCCACACGTGCCCCACTGTCGCCGCCGTGTGCAGGCGCGGCGCTTAATCGGCCGGTAATTATCCACATGTCTGCGATCTGGAAAGAGAATGCGTCAGCAGGTCGGAGCCGAGACGATCGCGGCGTCACATGACTGGAAGCGAAAGAGAACACGTGACCCCGAGACAGTCATTAAAACAAGCCCCGCTCGCTTCCCGCCGCACGACGGGGATTCGGTTAAAGCTTTCCGGACCCCCAGCTGGAAATATGCAAAACACCCCCTCCCCCCAGTTCCTGCTGCCGCCCTGCTGGCATCATCACAGAGTGTGGGTGACATGGAAAAGGTCACCAGCGTCGAGCATGGGGGGGGGGGTTTGAGAAAACCTCTCTCAGGACATTTACTCATTAATTGTTTTTTTAAGGCCTTTAATCAGATTTGGAAAATAAAGTTTGGCCCAATTACTAAATCAGCCGCAGTCATTATAATTAGTTTAAAAAAACTCCTGAAATTCATGATTAGAAAATGAACGGCAGCAAAAAGAAATACGTCAGTCCGTCGCTGGCTCGGGGGAAAATGCTGCTGTAAACTCGCCTATAATCTGAGTCAGCGCAGACTTTTAATGAGGCTCAGCTTTTCATACACATTTTAATTTGTGCTGGTAAACGTTCTACGGCGTCGCAGTGAAGTGACTGTTCTCCTGCTCACATTCTAACAACTGTCTCAGCAGGAGGCGCGCTTCGCCTTCGGTGCCACTTTAATCTATATTATTATGTTTCACAAAGAGGAAATCTATTATTACCTGTTGAAAGCACCCATGCATCACTGTGAATGTGGACATTGTCAGATAAGATGCACATGAGTCAATATTGACAAAGGCCGACTGAGGACGTGTCTTGTGGAGCCGCAGCCTGAGGCCCACAATGAGCTGACACAGGATCAGTTGGTTTGGCTCCCGGTGAGCGGCCGCTTCAAAGAGTCAGGCTTGTGTTCGCCGCGGCCCGCCAGATGTGCACATCTGCGCACATCTGCGCAGGCGTCACCTGTCCGCTGCCACGGACCGGCTCGCTCACGCTCGTCCTTCACGCAAATAGCGCGGTGCTGCTGACAGAAGGAGGCGCGCTCAAGGCGGAGCGGCTAAGAATAGGCCGCCCTGGGGAGCGGTATCGGAGCCGGGCGATAAGGCGACCAGTCCATTCCACGCAGGCCCTGCGCCAACGCACACACAGCGACACCCACAGCAGATCCAGGCCTCTGTGGAGGAAGCCACCTCCGGGCTTCACCTCCCTGCAGCCGCTGCTTTCACACCCTTCGAACCGTCTGCTAGTGATGCACAGCAAAGAAAATCTGCCCCGCAGACAATAGATCAGAAACGTCTGAACATCCACGTTGAAGCCACAACTGAGGCGACTCAATGTGGCGCGCAGATGAGCGGATAAAAGGTCGCCTCCTATGATGAGAGACCTCCAAATAGGACCGCACTGGAGATGCAGGTCGCCGGCACCGGAGCGGCCGACGGGAAGCGGCGCGTTTTAATCTGCTGGTTGAAGGAGTCACATGAGAGGGCGCCGGGGTCACAGGGCCTCGCAGGGACGGCGGCTGGGCCTCTCCCCGGCCGCTGCCGCTTTTACTGCCTCCCTAATGACTTAAGTTGCGTCCAATTAAGCGGAGCTGGGGAGACGCGTCCCGGCCCCTCGGCCCTGCGCCGCGGCGCTGGAGCATGGGTTTAATTAGACCAGGCTAAAAGCAGTGCAACGCAGTGTTTCTCCAGGAATGTTAATAATTAGTGGGATCCTGACTGCGCAGCTCGTAGCGTTTTAGTGTATTGTTGGATTCCACGGTTTGCCTTTTGAAGCCGCGCGCCTCAGGAAAAACGCTTCCACGTGTGGGAATTGCCTCCTTCTCCTTCCCTTTCAACTGCGTCCACCTCGGCTTCTTCTTCTTCTCCTCCTCCTCCTCCTCCTCGCGCCCGAGTGTCGGCTGTGTTGTCGCGGCGGCCTCATTCATGCGTCCGCTGCAGCCCCGGGGCTGGACGCACACAGGAAATGGCTCTGTTGCCGTACGCAACGGCTAATGTTTGAACTCGGAGCAAAAAGTCCACATGTGTGAGGCTGCAGCGGCGTGAGCGCAGGGAGGGAGGTCACGAACGGTGAACCTGGATGAGTTCTGGTTCAACAGGAGCGAGGCATGCGACGGCCAGAACTTGGAAATGATGGTGGAACCGCTCTCAGAGCTTTCGTTCACGCCCTCTGCTGACTTCGAGCTTTTGTCAGTGCGAGTGTGTAGCGTAATTCATCCTCAAACCGCTCTGTGTGTAGACGGCCACAGGCTTTTGTTGAATTATAGTGTCCTCAAATAAGAGGGCTTCCTCCCTTTAACAGCTCTGTCGCTCCACTTCCCATTGTCCCCAATGAGGTCCTGCTTTTACAACTAGGTGAGAGGGTGTCGGGTTGAGGGTGAAATACGACCCGGCCCGATTGTACACGGCTGCAATGTTTGGAAAAACAGTTAGACGGACGCGTATGTATGATAAAGTGAAGCAACAGCTGTTGTTTGTGCTACGTCATGAAAACTGGACATTCGTTGTATTACATCACCCACGATGCAAGAGAAATGAAACAAAGTAGAAATAAATGGGCAGGTCAGTGTTTCTTTCATTTCAATGAAATCAGGACCGTTCAAGCTGACATCATCTGTTTAACAAGTTGGGGTTTGTTTTATACAATAGCATTACACGCTGTAGTGTCATAATTAAACACAGCCGCCCCGTTGCTGTTAAACAGTCCAGAAGTTCAAAGTGTCGTCCGGGACGTTTCTCTGTTTTCCATTTAGCTTCAACGCGCGACCTTTAGTCAGGTCAAGTGTCAAGCGAGTCGATATTTCTCCTTAAGTTTTACAAATGTCTCATGTCAGAAACTAAGCTTAGATCTAAGCCTTGCCCTCAGCTGCCTCCAGTGTGTCGTGGAGGGACAGTAAAAGGGGTTATGTGAGGGTTATAGGGCTAACAAGCCCACAGTCTGACCTGGGTTTGTCAGCACCAATCTGGCTAAGTCAATATCAATGCGCTGCCTGCTCCACCGGTTGACCTTTTCCTCCTACTTTCGAGGCGTAAAAAGGATTGTTGTTACAGTAGAGTGATAGGCTTTTATTGGCCTGTATAACGGAGGCTTTTGTTGGGCCTGTGTCCTGCTAATACCCGTTGGAAAGTCATTGAAACCTTGAGAATGCCTGGTTTTTATAAGGTAGTCCCAACAATGACAGTAAGTTAGAGACTGACCTTCCCTTTGCCCCTTTTGAAGCCCGCTTTATGACGGGGCTGAAGTTATTGCTGCTTTTAGTTATTGCTAGTCCTCACAGCAGGGGAGGAGCGCGCGTGAAGTGACATAAAACAGCGTTCGGATCTGATTAGACGCTCCGCTTTACGGGCCGTTTCGCCTGGGACGTGTTCGGACCAGAGAAGAATGCAGCGTCAGCGCCGGGCGTGGGTTCTGACGGGATCTTCCCTGACCTCGTTGTCGGGACACGCTGGTCGTGGGCGACCTCGCCGCCAGCACTGGGTGTTTCTCCTGGTTTTTATAGCGGTGAGAAGGTGCGGACCAGGTGTGAGGTGCTGTTCAGGTCGTTGGAGCTATGACGGGGGATTGGCCGTAAAGGCCCCGGGGCCGTGGATTTATTGGGCCACTGGTGCTCTCTCAGGTCAAAGGTCAGGCATACGCAACTTGTCCGACTTTAGATTATTCAGCTATCTGAGGTGAACCTTGAACTGCGCTGCCGGCTAATTATAACTACAGTCGGTGAAGCGCTGTGACTTTCAGGAGAACTAAAAACAGTCACACATTAGCATTAGTTCACTGTCAAATGTCACTGCTTCTCACATTTGAACTTCAGAACCATTCATTAAAGCCTCAGACCGGTCACAGAGTTGAATCAGTGGACACTGTAGGTCTGTGTTGGACAAGCGCGTTACCTCGTGCTGGATCTGCAGGCACGTCGCTCCAACCTCTTCACAGCTCGGCTTTCCTTGAGAATCTCCCCGTCGTAGAACGCGACGCCCTCCCCTCTAAGACTTGCTAATGGAGCAGGGTGCTGAGCCTTTGGGTCGACACAAAGGCTCGAGGTCGGCTGTGAAAGGCTGCTTCTCCTCCCTGGCCTTGGCTGCAACAATGGCTTTGCCCATTCATCTTCACGTAGACGCTGTCAACAGGGAGAAGGAGCAAACAGGGTTTAATCAATTCATTCAGCAGTGTTTGTAGGTGTTTCGGATGAGACCTGACTGTCGGCACTGACAGGAACATCCACGCGCCCGGGCTGCGTTTGGAAAATGTAAATGGCAGTTAATGACATACACCACCCACACAGTGGGATCTTCACACATGCTGAAGTGCTGTGAATGGGATGGAAGAAGTGTAACTCTGTCACTGCCTGCTCTGCTGTCAGTCATGTGTTTGTGAGCTGGAATCAGAGGCTGATGTTCTGATGTAACAATGCATGTTAATCCGCTTTAATTACCAGTTTGTATGTAGAACAGTGTTCTACATATATATCAGGTTTCATGCTGTTACAGATGCATGTACATATATATACATACATGTGGTAAATATATACTGAATGTGCCGTTTCACAAATTCTTCCATGTGTTCAAGTTCACAGAATTGCATCCTGATGTCACCTCCTCAAAATTAAACAGCTGTAATTTTTATAAAGAAAGCGGCTCTCGCTGTTTAATAGATTTCCTGCATCCCAGTAAAACCTTCCTCTGCTTCGTTTCACAGTCTTAAAACGCGGTAACTTTCTGTAAACGCACACAGCAGAGAATAAACTTGTAGTTGCTCAAGTATATAATCAGACATTCCCATTTGAGCACAAGCAACACTGGGACAGTACAACACGGCCACGTCACTTTTGTTTTCTGAGGCAACAGCAAGACAATCGGGCCGTGGCCGTCCTGCAGGGGTGAAGGAGAGGCAGAGGTCAGCTGTGTCCTCCATTGGAAGCTTCACTGGACGGGCCCTCAGGTTTTATGGAGCACGTCCATAGTTTGTCCAGTACGTGACGTGACGTCAGTAACTGAAGCACAACACACATCCATATTCTCTTAATTCAAGCCAGAAAAGTAGAGTCCCATCAAAAAAAGCTGAGCTGTATATTTTGAACCTCACTCGGTCAGCGTTGAGCTGCTAACAACAGCTCGCTTTCTTTAGGACTATTGTCCTTCTTGTGTTGGAGCCTGATTTAGACTTGCTGACATCATGCTCACGTGGTGGGAAGGGTCGCGTGGAGCTGAGCCAGGAGGCTGCCGGATGTGCAGCAGTTTTTCATTGAGCGGGATAAATAAAGCATCTTTTGTTCACTCCAGCCATTAATCATTCTGTAATCACAAGTTGGCAAACGTTTTTTCTTGTGTCGCTTAGTGACATTCGCCACCTGCAGCGCATCTTTGAGCGCCTCTCGAGGAGCCGATGCCATAGTTGTTCTCCTTCTGAAACGTGTTTGAAGTGCAAGGGGAGGGTCAGCGGAGGACCGACGCCTCGCTCCTCCAGACCCCGGCCCTGACTGGCTCTGGGGTTAAGGGGCTGGGCTGAGGTTAAGAGGGCTGGGATGGGGGAAGGGGGAGGAGGAGGAGTGGGTGAGAGAGAGAGAGAGAGAGAGAGGGTGGGATGACCATCTGGTTGAGCTCCTCATGCATGCGCACACACCCCTCTCCAACACTCTCTCCCACTCACTCGGGCTCACGGTTTTACAGTCTCAGCTTTGATATGGGCTGTGACTGCGCCGACAGCTCGCCGCTTCTGTACTGGAATTAGAGCTCGGAGGATCCTGCAGAGACATGAAGGCCAGAGGCTGCTGAAGAATCTAGGACAGGACATAGCGGCGATAAGAACCTTGTTCCTCCACCTTGGGACGGCCGGGCTCCACTGAGGTAAGACTGGCAGGATGAAAGTGTGCGGAGAGTGCGTGACTTTCCATCTACTGGCTGAATGCGAACGCTTTCGGGGTCCCGGCTGTGGATTCTCACGTCTCCTGTTCCGCTGGAACGGCAGCGTGTTTGATGTCTGCTGTGTGACGGCAACATCTGTGCGTGAGGTCTCTATTCACCGCGGCCGGCGATCGCAGGTGGTCTCGCCAGCGCTGGGCTCTGTGGGGACGGCCCTCACGTCCATTTGGCCTCTGAAAACAGGGCCCCGGCCGTGACAGAGGCCTCCACAAGCTGAGCAAACGCCAGCCACGGGGCTTCAGGCGTCTCTGTGGTGAAGCGGGATGTTTTCAAATGGGTTGCATTCAAATCTTATGCAGAACGACGCTAGGAAGCTGTTGCTTTTATGATGCTCACTTCACTAAGAGTTTATTGCATCGGTTGATCACACCCTGTGAGAATCTTTCCTGCAGTTGTAGTTACAGCTTTTCTTCATTAGGGATCCAACATAGTAAGTGCTGTAAAATTCTGTAACTTGCTGCTGAGTTCAGTCTGAAGCGAGCAGGGAATCTGAACAGAACATCTTGTTTTCCTCTTGAACTCGCATCTATGCTGCAATGCTGCGTTCACGGGGGCCAAGCTAAACATGTCGGGCCAGTCCAGACCGACAGAGAGCAGCGTGTTGAGTTGTGTGCACGTCCATCATCCGCCTCCTGAAGGAGTATAGACAGTAATTCAGAGCTCAAACTGCTTATTTTTCCTACGCACCCTTTCGAGGGCTGTTGATCCACAGCTCCAGTGTCTGGATTCGGGTGACTTTGGTCAAAATGTTGAATACTTTTTAAATGGTCGCTGGCAGCTGCCTTAGCTGGTCAGTCTCAACATGCGGTGCAGTTTTAAGTTCGTGCTTGACTCTTTTGAGCAGAGCCAATAAAGAGGCGTGAGTGTTTTGTCTGCAATAAATCAAGCTTGCACCCCCTCGTGCATTGAGCTGCTGTCATAATGACCCCCGTGTCGTTGGGAACTTTTTTTTTTTTTACAACACAACGTCTCTTCACAGATTCTAAAAGACAAGTGGGACGTTTTCTTCGCTTCAAAGAACCGGCGTGTTTGAGCATCTCTCTAACTTCTCCCCCTTTTGTGAGACAAGACATTAATATTTTCATACATGTGGGTCCCAGTCTGGTGGCACCCACCACCACCACCCTCTGGCCTCTGTGGGCAGATCAGTCAGAAACGCAGGCCTGGAGCTCACCCATGTTAACAAGCACCTCTACAAAAGACTGAGTAGCTGTTAAACATTCTGGACTGCAGGGGTCTGGCAAGTGTGGGAGGAGGGCAGGGCAGAGGGGGCTGGGGGTTCAGGAACACTAACCATAGATCCCTTGTTAGGAAAAACGTTAAAGGCATAATAGTGAGTCAGTGAGCGGGCTCGTCAGCGTAAGCTTAGTTAGCTTAGTTGGCACAGCGCTTCCGTGGTTCACACAGGTTCAGGAGGCGTTCTGGGTAGAATCAGAGGAAATTAACTGCATGACTTCTAAGGGGGAAATTTGCATGCAAACAGATGTGGTCGTGTTAGGGACGCTGAGGCATATACATCCTGCATCGGGCTCCTCTGGCCTGGCCAACGTTCAAGCCTGACATTCCTGTGAGTCAGGTCTGCCTGTGTGAGACATCCCTTCAAAAACTTGGCCGGCACGTGAAAGCAAACATCTTTGGAGCAAATGTGAGGATGTAAAGGCTGAGTCTCCGGGCTCCTGACCCAACCTGCCTATAGTTAGCGATCTCCCCCGTGAAACCCAAGCTACGCTCAAACAAGGCCACATTTTTGCAGGTTATTTTGGTCTCATTTGCAATTCAATTGATGCAAACAGAACAAGAGTGTGTCTTATATCCTGCCGCGCTCTCGCGTCTGAGGACAGGTTATCTGGGTTTAAGGGCTTTAACTGTCACATACGTATGTGGGGAGAACACATCACATCTGTGAGATAAACAGAGTCGTGATGGAACAAGCCTTTGGTGAATTGTTTCACAAAGGCACCATTGTTCCGGACATTAAAGGTGCAATAATGGGACATGCCATTAGCAAATGTGCTTGGCTTGAAGCTTCAGTACAATGCAGTCACAAATTCACCCCAGGAAAGTCCACTATCAATCATTCAGAGTTCCTAATTGGCCTGGCTAGAGATGGACGTGTGTTTAATGCAGGGTGAAGACATGGAGGCTGACCTGTACTTGTGGAGGGTGACTAACAGCCTCCTGGGCTATGAGCATGCGGCTTATGGGCACTTAAGCAGCCAGAGAGTCTGCTTTGCTGCTATCAGAGAAAGAGTTGTCACTGAACAAGAACCAGTGTGGAGCACGCATTTGTACAATCTCAGCCCGTCTGCAAGGCTGCAGGCCGGCGTCCATGTTGGCTCAGGCGTGAGCTCCATTCTCGCAGGCCCAGGCAGGCACGTATTTCACTCTAGTAGAGAGCGCAGATTCTCAGGCCCCTTTGCTGTCGTGCCTGTGTTCAAAGGCTGTGTTCAAGTGTGTCTGGTTTTCTCAGCTGTTTATCCGCGGCCCCCGGTGCCCCTGCCAGCCATGGGGGGTGCAGACTCAGGGTGGGGGGGCTGGTGTAAGGGCCAGCCTGCTGAACGCTGGCCGGGCTCCCATTTGATCTCAGCTAGAGACCCCCGGCCGGTGAGCAATGACCACAACTGGACACACATTCATTATCTCCGTCCTGCTTGGTCCCTACTGCAGCTCCGGAATGAAACATAGGAGTAACTTGGCTGGTGACTAAACATTATTCATGATCAAACAGCGGAGTCATAACCATTTTCTAACTTACAGGGCTACAGTAAATGAGTTATGTATAACATTTGTGGCTAAGGCTTCCACACGCTGTGCCAGTCTTTGATCTCCTGGCAGAGTCCAACTGAAGAACACTCAAGCCCATTCGTCCATGTCTCCTCCTCATCCCGCTACATCACCTGTCTGGCATTGTTTTCTTCATCTAAAAGATGAAAGGCCGATCAACACTGCAGCAGGTTGGAAAACAAACAGTCCAAGGGAAGAAGGGGAGATGAATAGAGACGTTACCCACATGGTGGCCCTGTCTTAAGACCAGGTCTTTGTTTATACAGACCTCAGGCTCAACTGATCAAACCAGGATCAGGTCCCATGTGGTCAGAGTGTGAGGCAGCACATCAGGCTCAGATGATGACTCATTCAGTCCTAAGCTCTGCAGATAAGGTGAAATCTGTTCTTCTCTTGTGTTGATGGAAAACTGAATTACAGTACGGGAAAGGAATGCAGGTCTGTGCTTCACTGTCCAAGACCAACGCGTCCAAGCGTATCATCCATACAACTCCAATCTCACTGTGTGTTTGTGAATTGCTAACTGCTCGTTTGTGTCCCTGCAATAAGAGCGGACGTCACCTCACAAATCTTTGGGAATTTCCTAATGGTCGCTACATCCAGAAGCCACACGAGGAGGGCACATGTTTTACTGCAACCACAGTAGTAGCGAAAGGGCGCAGTTCTTTAGTGCCTTCATGATGGAGACTCATCACCAGAAGAAAAGCTTTCTCAAATACCATAATGGGGTTTTGAGGGAGACTATGGGCCTCATTAAAGACCCAGTCATGATGTGATTCAGCTGGTGGTTAGCATTAAGTGGAACAACACTGACATGAGAGAACCGGATTAGACGGAGTGAGGATAGCATGATGTGGGGATCGGATAAGTGATGGCTTGTTAACCAACCTTTTATTATTGTCTTTGTCTACTTCCTGGTCTCAACCTCCTCCCTCTCTTCCGCTTCTTGTTGCTTTTCTAGTACAAGCAGCGTTTGATGAGCCTGGCGGGTGCAGCATCGTCAGCGGCCGCCGTCCAGGGTGCGGCGCGCCACCGAGACCTGATGATGGAGCAGAAAGTCAGCAAGCTGACCTCCGGCTTCCAGCGCAGCTCCACCTCGGACGACGACTCGGGCTGTGCACTGGAGGAGTACGCCTGGGTCCCACCTGGCGTTAGGCCTGAGCAGGTGAGTACTGCCTCAACTGGATGTGCTCTGTCATAAAGGTGATCCAGTCTTAGCTTAAACAAGCCTGACTAGCTGGGACATGGGCTTTTTAACTATAAGAGCGACTGTCGTCTTTGGTTCATTGACTCACCACTATGAAAATAGTTTATCCTCTTGACAGAGAATAAAAACAGCTCTGACCTAATTCTAACTCCCTTCGAGCGCGTTTGCTTGGCCCAGATGGATGCTAATCAGCACATTACCCAATAACATACAGTATCAAATACAGCGTCTGGTTAATAGAACCCATGAGACTCACGGCATACTTCAATACATTTGTGCCTGGTCCTATTGTTGTCAGGCTCCACCAGGCAGCCATTTACCGCCAGGATGTGGGTCCAGGACTTTACAAACTGTGGCATAGAGTCTTGTAGTGATTATCAGAGTTTGGAGCAGGCCTCGGTGGGACGGGCCTGCTGCTTCTGGCAGGATCAGGAATCAAGGGGCCACTTTTTAACAAGCTTTCTCCACAAACAGGCAGCTGTAGCTGTATCCGCTGGGCAGCCAGCGTTGTCTGGCACCTATCCATTTGACTTCCCACGTCTCCCCTTACTCCTCTGTTTTCTTGCTGTGGCTCTCTTCCCCTCTCACTCCACTCCTTGTCTCAAACAATACACACAGAAGTATAAGGGGCGATAATATAAGGGGCCAGAGGAGATGGCTTTATAACAACAGTGACCCTTAAACCTCAAACATGCAGGGCCTTTTGTTTAAGAAATGCAACTGTAATGCCTTTACTGCAGCTATTGCCCTGAATAGGCCATGCATTATGGGTCATCATTACAGTGTAGACACACATAGGGCTGACCCTAAGGAGCTGGATGAGGGGTAATAGCAGGACCAAAACGTGCATAATTTATGGTGGGTGGCAAACGTTGGGTTGATTGTCAGGGTAAATTGTTGACCCCCCCCTCCCCTCCCCACCAGACAGTCAAAGCTGCAGGAAGTCCCCCAAAAAACACAGGACAAGCACATCCCATCTCTTTATCTGGCTGGCTGTAATGGCCCCCTTCCTCATAAACTTTAGTTTTCAGTGGTCAGGCCCAAGGGTCAAAATGCCACCGCAACAGGCTGCTTTGTCCTTGAAAAGCATATGACTGGGAGAATACAACCTTTTAATTGATCTGACCTCTTGACCTGTGCTGGCTTGGTTAGTATAGATTTATGGAGAAAATGATTCCTCCAGCGCCATCATCAAAGAGCATCGCTGCTCGGTGTCTGCTTGAAATAAGCCTAAACCAAAGCTTGGATCCCACAAAGTCAGGCTTCAATACCTGAGATGTCCCAGAATGTGGCCGATAGCCAACTAATGTGTTGTTTCTAGTTCCTTGAGAAGGAATTTGATAAATATGGGTTGTTCTATCCAAGATCATAACAATGACATAAGTAGGTTTTTAGCCTTCATTCTTCATAACTTTCCTTCTCAATGTGCCAGATCCCATTACTCATTGCCATGACATCCCCAGGTCCAGTTATACTTCTCCTGTCTGCCGGAGGATAAGATCCCCTACGTCAACAGTCCGGGAGAGAAGGTCAGAATCAAGCAGCTCCTCTACCAACTGCCGCCGCATGACAATGAGGTGAGAGGATCGTGCGCGAATTTGCTTAAATCTGGGTATTTTATTCCAGCGCAGGATTTTGGATTTATGCCACAGCTGCAGAAGGGGTTTCGTCTTCATTATCTCATAGTAGCTCTATGTGTTGCTGCTGCTGAGCCTCGTGTTAACAGCCGTAGCATCTCAGTGCCATGTGAGCCCTTGGCATTCACGTTGACATCGCACTGGGGTATTTTTGTTTGGGCCTGTAGACATGTAGTGTGGGCACAATGTGACTTTTGACTTGATGATTTTATAATGTTTGCTGGGAGCCCCCACCAGCAGGATTCCTGTCATAGCAACGGTTTTTACAAGGGCCGCTCGGCAGGAGAGTGGGATGCTGTTTGAAAGGGGCTTTATGTGATGCCACCACCACAGTGGCACCGCAGCTCGACTTGGCCGTCTCTCGTCCTTTGTTGCCCGTCCTCTTGATTTCACTCTAAACACAGGCCTTGTTTGTGTAAACGTCTGCTTTCCCTCTTGTTAAGGCTTTGGAAAACATCAAAAAGGCCGTTGTAAAAATGAGGTTCTCAATCAGGGCCTATGGGAGGAGAGACATAGGGGGTGTAGGAAGGGCAGACTGGGGTCAAGAGCCGCCTTTGTTCAGCAGGCTGTGGTATGCGCTCTGTCCCCTCAGCCTTACCTAGGTTTATAACCGTCATTAGTAAACAGGAGCCCTGCAACTGGATCTTTCAGGGGATTTATTGAGAAGGTGATGTATGTGTCTTGAGCAAACCTCATTACTCTGAGTCCACTTAGCAGGGTTGGGACTCGAGTTTGGACTATTGTTTGATGCAAAACTGTGCGATTGCATTTGTCCTTGAAAACCATAATTTATCACTTCTCTCACCAGGTGCGTTATTGCCAGTCCCTCAGCGAGGAGGAGAAGAAGGAGCTACACATGTTCAGCGTTCAGAGGAAGAAGGAATCGCTGGGGAGGGGCACAATCAAACTGCTGCCCCGCAACCCCCTTAACAATGTTTGTGAGCACGTAAGTTCTCTGTCTTGTGTATTAGTGTGAGGGCATCTTATCGTGTTTAGCACAAAACACTGGCAAACACGTACAATCCTATCACAGAACCATTTAGAACTACTGTGCTATATTGGATTATTTCAAAATGTTCTAATAACTGATGTAATGTGTGTGTGTACATTGCAGTGTGGTGAAAACATCAGCGGTGGAGAAATGGCAGTGTTTGCCTCGAGGGCAGGCCCCAGGCTGTGCTGGCACCCCGCATGCTTTGCCTGCTCCACATGTAATGAACTGCTGGTGGACTTGATCTACTTTTACCATGATGGAAAGATCCACTGTGGAAGGCACCATGCTGAGCTACTCAAACCTCGCTGCTCAGCCTGTGATGAGGTAAAACCACACATCTGAACTACTGCAAGAAAACATCCACATCCTGAGACTTAGGGCCTTTTAAAATTCCTTCATTGTAGAAATAACATTTATTTTAGATCTCTTCTGTGACATCAGTCACAGAGGAGGGTGGGGGGTTGATGGCCAATGATGGAAGGAATCTCCTGCAGGGGCTCAGAACACTTGACATTGGTCCGTGTAGTGTGTGGGAGGGATTGTCCAGGTTTGGGCAGAGAATCTGTCACTAAGCCACGTAGAGCGTTCAGTTCCAAACGCAGTGTTCACTTTCCTTGATCTCATCCAACGTTCACCTTCGTCTACAGATTATCTTTGCAGATGAGTGCACGGAGGCAGAAGGCCGCCATTGGCACATGAAGCACTTTGCCTGTTTTGAATGTGAGACCATTCTGGGAGGCCAGCGCTATATCATGAAGGACGGCAGACCATACTGTTGTGGCTGCTTTGAGTCTCTCTATGCAGAGTACTGCGAGGCCTGTGGAGAGCACATTGGTAAATGTATTACTTGTTATAGTAAACATGGTTATTTCTAGACTTTACAGCATTGCTGAACATCTCAACATCTCCGCCTCTTCAGGGGTTGATCACGCTCAGATGACATATGATGGGCTCCACTGGCATGCCACCGACAGCTGCTTCAGCTGTGCCCAGTGCAAGCGCCCCCTGCTGGGCTGCCCCTTCCTGCCCCACCACGGTCGTATCTACTGTTCCAAGGCCTGCAGCCTTGGGGAAGACGTGCATGCCTCTGACTCCTCAGACTCTGCCTTCCAGTCGGCCCGTTCACGAGAGTCCCGCCGCAGCGTGCGCATGGGCAAGAGCAGTCGCTCAGCCGACCAGTGTAGACAATCGCTCCTCTTCTCACCCTCCGTGAACTATAAGTTCCCCGGCTTCAGCGGAAACACGGAGGACACTCTGACCAACAAGCTGGCTCACATGAACTTATCAGATGAGCATTTCTGGCGAGGTCGAGGCGAGGAAACCGAGGCACCAGAGAACCAGGAGGAGGAGTGGGCTGAGCATGAAGATTACATGACTCAGCTGCTATTAAAGTTTGGAGAGCATGGTGTCTTCCAGCAAGCCAGCGACTCCAGACCAACAGATTTCTGGATCGCAGAACAGGATGTCAAGTTGAAGCAGGAGTCTTCTAAGGCTGTTAGTGGTAGTGGGGAAGTAAGGGGGAGTCTTGTCAGTAAAAAATACCAGGCTGACATGTACTGGACTCAGTCACAGGACGGTCTAGGGGACTCTGCCTATGGTAGCCACCCAGGACCAGCAAGTAGTAGAAAGATCCAGGAGCTGGAGCTGGATCATGGGGCTGGAGGAGGCTTCCAGGGAGAGGAGCCTCAGTGGTATAATGACTCTTTGGAGTGTATCACAGATGAGTTCAAGAAAACAGAACAGAATGTCAGAGACTCCATGGACTCACTGGCTCTGTCCAATATTACTGGTGAGTCAACATAACATGATACTTCATACCATATCGAATTGGTTAATTTATGCCTGTCTAGAGATTAGTGGTTTAAAATCTCACATTTGTTTCTCACATTTACTCTTCCAGGTGCCTCAGTAGATGGTGATAGCAAAGACAGACCCTTGATATATTCCCTGCAAGGTTTCCATGACCTGGAGACAGAAGACTGTGAGAAAACCAGTAATATGGGAACACTCAACTCCTCTCTGCTACACAGAAGTACAAACTCTCTGAAGAGTCTCGTATCTGAGCAGGAGGAAGAGGTAGAAGTGAATGTTCCAGTAGTGGAGCAGGTGGCTCTGCAGGAGGATGGGCCCAAAGCTCACGTCCCCGTCCTCAGAAGGACGCGGTCACAGTCCAGGCCTCAGCAAGTCAAATTCTCTGATGACGTGGTGGACAACGGCCATTATGGCAACCTGCCAGTGCGCCAGGCCCCTATGAGCGAAAGGACTCGTCGGAGAGTGTACCACTTTGAGGAAAAGGGTCAAGAACTGCACTCTGGTCACCGCCATCATCATCACAGGAGGCGTCGCAGTCGTATCTCACGCTCTGATAATGCTCTCAACCTTTTACCTAAGGAGAGGGCAAAAATGTCCTATAGAATGGACCAAAGAGGAAATGACCGCAACCCCAACGGGCACCAAGCCTTTCATGGACAACGCAGTCCCGCAGCTATGTCTGAGTATGGGCTACAGGGTGCAGCCATGGGGAGGTTCTTGGGGATATATGGGGATGAAGATGATGACTGGTGCTCTACATGCTCTTCTTCCTCCTCTGATTCTGAGGAAGAGGGCTTTTTCTTGGGTCAGCCCATTCCCCAGCCCAGGACCCACAGACACTTCTACACTGATGATCTGCCCAGCCCTGCAGCAGGCATGTCTTCTCCTCCTTATGGTCAAAGGACTAAGTCTAAAAAGAAGAAAGGGCACAAGGGGAAAAACTGTATAATTTCCTAGACCTAGACTTTCATTAACTGCTTATCTTTGGCTTTGGGTTATGCTTTATCACTGACTTCTGCCTTTTGTTCACCATTTAAAATGCAACACCAACTGCTTGCTATTGAATCCTTTACAGAACTCAATTTACTGAGGTATTTGTGTAAGACACAAGTCCATATTCCAATTAGTTGTAGATGCTGCACAGCAAACTACCATTTGGTAATAATGGTAGTTTCAAAAAAAAGTTTTTGAGTGATGCATATTTATAAAACACCACCTAAACTGTGCTTATTTAACGTTGCAGATATTAATGTATATATTGTAGAATTAAAAACAAAATGGCTATTTTTATACCCTTGAGTTGCTGATATACCGTGTACCACAACATTTAACTATTGGCATTTGGTACCAAACCATTTCTCTATTAGAGGTGAAATTTGTTGTGACCCAAGCTCTTCAACTGTGTTTCCTTTTTGGCTTGTGCACCTCACACACTAATTTTAAAAAACACATTGTGTATTACGATGTATTTATAGATTACTAAACTGTAAGCAAATCATTGTAACCTGTATAAATGTACAAACTGGTATATAAAGGTCGAAATAGATTACAAATGTAATAAAAATATCTATATATCATGATTTGTGTTTATTCACAAAATGATTTACAGTAATGCAGATATAAAGTTCAGGATAAATCACCTCAGTTTTTATTTACAGAAATACACCAGAATATATTTAGAAGCTATTTGGTTACAACGCTAAATAAGACAAAAGTGTGATACTTTATAGAGTAGTTCTGTACTGAAAAACTTTGAGAGTTATGCCCTTTGATACTGGTTGGTTTACACATAGTTTTTATAATAGTTGCACAATACATTAAATTAGTAAGACTACATGGTTGTGTCACAATGGATTTGTTATTGGGTTCAGTCACTTTCAACCAAACAAAATCCAACCTTGCTTTGAAATAGAAATAACTACATGTAATAATATTTAGATAATAAAAGCATGACTTACAAATTGGCTGCAGCTTTTCATAAAAATGGCATCATGGACGTTTCGTTCCACATGGTCCTCTATTATTATGGTTTTATTCATAATACTGAAGGTATTTTGTTATAATGAATCAATGATTGTGTCTTCAGTATTATTTATGCCCATGGCAGTGGAACTACGGCCAGGGCTGATAACCCGACTTTGCTTATAGAACATATAAATATCTTGTGACTGAGACAAGACACGACAAATTGAAACAGGTAAATAATTCGTCGTCACTTTTTCATTTTTCCGCCTTTAGAAGTAAAATAGAATAGAATCATGGCAGCACGTTGTGACCTGTGGCCTGCGTTGAGCTGCTGTCCGGCTGCTCTAACACTTCGTCGAGCTCCTTGACAAAATGCCTGAGGGAATCTAGGCAGCGCTCTTTGAGCTCCAGCAGGTTCTTATGCAACGGGGCCTGCAGCAGATCCTCCAAAGTGGGCTCCTTGACTACCAACATCTTCACCACTGTGCGAAATGTCTCACAGTCCTTCCTGTAATCCTGCACAGAAAAGAATCAAGTCAAGAGCTGACGTCCCTGAAAATGATGCAATAAAGTATACAGGGTGAAAGGTAAAAGGCATGTTAGTGGTGCAATGACATTCTTTCACACCACATTGTAACAAGCTCTCCCAACCTGCTAACATTTTACTACAGACCCAAAACTGCAGTTAAGTCTTTATTGGAGGCCCAGGTGCAAGAGCACATCTTTATCACCTGAAGAGAAATGCTCTCAGAGAGGTTTAGGGCCACAGTAGCTATCCAAGGAGTCTGGGACAAAGAGGTCCTCTAGGGTTAATCCAAGCTAATGCAGGAAAGATCACTTTTCAACAGAGTCATTAGTGTAAAAACAGTCGGGCGAGTAAGAGTAAGTATTAAAATCGGACGTGTCTACAAACGCATCTCATCTATTTAATATCTTTGTTTTGGATGAGCTAAAGGAATGTGGGCAGTAAAGGCCTAAATCAACAGCTCTTTATCTAATCTAGCATTAACTGTTTGATAAACACAATAAAACAAATTACAGCTTTGTTCATTTTTACAAGAAAAAAGCAGGCAGTCGTCTTAAATCAGGGTCGAGTCTATAGCAGAATGTGAAGTTGGCCGGTTAAACAGCCTTGTTCCAAGGTTGTGTCAGTTTTGGGAAAACTTGAAACACCAAGTGCTGTTTCTTCGCCTAGATACACATTATGTGATGTGTATCTAGGCAAACTCATGATCATGTATCCATCATCAGCACTGTAATAAATGTTGAGCATTGCTCTGTGTTTATTACAGAGCCCCACAATCACAGATTGACTTCAAAAAAGTCTGCTAAGCTTGCCTTTGTGATCAGAGGTCTTGTAAATTCACTTTGCCCAAACCTTGATTAGAATTTGTTGAAGGTTTTGAGAAAAAAGAAATCACAATATGGAACTACAGTAGATGGCCCAAAGGAGTACAGGATTACAGCAACAAAACATGTTGTAAAGTAAAATATTTAAAAAAATTTCCCACAGTTGGGATGAAGCTGGTCTTTACCATTGAAACATAGAGAAAAGGTTAAAGAAACAATAACATGACATTTAGTTTGGAACAATAGGATGGAAATGCTGACCGCATGGGAACCACTTTCTAAGGTGTTTAAAAGAAAGGCACTGTGTTTAAAAAGGAACAAGCTGGGGAGCATATTAAGAGACAGGTACACAACTGGTTGTTGCATTGACATGCATTCATTTAGATGCTGTTAAAAATTATACAGAAATACTGGTTATTATTGCTATATTACAATGTGTTTTGCACATACACATAGGAAAGGATTGAAACAGAAATATCCCAGACTGTGGGAGATGTTTGGACCTAGGCAGATGCTTTAATGTCTGCAGATCATGTCAAGAGAATTCGTGGTCCCACATAATGACAGTCCTCACCGCCAACCACAAAGAAGTGAGAGACTCACGACACGTGTGGTCAGGGTCAGCTTCGTTCAACAGCACAGGTTCCCTCTGTGTGCATTCAGTTTGGGCTCTCCCTTAATATGCTGTGTGGAACCTTTTCCATGAATCCTAACTAATGATTAACATCAGACCATCATTCAATACCTCATAAGTGAAATGTTCTCCTCAGTTAAACATTTTCAATAAATGAGCTTTATTTGGAAGGAGCAAGAATTGGTTCCTTGTTTGAAGATGTGAGGAAACAAAGGCTAAATGAGATACAAACATGTGGTCCATGTCCCACAAACCAGTCTTCCTCTAATCAATTAGGTATGATTATGTCTGCCATGTTCCAGAACAAAACCTTCCCAAGCTAGTCTTTGTTGACAGTGACTGCATTTAACTTTGTCCTGCGTTTATGTAAAGGCTTCGAAATCAGATGATTGGGAAAAAGTGGCCTCACAATGACCTGAAACGAAGAGAATGACTCATGCTGGAGCAAACGTGTATGTGACTTTGTGTGTAAATCCGCTTGAGATGAAGAGCATCACTCTGTGGTTATTACAGTACTGAACAATCACAGAGTGGCTTCAAACAAATTGCTATTTTAGTCAGAACTGCTCCCATATTACTTGAAGAAAACAGGAAGGGTGCGTTTGACCTGCTCACGCTCCTCATGTTGTGAGAAAAGGCTGCAGGGAGGTCCTGCCCGAGTTCCTTCCCTCTAGTGGGAGCCATGAGCTGATCTTCATGCCTGATACTAAGGGGCCACACAGAATGGTTTGAAGCCCCAAGAGGAATAAAACAATCAAGAGCCATGAGGAGGAGCCCTAAAAAGTGGGCATGTGACCATGTTGGATGTTTGTGGAGGTCCAAATTGTGAACATACTGACATGAGTATAAGCTGGGGTACCAGGTGGGGGTGGGGAAGTTAAGGGCTTCAGTAAGATTATATATACGGCACTCACATGGACATTTAGCGAGGCTCTGTTCAAATGAAAAGTGATGCAGGCAGGGGTCCTGCATAATAAGGGAAGTAGGGTAATGACTTGAGGCCTGGTACACATTAGGGGATATTAAAAGAGCCATTTTAATCACTCAAGCTGCAAACCGGACCTCTGGATGGAGGGGCTAATAGTTGAAATGGATATGTTTCATTTGCACTGATTGAGATGATGAATGGACTGCTCTGAAAATCACTCCCAGGCACTTTGCTACATCGCAAATAGATATTTTCCAAGTTCCTATGTAGTGTAATTTGACAAGCTCTGATCTGTCCTGTGGTCACTGCAACGAGTGATGCAATGCTTCATCTGTTCATCCAATAAGAGAAAGGCGCATTGTGATGAAAGCTGTGACACACTAGTCAAGTAGTTCCTGCAATGAACAAATGAATGATGAGATGTGCCAGGACAGAGTCATAGGAAGGATGCTTACTGTGGCAATGAGTCAATCCTAAAAGTTTTAGGTTTCTGATGTTCTTTATAACCCTAAAACACCCTCAAACGGAATGCATTACAACAACCTCTTGGTCAGAAAACAATAAGTTTTGCTGGTATGACAAATGCATCCTAAAATGAACCACCCTATGATAACAGGGCTGTTTACACCATATAGGGTTTGCTGAAATGAGCCCAAAAGTACAAGCAAAGGTAAAAAAGACTGAGTTGCTGGTGTATGTGACATGCTAGGCTAACGCTGCTGTTGATTGGAGTGGCCCATTCAAACCAGTTCAAGGACGTCTCACACTGGTGTATATTGGAGTGGCTGGTGCAAAACAGTTCAGGGTCTGAGGTCGGTTCTGCCCACTACCTCATCTGCTCGGTTTGAAAAACCACAGCCATGATGGATCAGTGTGTGTTTAACTAAGCCCAGGGCAGATGTTACAGTAAAGACACAGCAGAGGTTTCTGCCACTCACCACGTCTGCATTAGCAGTGGGAAATGGCAGGGTGAGCATGTGTGTGCACGCTAATGCCAAGAGACGTGCCACGCTGTGGGTGGGCCGCCTGCAACCTGCGGGGCAATTCCTGTCCTGCTTTAACGGGAACACATAAGTGGTACTGTAGTGGAGAGCGATGACGGGAGGGAGAGAGTGTAACTCCAAACCAGCCAACCAGAAAAGGCGTCACATCCTGAGGTGCTAAAACCTTTCTGCTGATTCAGCCCCTTTCCTTACACCAAAAAAAAATACAGCGTGTGACAAATACTACATGTGACAAATTAGAGTAAAGTAAGATAAGCAAGAAATGTGGTCCCCGTGGCTTCGAGAGATTTGGTATCTAGGAATCTCAGTATCTAAATCTTGAGCCTTTTCATAGAGAAAATCTTACTACCTTCTCAATTTCCAGAGCCTTCACCCTAATGGCCTCCGAGCGGCGAGCCTTGAAGACTTCATCTGGTGTCGGCTTTGGCTCCATGCTGGCAGTCACCACCTCCTCTGACGCCACTACAGATGCAGGAGGTTTTTCCTGGCGGGTCAAAGGTTAAGGGTTAGAGTCGAGGTCACCAGGTTTAGAAACAGCTTCTGATTTCAAAGTGTTTCAGATACAGACATCTCTGCACTCCTATGAGTGTTGAGCTCTTGTTTTCATAAACTACTCATTATGCATGCCACATGTCAACGGTGACAGGAATGTAGACAGTACAATCGGTCTGTACATTCTTCTTTAAAAAGGTTGTTTATAGATAATTAATGTAATGTGATACAACAGCAGCTGATATTATGTTACAGCATGTTTCACCCTAGAAGAGTCCATGAAACTGCACTCAGATGTGTATTTTACCTTTGAGGATGCTGAACTGTGAGGGGAAGCTTCCACAGAGCTGCTGGGAGTCTGGCTTGTCAACAGATTGGGCTTAACTGCAGGAAAATATCACGACACAAGGAAATTGAAGGAAACATGAGCAGATTGTTGTCCTTAGATAAAAATACTAAATAAAAAGCTATGGCAAAGAGCAGATGACTATAAAAAATGTTTCACATGCAACAATTTCACTGATGGGTCACTGGTCTGGGAAGCAGCGTATTTGCACCAAACTTTGCTGTATTTATTTACCTCTCTCTGATCACATTCCTTAGCTTTCACTGTGCTGTGTAATAACAAAAAAATCGCACAAGACATAAAAATAAACATCAGGGAACAATTCCTTCCTTCCTAATGCGAGACATCCGATTATTACTCTCTATCTTTGTACTATGAGCTGAAAAGTAAAATTTGTGGTTGTCCTTAATGCTCCCATGTTGGGGCCTCCCACGCGACTGCGGTTGAGAAGTTCAGCTGTGCCCAAAGTGAAATATTGTCTTCTGCTAGCTTACATGTGTGCAGAAGAAAACAAATAGAGCCATTCTGTTTGTTTTTACAAAAATGATGTACTGGTTCAAACGCTAAAACCTCAGTCCCGGTACAGACAGAAGAAACAGCTTCTGACAGTGTGCCAGGTTAATTAAACGACTGATGAAATTATATTGTGAGATAGTGACAACAATTGTGATGTTGAAAAGTATGTGAAAAAGCTCTGGATTTCATACCCTATTACTAAAACCCTTTTTTATGCCTCCCTAATTAGGATCCCAGATGGGAGGGGCGGCTGGAGGTACAACGGCTCTCTCACTGTTTTACGGCATCTTCAAAGGGTGGTACAACAGAAAGCCAAACTGGCTACACATTACATTTTTTATAAATGGAATAAACCACAACATGGCTTATACATAACTTACAAACTAACCTTTGTAAGCTGTGAAGCTACTGTATAAACGTCATTAGTGCAGAATTTTTAAACTCATAAAGCTTGTGAAGGCACAAGGACAAAGCCAAAGTGACTTTGAAGATGTCAAGCCAGCACATGGACTTATTTCTTGCAGAAGAGGAGGTCAAGCGCTCATTCCCCAGCTGCATTACCCTAATAAACCAAGGGTGTCCTTTTTCACATCCTCACAAACGTGTGCTGTTAGCCTCACTGATACGTTAACACCATGAGCCCTCACATCACACGTTTGTGACTGCTTACTATGCGATGCTGTGATATGAGACTTACTCTGTTGGGCCTGCTGATAAGTGACTTTGTCCCTGTTAGGAGAGAACTTGCTGTTGGTGTTCAACCCAGAGCAGCCAGAGGGCTGGGCTTCCCCTTTTACAGGAGAGTGATCCCGCTTGAATGTTACAGGCGCAGAGATCCTGTAGCCTTCTCTGCAAAAGAACAAATGTGGAAGTTCAGGAATCCACTGAAAATGAAACATTAAAATCTATAGCTTGTGCACTTCTGCATCTTTTAGGACTTTAAAATCTAAATCAATCAATAGGGACTCATTAGAAATAGAATGCTACTTCCAAACCACAAACTAGACAACTTTCAATCCATGCTTTTCTTATAGGACTGGTTGTTTTGTTAGTGTATAGAAATGAACACTGAGAACACTGACTTGAGTTTTCTATCTGATGTTGACTTCGAACCAGGGGCTTCTGCGCCTCTTTGACGGTAATAGGGACGAGTTCTGCGATTTTTCCTAGAAAAAAAAAAGTGCGGGCAAAACAGTCTTATATTCAAGCAATAAATACAAGATTAAATGATTAATTAAGTAATAATCATTTGAGCTTAAATCTAGTCTGGGTTTGCAGCAGTGACACTTGACTTGTGCATCTAGTATTTGCCAGATTCAAAGCTTCTGTCTGAACAGCCTTTGGGTCCAGTGGCATGAATGACCCAAAGGCACCTGGTTGTCATGGCCTCTGCCTGAACCCGAGCCACATGTCAAACAAAGAGCAGGTCTAACAAGCTCCCAAACTTTTACGACTTACCTTCTGTTTGAAGTAGCCATGACTCAGCCTGCCATTTGCCAAGCACTGTATTGCTATGCATTCAGTGCAAACATTAACGGGTGCAGCAGTCTGGTGTGAATCAGGCTTTTATCAAGGAGGCATGATACACATTTAATTGGCTTTGTGGTTTTGCTGTGACTAAACTACAGGACAAATGCAACAATTTGGTGAAGCCTAAAAATGACCTCTGAAGTAGAACAAACTAATGAGAAATGCGAAGAATATTTAAGCAGCTTTATTTTATTTGATTTCTTACTACACAAGACATGAAACACTCCGGCTTGTTTTTAACAGTGAGCAAAAAAAAAAAAAAAAGAGTGCTGTTCGTTATGTGAGTGACTCATGTCTTGAAGCAACACCAACTCATTTCATTATTTGTGAGCAAAAATCCCGCGAGTGTTTGGTTACTGCAGAACTGTATTACTTTAAAATGGGCTTCTTGGCTCTGTCCAATATCACCTCATCCTGATTTACACATGTAGTACTATAAGGTGTAATGGAGTAGTTATGGGTTTACAGAGGCTAAAAGCCTGGAGGCTTACGTTAAAATGTTTGCTGTTGTTATCACCTGACTCTTGATGGTTTTTAAACTTCTATTAGGGTGTAAAATAATTTAGCTAGAACCTTACTAAATAATTGTTTTAGACACTGCTCTTCATGAATGCATATTTGAAGTATGATAGTATCTAGTATCTATCTTCTCTTAAATTGTTTTTGTAACTACTGTTAAATTATGAACCTGAAATTATCTAATGTGAAGTTTGTTTTGATGCAGGGATATAATTAAGACAAAACACATGTTGCTGAGAATATGAGATGTGTGTGGGTGTTTGAGGAGGGAGCAGTCCAGCTGTTTTTCTTGCAGTGTAGGGCACAGGGTGGAGGTGGGGATTTTTGGCTGAGTGAATAGACACTAGTGCCCTTTGTCCCGTCTCTAGCCTAGAATGATTTCTGGAAAAGGGGACGCTGGCCTGTAAACTCTTGGTATGCCGAGTGGTCAACAGGAGTGTGATAAATTCAGACTGGTTCTGACTGGGCGTTAAACTCACCAGCTTACTTGAAGTATGCTCTTAAAGTTAATTAGTAAAAAAATAGTTTACTAAAGCTGCATTTTCTCAGACACTTAAAATGTAAAAGTTTTTAATGACAGATGTTATAGTTTTATTTGTTACATAATATTGAGTGTTTACTGTATTATCAAGACATAGAATGCAAACTATGTCATTAACCCAGAAGGTAAAAAAACCTATCGGGACATTTTCACAGACCTCTGTTTCCACCCAGAGGCTTTTTTATGCATTACACAGCAAATTCACTGACACAATTGACAAGCAACACTAATTAGGATGCCAGCAAAAAATCCATAAGTGGAATAAACTTTTATTACCTTGACGCTAGCTGATGACGCAAATCATCATTGCTATAGTATGGCTGGGAGTACTGGGCCTCCTGAAAACAAAATCACAATCATGACATATCTTTGTAGGAAAAGCAAAGAATCATGACATTGTTAAGGCCTGAAAAACGTTAATCGAATGCCATGTTGCGTTCTGGTCTTAACATTTTGCTGCTAATTCTAACACTTGATCATAAACTGGTTCATCATGTCTTACGTGTCGTGGAGGTGTGGGATTCCTGCAAAAATTCCCAAAGTTAGGGTTTTCCTCAAAAAATCGACAATGGGTCTGTGGGTAATTGCCATCTTGACGGAATTCTCTTTCATTCTGGAAATTTGGAGGACCACTGTACCACTGGTCATCATGAAAATCTCGGCCATAATCCAGCTCCTGCCGAGGCACAGTGCTCCTCTTGTCAACAATATTAACAACTCGACGAACTGTCACCTAGAATGACACATCATAGTTGTTAAATATTTCTAAATATATTTGCACATGTACTGTGTTACAAAGACACATTAGCCACTTCTGCCTACTCATTTACCCTGAAAAAAATCATAGTGACAAAGTAAAACCATGTTGTTTTTTTAAACACAAAAACCCCCTTTATTTTAGAGCTTTAGAAGTCTCCTGCAGAACCAGGCACTGGTCTGGTCTGAGTGTCCCAGTAGAACAGTAGAAGCCTCTTACCATCACCAGTTACTGTAACAAGTAAACTAGGGTAATTTGTCAGTCAAGGCATTCTTAGAAACACGCCTTACCTCTCTTCCATCTATTGGTGCAAAGTGATCTTCATAGACATCTCTAATTGATCTTCGACCATGACGATAAGCCACTGAAGAAAGAATAGAATTTTATGTGTCAAATATTTTTTTTTCTATTGAATCAGATCCGACAGAAACACAAAGGTTAGACAAAACAAAGGTTAGAGTTTATTTCCTTATTGAAGGACTTCTGCTCCACCTTTAGAGAATTCTGACCAGACAGAGATCAAGGCACCACAATCTTTAAACTAATATAACCTAAATACTAGTATTCAGCTTTGCTCTAGTTTGTGTCATGTTAAGGTGGAAATCTTGATTTGGTTGGTATGATATCTGAGTTTTTGGAGAGTAGATGATGGCTGACTGACGAAATAGATATTTAGTCCTAGTACAAGCAAATAATGGTACTTTCACTTACTGTCGAAAGAACGTCCTTGGTTCTGTCTCTGGTTCGCTCAGGAAACAACAAACCTGCAGCAATTAAATGGGTAAAGCGTTGTTGCCTGATATAAGATTTATGCTGAACAACTTGGACTCAAAATCCAGAAACACTTCGAACAAAGTCATAATAACAATACCAAACATATACATGTTTGTATAGTTTCCCATGTGGACCATTATTTGTGCCGATCAAAAAGACAACAAACGAACATTAAGCCGGCATTGAGCCTCTTCTTAACATCTTATAACCACCGCTGTCAAATAGCACAAACTGAGGCTTTAAATGGTTTGGTGATGTTATGTTCGTTGTTAGCAATTGAAGCTAGTCACGTTAGCATTAAAGAAAGCTACAAGCCTCCCGCCAACCTAGTTATAATAAAATCCGTTCCCACAAAATGCATTTTACAATTAGATTAAAGAACACTTACAGTGAGAGAAACCACAGTATTCTCATTGAGGGCATGCGTGGGTGAATCCAAAACAAGCATATAAACATACACCACACAATATTAAACACAAATTTCCTGTTTTCCTTCTTCTTCTGGTCTTCTGGTAGAGAGGGGGATGTTGTTGGAGCGCTACAACCCCTAGTGGTCGGAGTAAGAAATGACTAAACTTTATTTTGTTCGCATTTAAAATTCTAGTATTTTACCTAGGTAGAAAATATATACGCGGGCGTATTACTATATTATTACTTTATTACTATTACTACTATTACTTTTTTATTTTTTGACGTTTAATAAATCAATAATAGTATTCATATATCCATTATAATCCATTAACCGAAAACATCGTTAAATTGTAGATAATCAGTTTTGTCAGGGTAGCTCTTTAATTCTTAGGGAAACCCTTCAATAGACTGGACGGATTGATATTGATACATCGAACTGGACAGAACAAGATAAAATAGTAATTAAAACTGTTTATACTAACCCGTCTTGATAAAAAAAGAGCTGAATTGGCACATGTGGACCTGAACATTTTAACTTGACTAACGTTTAAGTTTTGTCGCTGTGCTGTGATTGGGTGAAATTGGCAAAGCTCGCGCACTGCACGCGCAGGATTTCGGAGTATTTGTTGCAGCACTTGTGCACACACCGCGTCCCCGCCTACGTGCAGCGCTACTTACTCAAACACTCGCTGGGCGCCTCGCGCCGTGCTTTCACGTTTCTAACTGCCCTCTGTTGTGATTACATCAAAGGTTATTGGACGAGCCCGCGTCACGTGCTCATCCTTCGACAGGAGTTTCCACGACAGCTGAGAAGCAGCTAAATGCGTTTTTTCACCTGTAACATTGAACATTTTAAAGTCCACCGAGTCGAAGCTTCGCAAAATGGGAGACAAGAAGAGCCCCACGAGGTAAAAGTGTCGCTAGGAGCTCCGGGGGAAGACTTTACTGGGCCATTCGCAAACAGAAAGCTCGGTCAATGGATGGAGCTGTTTAACCGGAGTGTTCATGGCGGCCGGCGGCTGCTTGTGCGCCTGAAAACTGAAAGCTGCCCCTCACTGGCTGACGTCTGAGCACAATTATCGCCGCTACTGACGTTTCTTCTCTGTTCTGGCATCAGTATCTAACAGGTTGTCTTCGGAAGCCTTGTCCTCACTCAAACTGTGCCATTTTGTTTTTGTCTGAAGGCCGAAGCGGCAACCCAAGCCCTCCTGCGACGATGGCTACTGGGACTGTAGCGTGTGCACGTTCAGGAACAGCGCTGAGGCGTTTAAGTGCATGATGTGTGATGTCAGGAAGGGGACGTCGACGCGGTAAGTGGCTCTAGCTGCTGACTTAACTATTACAGCACGGCTGGACAACGTAATTGGCGTCGTTAAGGGGTCGTGACTTCAACGTTAAGTGCACAAGCAAGAAAAGCACGCGCGCAGCGTGGGTTTGTTAGATACAGAACGTAACAAACTTTATGCCCTCATTGGGTTTGTCAAGTTTTGTTGTCGCTGCAGTTTATGGTCTGGCTCTGTGTATTTGACATCAAACCAATCTACAAAGTGGCTCATTAGTTGAATCAACGAGAGAAAAAGCACATAACGTTAAACTGAGAAGGTTGATTGTGTTATGCGATTCAAGTAAGGGTTCGGACACGGTCAGCACAGGTGCAGCAAAAGACTGGACGAGTTATGTAATGCTGAAAAACATATCTGACGGTTAATGAACTTGAGAACGTCACAAAGTAGGAAAAGTGGGATAAGGTTGATCATTTTGTGGATAATTGAATGTCGAATATCTTCAGGAAAATATGGTAAAACAATTTGGGTCTTTCTTCATCTACATCACATTAAATCCCTGTAGAAAAGGGGACATTGACTGTGTTGTATATTGATTTCTTTATTTATATCTGGAGCTGCATATGATGCAATGCACATTACATATATTTTAAATAAATCTAACAATGCCAAATCACATTCAGGTCTTACTGCAACAGCATACTGTAGTTGTGTAGTAAACTAGTACTAAACTGACCCCAACTGCAGTTCAGACCTGTCACTCACCAAAAAAAAAAAAAACATCTCCTGATAGGGCCCTGAACTACCCTGTTATCTTATTTTAAGCAGGACGCAAAACTATAACACAATACACACAGTTTCTCCAGAACTGCTGAGCCTGAGCTCCACAGGTTGCAGATATAAAACAACTTTTTCTATGTACCCAATATCGTCTCAGAACCAAGTTTAAGGCAATTTTTTGGCTTACAAAATGTGTTTATTAGTAAGGTACAGTTCAGCTCGTTCTCCCTACAAGTTCAGTGATAGCAGATCAATAACGTGTTGTCTCTTTCAGAAAACCTCGGCCTGTTTCACAACTGGTTGCGCAGCAAGTAAATCAGCAGTTTGCATCACCTACACACCCCAAAAAGAAGAAAGAAAAATCAGAGAAGGACAAAAGTGATAAGGAGACAGGACTGAAAAGAAAAAGTCATAAAAAGATGAGGTAAATAATTAATGATTTGAAAGAAAAAACAGAATATTACATCACTTTTGATCTTGTTGCTGGAATAGTGTCCTTCAGATCCTGTTTTTGTTTTTCTCTCTGCACCAGGCCCAGGTTAAAAAACATAGACCGGAGCAGTGCCCAGCATCTAGAGGTCACAGTTGGAGACTTGACTGTAATAATCACAGACTTTAAGGAGAAAGCCAAACCCACATCCACTTCAACAAGTGCTGCCTCAGCAGACCAACTCAGTCAAAGCGGCTCAAGTTCTGATAACACTGAAAGAGGGGTCTCCAGGTGCTCGTCGCCTCATGGGGAAGGCTCACCTGTCAATGGAGAGGCTCACTAACCTTTACACTCTGCCATCACATCTCACTTTCCTGCACTCTGCAAAGCCTCAACCAGAGATTAAACTTCAACATGCAAGGTTTTTTTACAAAAATAATAATAGAAATGCAAGCATTCACCTCCATTAGGGGTTGTACTTTTCACTGCCTTTGAATGATGTTAAAGAATTCATGAGTCAGGACATATTTCAACTCGATGGACTGCTGAAGCAAAATCTGTTATGAACTGAAAAGAGAGAAAGTAGCATTAAATAGTGGATGTTGGTGGAAGTGTGCTACAGTACATGTCGTGGTGACTTGTGTTTTGCACCTTAGTGTCACGTCAGCCTCACACTCAGGTGGCCGTTTCTGCACACAATTCACGAAAGGACACGTGAAGTCATCTCAGAATTGTAGTTTATCTTTCAATTTTGTTACTGTGATTTGCACTTACTGGCATCCTATTTTTCACGATAACAGGTTTAGCATTATTTCCACTTTGCTGTTATCAGTAAATCATAACACTGTTGCTAATTGGCCTTATCCAGCTCCCTTCTTTGTTCTGGGATGCAATAATAGTTATATTGTCTAACATTTGAGTAAATATTGTTATTCTATGTATGCTTGTCCTTCATTTGGTAGAGCTGAGCATGATTTATTCTATAGAATGGTTTATAAAGTAATTAAAGTTAAATAAAATAAGTTGTAGATCCCTGGCTTTGTTTATTATAATGAGGAACAGGTTGCAACACATGTTTCTTGAAAGTAAACAATTGTGTTCATAATTTGATTTAGCTTCTTTTATAGGGAAAGGTTTGTACATTTATTCTCATGCCAGTTTAATGGCTGCACCTTTTATTGTTCATGCATAATTTATCTTTTTAATTATTTTAATTAGTTATTTTTTTAAATTATGGACTATTTGCCTTGTTTTAGTTTGGCAGTAAATCTCTGCAAATTGGATTAAAGACAGTAAAAGAAGGGTCATAAAGCTACAAATACTTGTCTGTGTTTTCGCCTGTGACATAAAAGTGCTTCCTTTAAGTGTTACTTTCACAACCACAAACTTCCGATACTCAATTTTCAGTGTTGTTATAGGTTAAACAATCCACCAGTTACAATGTTGTTTACATATCACTATTTATAATAAGAAAACATTTTGGCTAGGTATTAAGAGGCACGCATGCACGATGACATGGCAAATCTGAGAAATCAGCTGTCACCTGAACACAGATTGCGAGTCACTGGCCAACGTGTGTGCGGCCGAACACGTGTGATAGAAGTGGGCGGGGCTGAGAACTGTAAACACCACCCATGTCACTGCACAACTTAGCGGCTACAAGTCAGATGGTAGCAAAAAGTCAATGAAAATGGCTCATTAGCGTCGAAAAGTTGAAACGCAAGATGCGATGCTATCTTCACGCATTTCTGCTGTGCGTGGTTTTGACCTTCGTTTCCCTGCTGTATGTGTTCAGCCAACTAACGTCCACCTTGGAGGACAGGGACGGGCGCAGCGTCAGCGAGCAGGACGTGCCCGACAGGCGCCGTCACGACACCGGGCACCTGCGAAGGAAAAGGCCAGGACTCGCAGGCCTTCGAGAACGCGAGCGGCTTGACAGGTAAGTTAGCTTGCTTCATCGCCTGGTGTCATTTCATTGGCGATAGTTGACTGTAGCAACGAGTGCAGTTGCTATTCAGTTAGCATGGTGGGACAACAGTTAGCTTTACAGGTGCCGTTGAAGCGTTGGCATTAGCCGCTTTGCTACGGTTACGCTAAACCCTTGCTCACAGTAACTAGCTTATGTTAGCCACCGGGCTGAGATACCTAAGATAACAGGATTTAGCATTTTATTTTGCTAGTTTCAACCACAGCGTATAATATTATGGGTATAGGTTTTCTATTGTCATCTTGTAGAAATCTAACACCACCCGAGTTTGTGGCTAATTAATTAACGTTTATTTGACCTTTTTGCCAGCTAACCAACAGATTTAACACCAGAGCAGATGATGTGCTACAGACTAATTTAACTTTGAGAACCGCAAAGCTCATGTTTTCATTCCGTCAGGTGTAAATCACAGTCAGTTTCTTACTGGAATCCCTTTTGGAGACTGCCTGCTGGTGTTTGTGGAGTGAACTGCTTGTTGGATTCTAGGTATGAATGATTTTGTGCATCTATATGAAATGTACCGATGACCCATAATCATCCTTAGACTTCAAACTACAACTCTCACCTACTTCACCGTTTCACGGTTCAAAGGAAAGCCTGATGCAATAGCTGCAGTCTCGGTGCGCCCTGTGATTACTGGTGAGATTTTAAAGCCATAAATCAAATATACTGACAAGTCTGTTGGTGATAACACGTTATGTGTTTAGGGTAAATCCATTTCATGGCCATGACTTCTTGTGCAGGCTAATCTGGGGGGAAAACTCCTTCTAGTTGACTCCATAATTGCAAGAAAAAGTAATAGCACTGGTTCTGGTTGCAGCATTCAGTTTTTTGTTTCTACATCACAAAATGTAATCTGATCAAAGAACACAAAACTTCTAAGATAACTGTCACGGTCATATCTGCATCAAACACACCCATTAAATATATCAACATAGGAATGTCATCAGTGGCATTGCTAGTTTTTTTAAAATCGCTAAACATCAGCCAGTCTATAATTAGTCCCAATAATTAAATAAAACCACATCCTGGATCAACCTACTTTGACTAATAGAAACGCCCACGTATTACGGACGTAACCAGACACACACAGATACTATGGAATAACCGTTCACACCTCACTTCCTTATGATAATGGCAGAAGTGAAGCACTACTGAAATGAAATAGCTCTTGCTTCAAGTTGTGGCTGCCAGTTATTGAAATACTGTCACAAGTTTTCCATCACTCTGTATAGATGTGTTTAGTAGACATGAAAGAACACAACTTTAGTTTTTTAGCAGCTTTAGAATTCTGTTTGGATAAGATAAAATCAGAATCATGAATATTCATGCATAAACAAAAGATAAAAAATGTTACATTATATATTGTTATAAAAAAGTACCATTAGTAGTTCTTGAAACTGTTATATGACAAACAATGGCATTTGTATATACTGTATGTATATAAGTACCTACAAGTACAACTATGTTCATCATTAATGGTTTTATAACCATTATGTTCAGCATTCAAAGTCTCTTTGCCAAACCTTGAACAACAGGTTGAGCAAAGACAAGATATAACACAGACTGTCAGACATGGTTTTTATGGTTACAAAATCTGACGTTATTAGTTTACAGGAGCACCTGGAGGCAGCAAATAGCATGCGTTATAATCTCATGCTTTTATCTGTATTTACTGCAGGGCTATGTATAAGACACCTGAACCTGCTGAGAACATCCTTATTTGTTCTCCCTTGCATTTTATTGCGTGTGTTTGTGGATATATAAAAGCCAAAGGTGAAGTACTGATTGTTATTTAATTTTGTTTTTGCTTGTAGGGAGAGAAAAAGCTCTGTTGGCAAAGGAATTAGAGATGAGAGGAGTCACCTGGCTGTGGTAGCCTGTGGCCCCAGGCTAGAGGAGACCCTCACCATGTTAAAGTCCAGCATTCTCTTCAGCAAAAAACCTCTGCACTTTTACATCTTTGCTGAGGATGACCTGCATGACAGCTTCAGAAATGTTGTATGTGTCATGTACTTGACTGTTCATTGATTGATTAATTAGTGTGTCAAGACTCTATTATCCCCTGATAATTATGTCTATGTGCTTATCTCTTCCCAAAGCTCGAGTCTTGGCCCACCACTGTGCAAGCCAAGTTTACCTTTGCTATATATCCCATCACTTTCCCCAAGGAAAATGTAAATGAGTGGAAGAAGCTCTTCAAACCCTGTGCTTCTCAGCGGCTCTTTCTGCCGGTAAGCATACATACAAAAAAAACCCACAAACAGTTGGGATCATTTGCTTACAATATATATTTCTTTGTTTTTCTTCAGCTGATCCTGAAGGAGGTGGATTCATTGCTTTACGTGGACACAGACATCCTTTTTCTGCAGCCAGTAGAACACATCTGGTCACTTCTTTCTCAGTTCAACACGACCCATTTAGCTGCCATGGCTCCAGAGCACGAGGAGCCAAGGATCGGCTGGTACAACCGTTTTGCCCGTCACCCTTATTATGGCAAAACTGGGATTAACTCGGGTGTCATGCTAATGAACATGACACGACTCAGGGAGAAATCTTTCAAGGTAAAGTACTGGTGGAGTTTTGTAAAAGCGAAATGTAGCAATAACTAAGCAGGTGTTAAAAATAAATGTCATTTTTTCATGTGAGATTTTTTTTCTTCATTTTATTATGTTTTAGTTGTTTTAATTCAGTTTGTTTGCTCAATAGTTGTGGTTCCAAGTTTTAACCAGTTGAGGTCACTGTTGTAATTCTTTCTGAACGAGCACATTTCTTTTTCAGTTGGCATGAAGTTTTGACAATAGAATTATTTTCTGGAATCATTGTTTCCTGATGCAAAATGTTATGGATTCCTTTTGAATTCTGTATTGATCTTTTTAGAATGATATGACGGCAGTTGCACTGCGGTGGGAGGAGATTCTAATGCCTCTTCTTCAGAAGTATAAGCTGAATATCACTTGGGGAGACCAGGATCTTCTTAATATAATATTTCACCATAACCCAGGTTTATTTAATTATTCATGTATTACAATTTTAAAAAACCTGTCTTCCAGTTTGACATGACTACATTTAACTTTGCTGAGATTGGTTCATATTGAATAAACCCCCATCACATACAATTCTCGTCATCTTAGCTTGTGTCTTGGTGTGTTACAGAAAGCTTATATGTCTTCCCCTGCCAGTGGAACTACCGTCCAGACCACTGTATATATGGCAGCAACTGTCAACCGGCTGAACAGCAAGGTGTCTTCATTCTCCATGGTAACAGAGGAGTGTACCATGATGACAAGCAGCCAGCGTTTCGAGCTGTTTATCAGGCCATCCAAAAGGTACACACAGAGAAATCTATGGTGTTTTCAACAGCTTTGAGGATATTTATTCTTATACCTAATAATAACAACAGTTTGAAAGCCCTTTTTTTTTTAATTAGGAGTGATCATTCTTTCTGGTGCCTCTGTGTCTTTAGAGGGCAGCTGTGTAGACAAGACAGACTATTTGGAGAAACATTGACTAGTCATTATATTATCAATCAGATACTCCAAGCCTTTCTCTTATGGATGCCTCTGTCTACTAGTGTTTAATCAATACCCTGTTAAACATTTCCGTCATCCTGTGGTCGCGCTCTTAAACCAGGAAAATCACAAATCTCCGCAAAGCTTCGACCAGTAAAATTGTTACTTGTGATGGCTAATATTGATGGGTTTTGTGGAGCAGTCGATGTGCCCTTTAGTATATTTATTTTATTATATTTATGCATTATTCTTTTTTTCATATATATATATATATATATATATATATATATATATATATATATTAGTACTTTATACATCGGACACCTATATATAAATATAGTTTGGTGTTGGCACCTGTTTGTGTTGGCACCTTTTATAAAAACACGCATTTTTTCAGAATCCTTGAATGGCTGGCTAAAATCTGACTGATTCTGGATTAAAAAAAACTGACATCTGGCTGCTTAACTTTAAATGATTTTCAGCTTTTAGGGCTTAAATGTCCACCAACCATCCATCATCGGTGGGCTCTCACTGCTGTGCTGGCAGCTCGCCTTCGATCTGCTCTTGTTGATTTCAGCACGCTGGTCAACATGCAGGCAGCAATTGAGGGAGCAAGAGAAGCTTCATTAGCTGGTCTCCATCCATTACCACCACAGGGCCGACCCTGGCCACTATCAGTGCAGGCAGTGTTCTCAGCCATTAAGTAAACGAGCAGGCTTCATTATGGGGCACTCTGCCTTCATGCTTCCATCAGTCTCCCGACAGCACAAATGCACACTTTATTTTAGAAGGTGGAGCAGTGCTGAAGCTTTTTAGAAGTAAGCATAAAATGTTGGGTAGATGGCTGTAAGATATATATATATATAAAACAAAGTCAAATTCTAGTGGTAATTGACGAGGGTCTTAGTCTTTGTTGTTATATTCTGAAACTTGAGTTGCTTCAGTTCCACAGTTTTCCCCATCCACTTTGTTCTTTGTGTTACATAGTCTTTTGAAAACTTCATTAAGCCCAGAGCAGCCACTTTTGGAAGAAACTCTCATTTCTATCCCACCAAGAGGTTTTAAGTAAGCCCGCCTCCCAAGGCAGGCTCTTCCCAGCCAGCTAAGGAGCTTGCAATAAAAGGGCAGTACCATTACGCAGCCAAGCCCACAGAAGAGTTGTAAAAATTTTAGTGCTGATGCTAGTTTGAGATCTCATGATGGCCGTGTGGACAACACACCAGCAGCAGCCACATAAAAATCGATAGAAGGCCGTTAATGGTGCTTTATTGTCTGCTGCAGTATATGAAAGATCATAAAAAAGCACACTTTGAGTAACCAAAGTGGAGTCAAATGACATGTGAAATACATATTTTATATATGCTAGAGTGGTAAAAGAGTGGCTTACCTTGCAGGTAAAACAAAAGCTCAGTAGGTGGGAAATTCTGTGCTTGTCTTTTCTTTACTTTCTTCTTGGCAACACAAAACCATGCAATAATGAAACATATCTGGAACGCTACTGCTAAAGCTTTCACCAATGGTTTCACGCCTCACCGAGCTCAGGCTTGTGTAGTTGTGGTAACAGATATTCATCATCCTAACACCCTCTGAATTGACACGTATGAATCAAATGCAGAATATTATAGTCTTGAACTGACGGTGATAGATGTGGCATTTAATTCATGCAGTAGGAATGCAGTCCCATCATGCCTGTTACTGGAGCAAACAGGTGCTGGAACACCCACTTCTGCTTGATCTCTAAAAAGCACGTCTTGAGTTTTCTTGAGTAATGACATGAGGTAGAGAACAGATGGAAATTAAATGGATGAAGCAAACAGTGTCACACAGTGATTTTTTTAATATCTCTGAAATATAATAGATGCACATATTTGTCATCCTCAGTACTCGTTTGGTGAAGGCATGGAGACCTCTCTGCTTCAGCCACTCGAAGCATCACTGCAGGCCACCACACATACCTACTGTGGACGAACCAGCCACCTGTTCACCAAAAGGTTAAAACAGAGCATCATGTCTGTTGAGCAGGACATCACACAGAGGAAATAACCAGGTCAGCACTGCAGTGCCTTCTAACACTGTGTCTCAGTGTTTCAAACACCTCTGGACATGGCAAACAAACTCAGGTCCTTACTGAACCACAATCTGTTTAGAAGCAACATATCAAGGACGTGGAAATGGACAAAGATAATCCGTTGAACAGCTGTGATGCCATTTTTGGCACAATCAGTCCAGTGAACATAGCTGTAACCAGGTCACACATGCTATCTCACCTTGGTTGGAACAGCACTGAATCTATCATAGCTGATTAGAAAGACGTTTTCTATATTTTAGACAATCAGGTTATGTTTTATCAGAAAAATCTTACTATTATTAAGTACTGTTAAGACTATTGTAAAACATACACAGCTGGGTACCTCAACAGGCTTTTAAGAGTTTTTTTATGGAATTATTTTTGTGACTTTGCATATGGGCAATTGCTATTAATATCCTTGTCACTGCAGTACGGAATGTAAGCAGTTGTGAATGTGAGGTGCTTTCCACCTATACTGTTTTTACTAAAACAAGCTCTGTAGGAATATTTCAAACCTGTATACTCTGATCAGTATTTATTATGGTCTGGCGTCCATAACAGGAAGCACCATTTCAAAAGTCCTGCTGTAAGACCATAAGTCTTATAATGAAAAAGTTGCACTATTAATGTTAAATGATTGTAACAGAAAATCTGTGGTGGCAGTGCTGTACTGAAATGAACATTGAATTCATTGTTAAAAAAGAAAAAAGTTTTCAAATGTTGTCTATGTATTATCACAAATAGTTGCAATGCATTAAATGTGTCATTTGAGACCTATTACAATATGTCTTATAATATCATAATTATGTGATGCAATGAAATAATTTTCATGCCAAGCTGAATTTCTGCAAGGTTTAATTTGGAACTTTAGGAGCATTTGCAGGTTCTTGTGTTTTATTTAGATGCCTCAAGTCTTTGCATCAGCTAAAATTACCAATTTGCATAAACTGTACTTGTTGGTTCCTCGTTCAGAAACTCAAAGACTACGAGCGGTTCGGGTCCTAGAAGGCAGAAACAAGATTAATATAAGAAATTAATGTGAGTGTGAAGACTTCAGAAAGTGTTGTTACATGACCAAAAAGGAAGTGATGCGTCTGGGTCAGTAGCCTCTGGCTCATCATTTCACAGCCAGATTGACAGACGTGCCTGGAATAGACTGCAGCTCTGCATGATGAATTTTAAACGGTTTCACTACTAAAAAGCTGGTTGATATATTCACTTTCCTGTCAAGGAATTGCAACATGTGCAGTGAGAATGAAAAATACTGGATTTCATTTAGTAATGGTTGGATGGATTTGTAAGTTACTGGGCAAAAGCAGAGTTTCGGGTCTTGTTTATTTCTTTAGGAACAGTTGTGGTCAAATGGTGGATTCTTCCAGTCAGAGAAGAGAGAGACTTTTACAGAAACTCTTAAGATGAGTCATGATAGTACTACTTTTCCTCCCACTTACACCAACATCGTTAAAAGGGACAGAGGCATGTATCCAATACACAATGAAATACAAGGTTAATGTATTTCTCCTAGAAAGCCATTCTACATTTGTAGAGAAATCCTTTAGTGATTTAATTTCAGGCATAAGTCTTTGAGATAGAGGTTTACACTTTTAGGGGGAAAGGCTAATGTTGCTCCTGCCTGGTTTTGCTCCCCGAGTTTAATAGTTATTGAGGCCCATTCTCTTTCAGTCTAACAGGAACTACCAATGGATTATTCATGTTATTGCTTACAACGCTTGACCTCCGTGATGTTCAATAGCTATTGTAGTCCAGGCATAAATTGAAACAGTCTGAGGCGAATGGTCAAACGCAGAGTGAACATTGGACCATCAAAAGTCTTCAACCCCCTCTTGTCTAAAGGAGTGAAGGGCTGACATTAACAACAGTTACTGAAAGTGCAAAGGACCGTTAAAGTTATGAAATGACAGGATATGTTTGTCACTGTGGCGTTCATTACTTTATTGCAGAAATGATGCATAGTCACAAAAACTGTGCACACAGTTTTCCACTAAGCTTGAATTTATAATGAAACAGATGTTCTTTTTTGGGGGATACAGTGTATCTGGCATGATTCGAGGACACCAGAAAGACAATTAAGAAGACATTTTAGGACTGTTGAAGCTTTCATAGATCAAAGAATTCACTCAGCACTTGACGTAACACGCAAGGCGTTTTTGATCAATCGTGAGGTACTTGTAAGGCATGTCTGCTCTTCAGTCTGCTCATTTTGCAAAAAAGCACTTCTCAGCGAGGTTCAGACTCCAGTTAGTCAAGACAGGAACCTGACAGTGAGCCGTGTATCTTGTCAGTTTGATAAAATGATTGAGGAGACAAACCAGAACCAGGGAGGAAAATAAGAGGTTCTTTGCATCTGAACAGGGCTCAGTAGAACATTGTTGTCTTCCCTGTGCACCCCCCCCCCCCCCCCCGCTCCGACCTCTCTAACCACAGACAGTTATCATTTAACTATTGTACGTTTTGATCAATAACACATTTGCCTACACTGCTGAGACAGGTATAATTGTGCTGATATGTCAGGGTTTAAAACAATTAATGTAATTTGCTGTTGAGCATTAGCTGTGCATGGATCATTTGGTTGAGAGGTGAATCTGCTACTATAAGCGGGACAAGATGAGAAATATGCATATGGAAATCACATTACATCACTTGTTCAATGTTTGTAGTATATGAATATCACCTTTTTCAATGCTTTATCGACAAAAAGTCGTGTCTTTAGTACAGCAATCACTACAGCGATTGGACGGAGAATTGATAATCTGTCTAATTTCACTTAAGATGTTTGTTGGAATTACATGTAGGACCTTTCTCTGTAAGATTGCTTGGTCAGGTCTCTCCAGCTGCTGTCTTACTCCCGCAGTGCAAAGACGTGCAGTCAGGTTCATTGGAGATGCTATATAGCCTGTCTGTCTGACTATATGTGGTTCTGTGATGGAGTTTTATGGTTGATACAAATTTGTCCTCACCAAATGTCCTGGCCATCTACCTAATGTACACATCTTACTCATGAAGAAGTCAGATTGTCACCCAGAGTTGTGACTGAACTGACCACCGATTCTGGCTTCACTGAAGAAATGCAAAGTCATCTACTGCCCTTACATTTCAACTTCTCCTACTTTCAGTTCTAATCATATTCCAGCAAATTCATTAAATTTATTCGCCGAAACAACAAAATGTGACCTAAATTAATGACACATGCTTCCCACGGCTACACTACTGTATGGATCGATGTCTCACCAATCCATGCTGCATGGTGGCAGCCCGGCGTCTCACACTCAGCAGCCATAAACCACCGCTCAAAGAGCATCCACATTGACCCCAAGGGCTCGCACCTCCACTGCTTCCACTGCTAGAGGATGGCGTGGCATGTTTATGGATACACAACATTCAAACACGCAAAAATAAGAATGTTATTACTCACTCTCACTCTTATATTGGCTTTTTATGACCCAGCTGCAGCAAATGTCATTGAGATTGAGCATTCAGAATGTACAAGTAATATAATCTGTATTACCACTCATAAAAGTGGATATCACTCACTTCAACTGACCTTTTTTTCCTCCGATAAAATCTCTCATCAACGAGCCACATCCCCATGCTTGAGGCCTGAAGACTGTTGGCTGAAATCAATGCCATGCCAAGTATTGTTAGTGAACAACATGCCCCGTGATTCAATGCTCTGCACTTTCTTGATTGCACTGTAGACACTACTGACAAGCAGCATTAATGGACTGTGCATGTGATTCATGGTAACGGATGGTCTGCACAGACTGTTATAGGCATCCACGACCCTGACAGCAGCATCAGTAGCGATAAACTGTCTGGAATTTGGCCGAATGCCCAAAATGTTTATGTTGTCTGCAAAATAACGTGGTTACATGTGTGACTTGATTTTTGGGCGACGTGTCAAAGATAGGCTGTTTGATTCTCTCACCACAGTGACACAAGTTGCTTTAATTGCTGAATAATTAGTGGGAAAACTTGGTCCTGTGCTGTTTTTCCCTTCTTTTCTCTTACTCCCGAGTCCTCAACCTCATTTGCTGCAGGTCATTTAATTGTCTTCCCCATTCTTTCCTCTTTCACTGACATTTTCTAATGAATGTTTCCTCGGCCCAAACACAGTGGTTACATTATTGACTATTGGAGCAGCTCGACCTGTGTGTGGAACCTTTAATTGTTTTCCTGCAGTCTGACAGCCACCAGCACATGATGGATCTACCAGAACACTTATCTCTGACATGGAAAAGGACAATCTGAGTACATCTTCACGGTTAAATGAAACATTTTGAAAAATGCAGGAAAGTCAGTGCAAACAGTTTAATGACCGGATCTTCAAGCTTGGGATTCAGACCAGAGAAGTGTCTAATTTGGAGTTGAAAGAACATTTAAAAGAAATCCCCCATAGACTGCTCAACAAAGCCCACAATTTACCACAAATCTCTCTCCACCCAATGAACTACTGGTTGTGATGGAAGTGTTAAATGAGCTGGGGTCTGTGGAAGAGTGTAGACATGCCCCTCATGTGAAACCTATTATAAAAATCTAATCTCAGACTAATTTATCTTTCTATTTCTTGCACTCTGAGGCATTTGTAACACTGAAATACATTAATCAGACACATTACAGCAACAATGCAATTCAGGGTTACCTAGCTGAAAAGTGTATAATGAGCTGTTTGAGTTCAACTACGGAATAGAGCACAAATTGCTCCAAGAAAGCCATTTTTCACTTCGCCTTATTACTTTCAAGGGCACTTTGACCACCAGAACACAGGGAGGGTTCCTCATCAAAGCTCTTACAAGTCATTATCATTATTTATGCACGTCTGGAGCATTAACAGGCCTGATGTTTCAGTGATATGAGCAATAGTCGTTGAATTTAAGCTACACTATGCTTAGAGACAATACGTCTCAAGAAAATCTCCTTCTGACTGAAGCAGGAGCCATTTTGTAGTGTAAATTACACCAAACTCAAAGGGCATCTTTTGCCTCCTCCAAAAAGAGGTTTTGTTGGAAGCTTTGCATACGTTTTACATATGCAAGGCTTCAGCAACTTCTCTGAGGAAGTAGTCAATGGGATCATCTTCAAAGACTTATGAATGCTGGGAAAAACCTTTTAATGCAAAATAACATCTAGTCACAGATCACCATCAAGTCTGTAATCCAGTGTGGAAGAGGCATTAAAATCATTGACTGTAATGTAGTTTGGGAAAGTATTCAAAGACCTACAGTTTTAGAAATATGATTAACTAAATGGATTCTGATGTCACTCAGACTTACATGTTTTCTTATAACTGACATGATGACATTTTTTGGTACATTGGGTATAAATTTTGGAAAAAATTGAAGCAAATTGATTTAAAGCTTAATGCCACCAATAGTCAGTTCATCGTATCAGAAGAGTCAAAATATTATTACTTATATAATAAAAAACAATACTTTATCACTCAGATTTCAGTGCCTGTCCAGGGACAAGGAACAGGGAGTGGAAGCATCCATCCTGTTCGACCCAGCCAAACTATGATCGTTCTAAAATGTCGTTTGTATCATCTTTAATATTAAGAGCTCAACTTCACAGACATGAACTCCGAGGACTTTAACATCAAGCTGTCATTACTGTGAGAGGAATGAACATAAAGAAAGGAGACACTGCTTTTATTTAAAACTTGTCCATCAGGACTAGAGAATAATCAGATTTCAATTAAAGGGGACAATCTTTATTGTCATGGGACCCAGAGCAAGTCACTGGAATGTGCTTTAAGGCTCTGACTTCACTGTTTCATTATCTGTCTCCTGCATGCATGGATTTCCTTTTCCTCTCACCCTCGAGCCATTCAAGCTTTCACTCACTCAATATTTTACCTTTAGTGAGGAGAAATCCATCAGATGCTGTGATGTGGAGTGACTTTTAAACAAAGTGAAATGCTTTCACCATTTTGTTGGCTGCAGCTTTGTGCTGTTATTCCTTAAAATTGAAATATCAACAAATGAAATGTTTAACCCTAAGCCCATAAGAAAATGAATTCATTACACTTTTATACAAAATCAATTTGTGGCAGTTTTCATTTTCATGTAGAATGCAGTTGACATTTGACATTTCAAATAAAGATTTCATTTATTTTGCTGAATATCTGGGAGTCTATATAAAGATGTGAATGACAATTTAATAAGAAGATTAAGTTCTAATCCTGTTTGCAGATCACCCAGGTCTAACGCATGACACTGGAGAATAATCTGCCTGGCTTCTCAAATCATTATCATGACAGAAAACAAATGCTGGTGTAATAATCTAGTTGATTTTTTATTAAAGGTGTTTAAATGCAAAGTTATACTAACAGAATATCTCACACAGGCTAAAAGATTATAGTTTGTGTATGAATGGAAGAGAACAGGAAGTTTCTGTGGGTTGAAGTTCTAAGACACCAGGAGCTTTTGAGAAACTGTTGTATTTTAAACCCAGTGAATGTGAAAAGATTTTGTTTTAGCAGCTTACGATTACACTCTAAAGCAGAACAGCAGAAGTTTCACAGGTTCACACCAGAGGAGGAAAAGTTACCAACATAAATAAAGAACCTCTCTACCGCTGCTTTAAGCTTTCGCATTTGTGATATTCACCTCTGGACGACCTGAGGGCACCAGAATGTGTCCAAAAGACTGGGATGTTCAGGTCAGAGCAGACGCTGATCTCTGGTCAAAAGTTTTGTTTTCAGCCAAGCAGAAATATTGTTTCTACTGTATATTTCTACTGCATTCATGTTGGATTATTTCCTACACATTGCATGAAAGATAATTATTATAAACGCAGTCCAATCTGAATACCAATGAATAATCAGTGAGGACATCCAATCACAAAGTCAGGATGGTGAATCAAAAAAACTCAAAATTGACAGAGCTACAAGAGATAAAAGTGGATTAGTTTTTATATAGAAAATCAAAGTGGTAGGGTAATTGTAGGAGTCTGAATAAAAATGAGGAGGTACCTGTTGACAGCCGCTTTCTTAAAGCTTTGACACTGATGGCTTTGTGGCAGGAAAGAAATTCTATTGCCAAGACCTTTCTTATTCGGTTCTTCTCATCTAATTATGCCCCGGAGCAGGCTGCAGATGGGCTCAAATTGCAGTGTGACCTTAGTTTCCCTGATTTGGGATGAAAACCCCATAATAGCTTTACTTTCCTTTATTTGGGTACAACTTATAATAGGTTTCATTTCATTATTACATTACACATCCTGGTGTTATTTTGTGAAACCCTGTTCATAAAAGGATAGATTCTTTTATTTGGGTGCTACAATACCAGCATGTTCACTTTTTGTGTGAGTTAAGAAAATTGTCAGTGTCAGTGTGTTCAGCACAGCAGTTTTATTATGTGCTGGTTCGTTTGTGTAAAGCTGATTAGTCTGAACATGAGAATTTTTCAAACAAAAGTCTGAAATGCAAATTCATTATTATGAGCAAATATTATTTAAAAACCTGCAGCGGATTCTTGGTGGGTGTGTTGGCATCAGATTATACTCCTAACAAAGCAGAAATGGATATAATCAGGCTTACAGGTGAGAAACAGCTCGCAATTAAAAGAGGAAACCTGACAGAAGCTTTGTACATTAAATACACATGAACTAAAATTTAGATTAAAGATGCAGTCACCATCCAGATGCCCACATAGATGAGCTCATCATGCGTTATGAAATGGTGGCATGATCACTGATGATATATAATAATAATAAAGCACTTTGTCTGTAATGATTTGTACTGCAGTCTCTCTTGTTCTGCTTTCTAATGAGAAACGCCAGAGCTGAAAGTCATGAAAGCATAATTTGGCCTCATGCTAACAGCCCTTTATGCTACAGCACTTACTGTTAATTTGATTACAAAGTCTGTAAATGCAAAGAAATGGGAGTATTTCATAATTAAATTAATCATAATTAAATGCTCTGGGATTTAAATGTCTTGTCTGCAATGAGCACCGTTTCTTTTATCTTTCACTGCATCATCATCCTGATGGTTCCCTGACTACAAGCAATAGCTGTAACAACAGTGTGAAAGGCATACAATACATACAGTGCATGTAACAGAAGATAAACCAGCTTTGTGATCGTCTATGAACACAGTCAAATAGAAGAGGAAAACTGTGAGTAAGTGAGCAATTTTTTTTTGTTTTATTTTTCATTGTTGCTGAAATCTCCCGTTATTGTAGAGCATCTTTATCTTGGCTAACACAGCAAATCTTTTTTGGTGCATTGTTGTGGTCACAGTACAAATCATTACATAGAAGGAAAGTACAGAGTATTCTAATGCTCCATCTGTCCTGAAGGATTTTGTAGTATGACATAAAATGCTAACTACAACTTGCACGAGTCATAAGAATCCCAACAGTCTGTCAGTCCCTACGTAGTAACTTAAAACTGTGCATATTGTTCAATTCAGTTTTATGTCATTTGCATTGACTTAAATACACCACATTCCTAAACTCATCTAAGATTTACACTACACACCATACATTTTGCTGCAAAAAAACTATTTGCTCTACTGTTAATCAATAACAAACTGCCCTGCAGCAAAAAGCAAAGTCAAACTCTAAACTTGTGACTTTTTCAACAAAAACACATTTTTCTTTCAGATACACTCAGCAAGTGCTACTAGCATTCAAGGCAGAGATAGAAAGTAGTTATTGCTGAACAAATGCCTCCAAGCCAGAAAACCTTTTGTACTTCCAGTTGCTCGTCCTCAGTCAAGCTCCAATGGGGATAAAAGTGTGGTGAATGAATTTTAGAAGAAAATCTCAGCTTCAGCCAAAGCTGACATATTAAAAGACAGAACAATTTAATCTATGTGCAGAATATATATGAAATGTGCATAAACCATCAAATAAACCATAAATCAAGAAGAGTACATATATTATCTATATACTCCTCTTGTTAAAGCAAAGCTGTCCATCACAATATGGCATTCAGCGTAAGATATGCAGCTTGCTAAACTGCTGGACAGAACAAAAAAAATAAAATAAAAATTGGTAGTTGTGATGTAATTTGTGCATGTTGTACTGCCATCTGTTGGATCTCAATAAGTTTCTGTTCATTTGTATGAAATGCTAGTCATTTCTAGTCTTCTTTGTCACCAATTATCTCCTTTCCACAGCTTGGAGTATGATCATGTGCTTTCTAGTGTAATGACATGGAGTCAGACTAAAAGTAATAATTCAATTTTTTTAATGATGGGGGATTATCAGCAGCTCTCTGATCTGAGCTTAATCGGAGATGCTGTCGACCTGATGACGTGAGCCACTTCTCGAAAAGTTAACATCATTTCACCTGTGGGGATTAACTGGGATCAATATTAATTTGCACTTGAAAATTGGAAATTTCAGTATGTTTACTGAGCCTCTGAGAAAGTGTCAAGTGAAAATGGTTCTTTAGAGGCACGGTTATTGTTAGACTACAATTATTGTTGAATATTTAGCCTTTGGCCGATGCTGTAGTTTAATTAGGCAAAACATTTAACTGGCAGAGAAAATCAATTTCTCTACATATAGTGAACAGTAATTACCCTTTGCTTAGATATGTTTATATTAGCAGAACTGGGATCACAACAACAGAGAGGTCACAAAAGGTTAAAGCCTCTTATTGACTGGCAGGGTAATTAACTTGAATGGGTTTGGATGAGTACCTTAACCAACTGCAGACGTGGCCAAATGAGAGAGAAAACTCATTTCAATGGCCAGACGTGAATATCCAGTAATTACAAAGCAGCTTTTAACAAATGAGGCTCCAAGTCGCACTCCAGCCTTCTCCTGGAGCCATTGCTCTCAGCAGCGAGGCTGCTTGTTCCATTCAGCTGTAACACTTATCCAGGAGTTTCATCTCACTAGGTGGTAAAATGAACAGCTTGTATAACAATCAACAGATTATTATGGTAAAACTATACTGTGGCATAAGGACAGGTGTTTCTTGTTCATGTTACAGTATAGCTATGTATTATTAATAGTTCTGGCATTTTTCATGTATGATTTCAAAATGATGCAGTTTCTAAGTTTGAAGTAAGATTTAATGGTATATTTTTTATTGCTATAACTGAATTCAAGAATAATGATGTGAACTTCACCTCTTGACATTATTTCCACACAGTTACCTGGTTACTGAGTTGGTTTGGGTCGAAAAAGAAGATGCTGTCCTGACAGCTTGACAATTTTGTCAGTGTTTAGCGTAATGAGGGCCTGTATATCATTAGTGAAATAAGCACTGCTGGAATGGAGGTTTTATGTCCATTTGAAGCCTGTCATGCTACAATTATGCCCTAACAGACTGCCATATAGCCAAAATGTGATGGTTAACTTACACACTGACACTCAGCTGGCATAATGTGACATAGCTACAGTAGCTTGTGCGTTTATAAAATTTTTTAAACACGTCCGTGCATTACAGAACCTGTGGTTTGCTTATACTGTTGGGTTGCAATAATGGTTACCTAGACCATGGGAGACCCATGATCATTTAGTCTGTCTTGATGCTGTTATCTCAACAACACGAAGGACTCCAATTACTCTCCTGTGCAATAACCCTTTTCACCTACTACATTCCCCTCAAAACCCCCACGGCCAGAATTACAACAAAATCAGACAGTGATTTGCATTTAGATTGTACGTCCACAATAAAGCATGTGAATATGCTTCTATGGAAAGACTGTAGTCCTCTTCTCACCTCCAATGAGGTGTGTGGGTACTATTGAGTTGTAAACATTCAAGGGAATGTTCAACTGATCCAAGGCCTTAATAAATTGAAAGATTTTGCCTGCGGGGTAGTAGACAAGGTTAATTTTCTTAAAATAATTGAATGAATATTTTATTATGAATTATTTGCCACTGGGTAAAAATTGAACAAGTAGTTGCTATTTTTCTTGCTGTAGTTGAGAAATTAATTTTGGTAAGGCATAAAGTCTCTCTTTATAAAGTCCACTCTTTACTGTACTTGTCATGTGACTCAGTGATGCATCTAGATAACCTGCGTCATAATATCTCAAAAGTGTTAAAAAGTATTGTGCTGCAAATGGGTAAGAATGGAGGGAAGAGCCTTCATTGTTACTGTAGAACAGGTCTATTCTGTCCCACTTGGAGGTGTGACTGTTTTATCAGATGTATTGATGAAAGCAGCTGCTGTGGCAATCGAGCTGACTGGGCCTGGCCATTTATTTTCATTAACCTTTCGTATTTCTTTAGGCTTCACAAGGATGATGGCGAGGAGCAGATCACCTGTGAGGCTCACAGCGGATGAGGAGTGCTGCCTTTCGAAGGATTACTATTCAGTTTACAGGCCAACCCTCGGCTCTGCTCATTTTATCTGATGCATGTTTTTTGCAATACACACTGCTATCAACGCAGCAAGAGTTTGTTGTTCTGCAAGTCTCAGACTATCAATGTTTTCATATTACCATATTGACTCAGGCGAACCTACCTGGGTGTCAGATGTGACTTGTTTGTTGTCCGAGCTTTAATGCAATGCCTATCTGTTTCATTGCATTCTGATATCAGAGTAATTTGGCAGAAAATGCATTTGAAAAAGATAAGCTTCTTGCAGACAATGATGCTCCTGAATATTATACTTAATACACGTGTTCCCTGGTCTTTTCGCCTGCTGGGTCTTATGAATATGAATAGACAGGTTGAATGAAATGATGATATCTCTGAATGCTGCCCGAGTCTAAGGGCTACAGCTGACAACAAATGATAGCGTACGCCTGCATCAAAGGACTCATTATCGCGGACAATTTCAGTACCTTTATTATTTGCAGCGTTTCTTCATTCTCTCGCTTATTCCTCATGTAAAGGATGCCGTTCGGATGTCTTGCAGGTAAAATAGTAGCAGATCTATTCATGAGGGTCTTAATATTTCTCTTTCAACAACAGTCAACAAACCCAGCAGAGCCGCTTGCTAATGGTGACTAGTACTGCTGTTGTAACTAGGCTCACCCACAGGGTAGTGTCTGTGTATTATTCTGACGGAGATTGAATAACAACATGGGAAGAGGATCTACATGAACTACAGTAGAAATGCTCCACGTGAAACCTTATTAAACAACACGTGCATGTAAATAAAGCAGGAAAGAGTTTGCATAGTTCAAGGTTGGAGTCACAGTATGTTACAAATGTAACTGCCAGACACATCAACAATGTTCAGATAAAGTACTGATGGCAAAATTTGAAAAATCTAGTTTAAACTGTAAAATGCTAAAATAACCACATTTGGTCACATATGGTACAGAGAGATCTAAACTGTGTAACATCACGCAGGTCGCTGATTATCCTTGTCCTAATAACTCAACCCATCAGCTTTTTCACCGCTTGATCAATTAAATCACTTAAAGCTTGATTAAATCATGTACTTTTTCGGGTAAATAGCAAGGTAATTATAAACAAACTCAGTGGCGGGTCGCCTTCAGGGACGTCTCACGTTAGTATTCACCATTGGTTGAATTGTAACGAAGCAAAATGGTAAAAATGTTCATAAACATTGCTTAAACTTACCGACACAGATCTCATCCACAGCTGTTTATTGAAAAGCACAGCGGCTAGCTTCTCACAAGATACAGCTTTTCGTGAAAGCTTCGCCTTAAAAACTGTTGTGTTGCACCGCAGCAATACCCATTGTTACAAAAAAAAATGCGTCTCGTGCTTCAGCCACGTTAAAATATAGCGATGGCTTTTGGATGCTAACGAATCTCCGTGTTTAGTGGGTTTAGTTCAGACATTTTGTAAAGTCCCGCCTTACAGGCTCGCGCGAGTGCTTATCCAATCTCAGGACACGCACATGTCACATTGACCTCTCAGCGGCCTTGGTGACGCAGACTCGAAGTCTGATTGGCTACTACCAACTGATTGACTGTTTCCATTCACTTACAGGGAACCGAGCCGGCTCTGTTGATTCTGAAGCCTCAGGCAGATTCCGTGGGACCTGATAAACTGACAGCACAACAAACACCATTAATATGAAACGAAGGGAAGAGTAGGACAGGTGATGACTGGAGGTTGGCCAAAGAATAAATAAATAGATTTTTTCTGTTTAATGTTCACCAGGTGTGATTTACAATAACTAAGCATGGTTCAGAGTACATGAAACATGGACTTATTCTGCCTACAGGCAAATGATTTTTGTTGGACATGGTAATGCCAGTATGGTCTGCATGCTGTTCCTGAATATCAACAAGGATTTATACCAGGTGTGTGTAAAAACAGATGAACTATAAAGACCCTCCTCGTGCCCATGATCACTTTGACCCACCGTACAAACTTCATCTCGGAGATCCATGCGGCACGCAGTAATGCTGTGTGTTGTGGTGTTTCCAGCAGTCTCCATCTGCTGCGAGGTTGTTTGTGGAGCTGCTGAAGCTGCATGTATAATTCTGACAGGTGCCTTTCCTCATCCCACATGCAGCTGCCAATGAGTCTGTCAGCAAACAAAGGAGGAGCTGGCATATAATAAAGAACAGCTGGTGAGTGCTAATATACAGGCTCGCAGAAGTGCCAAGGCCTCTGTGGTGCACACATGGACTCAGGCATGCTCGGATTCCGCTCCTTTTAGGACCTCCACACTGCCTAATCCTCAATCTGGGTTCATATCACCACCACCTGCACTGTCTTCCGAAGGCCGATTTAGGCAAAACATACAGTGACAGAAATATGGTTTGTGTTCTAATGGGCTGCGTGTGCGGCAGTAGTGTCTCCAGCCAAGTTTGGAAATGATTAAATGGGGCGAGCGTGGTCAGGGTGAGCTAATGTTTCCCTGGGATTAGTAAAACAAACGCGATAGCTGTGAATAATTTCTCTGTTGGATAGTTATTATCTGCTCCCATAGAGAAGTGGATGGAATAAATGGATTTGTTTTAAGACCTATTCCATCTTATTTTGGGGAATGAAAAGGATAATTATAAGTCTCTCCAACTTTAGCCTTAATGGAAGAGACTGTGAATTATTGGAGCTGTGCAGGTTAGTATATTCTGCAGTGTGTAAAGAGCAAAGTGCTCAATAAAGGAATGAATGAGAACAAGCAGTGAGGCTTTAAACATGATTGTACACAGCATCCTAAAGTGGAGAATATTAGAATTTTCTTTCTAAATAAACCTTTCAAAAAGCCAAGCAACACAACAACATTCAAACAACTGCCTGTTTGAACATTGTGTATCTACCTCCTCCCTCCTCCCCTTCTGGTTTTCTCAGCCTCAACCAGTGATTACCAGATAAATTGCACAAAAAAAACAGGCAAACTGTCAGGATCCATCTGTATTCATTCCAGTTGGGGGGGGGGGGGGGGGGGGGGGGGGGGGGGGGGGGCGTCCAGGTACACAAGCCTGTGATGTCACATTAAAGCTGGCAGAGTCTGGGGATCTGGGAAAAAAGATGAGGAGGGGGTTGTAGGAAGTAGGACATATAACAAGAGGGTAAAATCAGCTTAGAACATTTCCTCTAGGGGCTCTGAAGGTACCTTCACACAAGCCCCCCCACACACACACAGACACACATACGTAGATACAAGGCACAATGGCTGTTGTGAACCATTAGAGGAACGATAAGACGGGGCGTGTGTCAGAGGCAAGACTGTAGATCTCAATGCAAATTCTCCGTCTCCTGACAGAATGAAAAGACTATTCTTCAGGGGGACGTGTGGCGCGGCGGCGGCGCCGGGCTGCGAGAGGAAGACTGGTAAACAAGCATTAAACGATGCCGAGTGTGCACAGAGGCTGCCGCCATGACATTTCTGCTCTGTGAGATTAATAATGAAAGAGATTACAGGCCCCCCGATTGGGGACACACAAATGAGACAAAACCCGGGAAGATTATTGGAAGGTTGACGGCTCTCGTCAAATAGCCCCAGACAGCTGTTGTAAAATTAATATTTCATGGCCTTCCATCAAAGCTCGCTGGGAGAGATCTTGCTGCTCATGATGTGGTTGACTTAATATGGACAAAACTGGGGTGTCCATGTAGTGAAAGAATGTCACTGCTACTGTATAACTAAGGACACTGTGACTATAGAGGGGTGGAATAATGAGCGCAAGAATCAGAGGTTGTATTGATTTTGCAAACCTCACTGCTTACACTTATTGGTGTGGGGGTCAAACAGGACACGCAACACAACAGCAGGCATGTAGAGCCCAGAAGACGTTACACATAGAGCTTGTTTTCCAAGGCGGTTACGTCGCCACGTGCCTTTTACAGTCTATCTAGATGTGGCCTGACAGTAAGACAGGATCAGACAGATGCAGAGATTGACAGGTGAATTTAATTTGCAAGTTTTAGCTCTGAGTGCCGAGTTTGATTTGACAGACTCGGCAGCAGTCGCTCGCTACTCCCCCCCCCCCGTTCCAAAGAGGGTGGGGTGGTCGCGGTGAAAGATGTCTGATAGACTTGTTTTATCTCAGGCAACGCGTGTGTTTAAAGTCCAGAACTAGTCGTGATAGAGCAGGAGAACGTGTTTGTTTTTCCTCAGGGGCTGAAATGTGCGTTAGACGCAGAGCAGGGTCCCCCCTTAACTAAACAGTCACCTCAGGAAATTAATTGCCTCCATTGCAGACTTAGTGAATGTGGGTGACAGGGCCTGGTGATATATAAGCCATTACAGTATAACATCCTGGCATTTGAGCGTGAGGACAAATGTAAATATCCAGTGATGAGTGGCGGTGCGCAGTCACGTGGGTCCTGAAGGTCATTCAGCTTTGGAGGAGCTGTTCATCATCGGCTCTGTTCACATTGGAGCAGTGCAATGAATGCAGTGCTTTTATTTGCCAAATGAGTTTTATTTTGAAACCAGAGGATTAGTGTAGATGTTCTAATCGCAGTGTGGATTTACGCAAATATTTTAGTGCAAAAGGTTTAAATTTAATGAATAAACATAAACAACCTGTGTTTGTGTATAGTTTGCTGACTCGGTTTAGGTTGAATAGTGTGTGTCACTTGTCCCACGATCCTCTTGTGTCCAGAGACACAGACATAAGCATGACGAATGTGAGCATCATGTCATATGACAAGTCCTCATGAAGATGGAAAAGAATCATTGATTCAGAGGCGCAGTTAGAAAAGAAGGATTTGAGAAGATGATGTTCAAGACAAGATGCTTAGAACCAGACACACAGACAAATGGTTTGTTATATCACAGAAGTAAATAGTCTCCAAACCACCAGTGCATTGCTTTCTTACCTTATCCACAATAGTGAATGACCAACTTCTTAACATTAACAGAATTTCTGGTGCTATGGACAGAAAAATCAATAAATCAATAAAAACAACTGTATTGCCCCCAAGGGGGCGGTTGTTTATGTAGCAGTAGCGTAAGACACAGTCAACATGAAGGAGACATGCTAACACTTTCATCAGTGGATTCGCTTTAAGGATGTAGGATTTAAAGCACAGTTGGATCATGGGTAGAATTATTATAATCTATTCGGCCAACAATATGATGAGACATAAATGGCTGTCAAGTGCTTTGCTTCTCTCATAATAATGTGGATTATTAGCCAAACTACTCAGCTTCCACTCAGTGGCCAAAATGCCTTGTGTAGTAATATGAGGTGGTCGTGTGTGTGAGGCAGAGCTGGGTGTGTGCAAGGTGAATCAAAGGAAATATTAGAGAGCACCTCCATTCATATGCAGAAAATAATACGATGCCAGGGAGTGAAAAAGCAATCTGTGCCGTAAAGCCGGCTATAGCACACCCACGTCTCTTTGTCTAGAAGCACTGAATTGTGCCTGACAATAACACATAGCGGCTACTTTTGAGCGTTCCAGTTTAGTATTCAGCAGAGAGCAGGCAGCCATTGTCTGGACAGGGGAGCGAATGGCCAAAATCAATACAAACGCTCGCGTTTTCACCGGGAGAGAAAGTTCATTGCTCTTTGCGCTTTGATTTCACTTCATCAGATGTTCCATGCAGACGCGCATCATTTATGGATGATCGGCGGCAGAGGTTGACCTTGCGGCGAGAAACCCTCACCTCCGCTCAACGCTCTTGAATAAAACACAAAGGCAAACCTCGGTGGTGATCTTTAAATTAGGCAACAGCGTGAAATCTGCCGTATCAATGCGCGAGCGGTGTCGAGTCATCGATAACCGCTCATGTTTTAGTGTTATTACTGGATACGTAACAGCTGTTCAAATGGCAGCACCACAAATGTGCGAATCTAGCAAGTCTCCTCCCGCTACGAGCAGAGCTGCAGCGCATGTATTTGTGTTTGTACTGTGGCCGGGCCTTATTGTTTCATCATTCCTCTCTATGCTCAGACACTTTTACGACGAGCAGACTCCGCATGCGGAGCGTGAAGCCTCAGCCGCGCCTCGTCCCGACAGCGCGCTGGCTAACGCAGCATCTGAGTTGACTGAAATCTCCACCGCAGCAGATGGACGCGTCAGCGCAAATAAAATCCTCATCTCCTTGAAAGCAGCTAACAGAAGGCGGTGTCGGACTGAATAATGCGCTGGTAATGAAAGCGACTCTCGGTCTAAATATTAGGCCCGCGCTGTACGTAGTCAACGGACAACAGATTGTTTATACGCTGACATCCTTGTGTGGGGAGGAAACCGGGCTTTTAGAGACCAGTCCAGCAGCCAGAGATGCTCAGTCTGACTCATCTTTGTAGATGCTCTTATTAGCAGAGTGGATTTCACTTCTTTGGAAGATGCCAAGCTGCACTACTACTACTACTACTACTAAAATTAGAACAGAGAAAAGTTTCATACACTTATTATGGACTATTAACTGAAACAATCACTGTACCGTAGCTGCTGGAATCCTGAGTTCTATACAGTAGTTACCCTGGGACAATGAAGCAATCCACAGGAGACACATTCTTTCATTCATTCGCCGTGCAGATAGGATATTCAAAGCAGGAGGCTGGCTTTGACACTGATGTATGGCCTGTTTGCTGTGGGGAGCGTTGGTACATTCTGTGGGATGCACGTTTCCAAATGAGAATCCTCCCGCACCACGGTGGAATCTGGACTATATGTGTTTGAGCAGGAGCCTGACTGAGATGTGGATATACGGCCCAACAAAAGCGAAGGAAATGGTGTAAAAGCAATTTAATACAAAAACAATTATCCCAGTGGCTGCTGGTTTACCGGTTCTAAACATCAAACCCGATGCTGCCTGAAAGTCTGCGAAGCCGCAGAAATCCACCAATCAGGACGCCTGCGCGGACTTCTGCAACCTGCTGTAATAGCGTGTAATGATGCTCTCCTGCATTAAGGTCGGGCACTGGGAGACACTCTGCTGTGCATGAACTACATCAGCCCTTTTGTATTCATCCAGTCCCTCTGTTGTTCAGCGTCGCTACGGGAGCTGAAGCCAACGCCTCCCTCTGTGGTCAATGATGGTGCAATGGTGGCTTTAAAGCTAGCAAACTTCCAAAATGGATGCTGGTGAACCATATTCACCAAATCTCAGTGGAGCTTTAAAATCACGTCATACCTTCCTCATACATTGACTCTGGGAGCATTACGTCCCTATGAACAAGTCCTGTTAAGATGTGTATATATTATTTATATTATATATATATAATATATATATTATTAATATTTATATATTATTATTATGTATTATATTATGTAATAATGTGAACCAGACCCCACGCACTCACTGGCAGAACCTATTTATTAATTCTCAGGCTCAATGACGGATTGGACTCTGCTTCAGCTGGATCCGGGCTGTGACCCACAGCTCATGAATAAGAAAGAGAGAAACTTTACAGGAATGTTAATAGGCTCCATCCTGTAGAGATGAATGAACAAAAGGCCAAGTGGTGCACTTGTATACGCCGTAGCGTTTGCAGGGTTCACCATACATGTCAGTCACTTCTCACGCTGGAGCAAAACTTCACTTTGTCCGTTGAGGCTTCGGTGGAACAATGTGATTCAGGCAGGATTTAAGACCCATGAAAGGTTCTCTGCATGTGGGCTGAGTTTCAGGGCGATTTCATTTAATACCTGAAGCCTTTAAAGCCCAGTAAAAGTAGCCTGGCAATGAATAATATAATGTACAGCCTATTTCTGTTTATGGCTAAGAGCATTACAGGCTATTTAAGGAGTATTATACATAGTATTATACACAGTCAGTTGCAATCCAAACATTACATGTATGAGAGTTTGCAGTATGTAGTTTGGTGAAGTCATTTTATGAATAATGAATTGTAATTAGGCCTCTAATTATGTTCTGAAATATTCACAGGTTTTTGCTTAATAGGTCCCTTAATGCATTTGGTTTGGGGGAGATCAAAACAACAAATGACACATAAAACAGGGGGTGGAAAGAAAAAAATGTCCAAATGGTCCACAGAAGCAACAAAAGACCTGTGCCAATAAACAAGCACACATCCAACAGAGAGTTTTATTACACAGAGCTGTGCTGAAGCAAATGGTGAGACAACAGAAGATCAGACGCTTCATCTAATCCTTAAAACTATTAACTTGTGTAGCGTTTCCATTGTATTCACAGTTGGCTGCGAACACTTGGCCATCGACCAGCGTTTCTGCACCGTGTTGCGACGCTCATTGTAAAAGAACAAAGCACTGGAACAGCTTTGTGTCGAGAGGCTGTTCAGTTGTGGGGAGAAGTAAGTTTAGCTCATGGTTAATGTTTAAGAATTCCAGAGGAGATGTTCAGTGATTTCATGCGCCATAACCTCCCATCAACAGACTCACGATGGTCTTCTGCTTGATTAAGGCATATAAATTCACAACAGCTGGCTCAGCAGTAGCAGCGCTCCTGCATATACAGAGCCACATCTGGCACCATAGGACCAATTACCATTACGCAGCAGCCATGATATCAAGGATCAAAGCGGCCGTTAATTTCCAAAGTGACATTGAGCAAAGAGTGATCTGAGTCAATTAGCGGTTTGTTACAGTACACACCTTCAGATTAGGTTGGAGTGGGAGCATCCTGAAGTAGGCTGCGTCGAGTGGATCTGCGTGTCAATAAATATGTGACTCCTCGGATGAATGAGAGATAATTTGTAGTTTTCTCAGTGCAGGGATTCCTAAAGGTTATCGGCAAACATTCATAACGCCGGGAGAGTGAGTGCTGAAGAGGAGCTGAGCCGCCGCTATCTGTCTGACATTTCTGGCAGTACTGGTATTTGAACTGCTGGCGAGCGCTGACAAATGCCATGCTGTCACAGGCTCCACTTTAATTATACCTGACTGGGTCCTTCAGGGGCTCACAGATGAACTTAATTAGCTCCAAGCAGCTCCTTTTACTTCTGTTGTTGTTTGGCTCAACTCGCAGCCTCTTATTCTGTGGTCTGTCATGGTGTTTGGGCCGGAGGGACAAGAGACCACTTTAAAATCGACCTAGTTGTTAACGTTCAGACGCTGCATCCAGTGAATGAAGGCGCCACGGACTGCGATGATAAAGTAAGATGCTGAACATGAAGCACAAAGTCAGAATCGCACCCGTCAGACTATGAAAATGTGCTGTATGGACATAAAGCAGGGAGCAGCATCGACCAGCACTGGTGATGACAGTCTGGACAGTGGCGCTGTAAATTCTAAAGTAACCCAATGACAACCATTAATAAAGAACTCTCCTCAAACACTTTCTCCTACGATTACGTCAAATGGGAAAAACTAGCTCGTCCTCAATTAACACAATATCAGACATTTTAATTTCAGTTTTAGCAAACTGACAACTTAAGATAATCCAGGGAGCAGAGGATCCACCTTGCACATGACAAGGCCATAGAGATGATTAAGTGCAGTTTAATGAACATAAAGTCATTCAAGTGGAATATGACTTAATTGAAATCTCCTTCTGTTTGATCATTTAACATTCTCAGAGGACGGAATAAGTGACTGACTCTTAAAGAGTGAGTGTGTTCATTGAACAAGTAAATCTGTTTCACTTCACAAGACTAATCTTTAGCCAGAAGTGACTTTTGTTCCTTTTTGCTGTAGACAGACAACATTTGGGTGTGATATCAAAGCGTGAGTCCAGGGATCAACATTTCAGCTTCACTGTTTACTTTCCAGGGGAAACCACTCTGGTGTTTATTCAGCTGTTCAAATCCAAATCATTTCCAATTTTCTCGCGTTTATGACTTTGCTGCAGTTTTTCTTGCATCTGGTAGAAAGTCGTTGAGTCACGTGTTTATTTCATCACGTGTGACTTTCAACTTTACACGTTTACATTTTAATTTAAACGTAAGAGATGTTCATTATTTCAAAAAAAGTCTATAATAAAGATGATTTAAAAAGACACAATCCAGTGTGATGTTATACCAAAACAATTTATTATCTTTTCTTTTGCAAAGGTCAACATTATCACACATTTTACCTGGCTACAAATGGGCCAACTATGCATTACTGGAAATTATACTATCAGACATCGACTCAAAACAAATACAGGAGTGAGTTTAAAATTTCAGATTTACAATATTTCAGTTACAAATGAGGCATTTTTAATAAGTATGCTGTACAAGTAAGGTATTTATAAAGTCTGATAAATGGAAAACCAGTTTAGAATTTTAATAATGCACAAATAAGCTGTGTTCTGAGTCCCGCTCAGCGGCAATCATCCCAACACTGTGACTGCGACAACTATACAATGAGTCTCTCCAAGGTTAACACAAACTTAAATTATAAGGTATAAATAAGGCGGATTCTTACAGCTGTGTTGCACAGTTTATTGGTGTATAAAGCCAGGCCGTTGATTAGGCTGTCGTAAGGCTCTGCTGAGTAAAGGTGTATGTGGTGAATAAAGGTTATGTAAAAATACTGGTAAGTAAAGGCTATGAGCAGGTCCGTCACTCATGTAGAAAAAATATGTCATAAAAGACACAACAACATATTTTCCACCCAGAGCTGCAGCATTGACTTGAACCAGGACTTAGTCGAACGTAACGCAAGATGATTTCAATGAAACCAGGATATTCCTTCTATTATTGGTAGCTTTGTAAGCGATGATCCCGTGTAATCCCATAACTGTTTAGATACTTAACAGACATTTAAGCTTAAAGAGGCCTTTTCCTTCGAGTTCAGTGGAAAATAGAAAATCGTGTCTTTGCTTCATGAGCTGCAATACATTCATTGATGCTAAAGATGCTTTTAACAGCAGTAACAACCGGGTAAAAAGTGAGTTGTTACAGCACATAAACATTTTAGAAATGCAATTCCCTAAATTTGTTTGCATAAAAACATTTGTTCTACGAAACCTCAGTCAAAATGACAATGTCACTCGTTACATTGAGGGAATTTACACATTCTTACCATACTTCAATGTGTCTTTGTATCAGGGGGAGCTGTACAGTACTGTGATTTGTGCCCTTAAAGCTGCTCGTTTAAAACCAAAACAATCATGTATTTATATATATTTTCATGATGTGAAGTTCATTGCCACTCATTTGACCACGCTACATCAAGAACGCATGTGAACGTTGATATGCTGGTGCACACGTAGCCACTCATTCGTTGGTTTCCAAACTGGAGGAGGTGCATACTGGTTTACGCTATCGGAGATGCTCATACGACTATCTGGAATTGTGGTTACAACAGAAATATGAAAATATAGAATAAAAAAGTTTGAAAGGATAAACATATTCAAAGAGAAGTAATAAAATAATGATTTCCTACAGTAACTTCATAGAAAAATGTTTTTTCCTGCGGAGTGGCGTGAAGACTGGAAAACATGAAGGAAATGCTGTGACACCACTGATAAAATTTTTTACAAAATGCTTTTTCTGGTTACAAAGTGTGAAAAATATTCCTTTTGTCCTCATAAAAATGCCACATTGAACGAGGCAAGTAGATTATACCACATGGGGTAGAATGCGCTTGTGTTCTCATACCGTCGTCACTGACAGGAAGGCGTTGTGCACCTCGGATCCCTCGGGGGCCTTGGCGCCGTGAGTCATCAGCTCCTGGATGGTCATCCAGTTGTCCAGGATCTTCTTGTTGCGCTTCTTCATCATCTTCTTGTGGCTCAGCTCTATGATGCTCACTTCCTTCCGACCCTCGCTGCTGCTCTGGGGATTCTCCCGCAGGCTCTCCAGCCGACTGCGCTGCATGAACTCCCGTCGCTTCCTCTGCTCCTTCGCCCGAACCAGGTGCTGCTTCCTCTCCTCCTTGCTCCAGTACCTCCCCATCTTCATTTCGCTCATCGCGTCGTCGTCTGTAGTCATGCCCCCGCTGCGCTCCTCTTTAATCTTCAGGGCCCGCTCCCTCAGGATCTTGTCCCTCACAGGCCTCTTGGTGATGTAGCGGGTGCCGTCGCTGCGGATCTTGACCTTCCACTCCATCTTGGGCTCATTAATGGGCCTCTGGGGCTCTTTGCACACGCTCAGCAGGCTGAGCTGGCTCTGGGCGTACTCCACAGCGGAGCGCTGCTGGATCAGCTGCATGTAGCTCTGGTAGTGGCGAGCGTGCGCTGGGATGCTGGCCTGCCGTTGCTGGGAACTGTGGGACGGGGAGAAGTAAGGAATCTGCGACGCGCGAGGCCTCACTTTCCTCCCGCTCTCCTCCTCAGCCTGAGGCGTCTGGTCGGACTCCGAGGGGTTGCTGTGGTCCGGGCTGCTGCTCCTGGCCGGGGCCGGGACGCGGCAAGCCAGGATGGGGCTGGAGCCAAGGGAGTGGCCGGTAGCCAGGCCGCTGCAGAGGTTCCTCTGGTTGGTGAGGCTCACCATCCGCTGCAGCGAGTGCTCCGGCGAGCGGTCCATGGCCAGAGGCGTGCTCCGCGAGCTCTCCGCCGTGTTGTAGGCGCTGGAGCTGTCCTTGTCCGACTTCTCCAGCCGCTCCGTGGTCTCGGCCAGCGCCGGGCGCTCCCGGGCCGCGGGCGGCGGGCCCCTGCGCAGCTTGTGGGCCTGCATGATGTTCTGGCACTCGAGCTCGATGCTGCGCAGCTCCTCGTTGAGCAGGCGCAGCTCGCGCTGCACGCCGCTCTGCTCCGCCGCGCTGCACTCGATGGTGCTGCGGCGGCTGTAGAACAGGTCGTACTCGCCGCTGTTGCGGATCTGACACTTGAGCTCCAGGAGCTGCTGGAAGCGGTCGCCGTCGGCCTCGCCGGCGTCCTCGCCGTGCCTGTCGTCCGGCCGCGCGCAGCGTGGCGGCTGGCTGTCTCTCAGGCACTGGGACAAGCGCCTCTGGATGTGGGCCAGGACGTGGTGCTCCGAGCTCTCCATCCGCTCCTTCATGCTCCGAACGCTGTCCTTATAAAGGGGCAGCGTGGAGCAGGTGGGTTTGTCATCATCAGCTCTCTGAAACAAAGACAAGCACTGAAATGCACCACGCTAACTCAACATTCTACTGTATGTTTCTGCAGTGTGTTATGCTAATAGACCTAAACGCACTCTAGTTCTTCTAATGTGTTCCTGGTTTACTTTGCTCTTTTGCTAATGAGCACAAAGGCAGCAGAAGTCACTGGAAGCTTTTAAGAGCTGATCAAGTGCAGGTCTTCTCCTCGTTCTCCTGCAGGAGCGTGTGCTGCTACGTTCTGTGTGTAACTCTGTTATACAGCTCTGTTACTTCAGGGATTGTTTGCTCGCTGCTCTGCCCTTTGAAGTTCTATTTATATGGATTTTTGTGTTATGTTATCCTAAAACAGAATTTTAAATGATGATTATTAATATTTAGAATTTAAATGGCCCAATGCCTCCGCTTCATAAATATTCATAGTCGTTTTATGATATTCGTATTTCAAAAGGCACAGCTTGTTTTCCGAGTTGAGAGTTATGTCAAGAAAATTAGATTCCGTCCTTTTCTTGTATTCATTGCACTTATTGCTCTAATACTGTCAAAACTGTCTTTGTGATGATGTCACGCTGTGAGTCCAGGGATCACTGGCTTTTTGGAGGCTCTAACCCTAAAAAGCTAAACTTGGCTGATGTCTGACCTGCTCATTCTCCTGCTCCTCCTGAAGGGCAGCTAATTCCATCTCCTCCCGCTGCTGCTCCTCCAGCATTTCCATCTTCAGCTGCTCCAGGAACTCGCTGTGCTCATCATCCAGCCAGGCTTCCTCCAGCTAAGTGTGAAAAAGCAGCATATGGAGAAAAGCCTGAGTGATATCTGTGACGGTGTCTCGGGACAGTTAGTCATCTCAAGGAGGAAAACCGCTCAGCCTGGTCTGGTTAATGTACAGTATCACAGTTATAGTAGGTCAACCAGCAGCCTGATCTGCTGCAGCGCCTGTTGACCTCTGCTAAACCTACAGTATCTATGAGCAAAGCCTCGCTTCCAGCTTCACCACAAACCGCCCTCGTCTCTAAAAGCGACTTCCAAAAATCAAGCCAATGAAATTTAATGGACATAAGGCTGCTGACTTTGACCTATTTGCTCCATATCATCCATCATATGTTTGTGTATTTGATGTGAACTAAATGGGATCCACGTCTGGAGACTGGAGATTTACTGCTGCCAGATACCTCTTTAATTACGAGGAGTCTCCTCTTGCTCCAGACTCATCTGCACTGCGGCAGAGTCCTTCCACGTACTCGCCACTGGCCTTGAGCCTGAACTCACTCTGCATTAGCATGCCATTAGCTTTTATGGCCTACTGTTGGAAGTCAATTACAGTGGTGCTACATAAAAATAAAACATGATGAGGTGTATCAGTGGTGGCTTCCACAAGCAGCGGTTGTGATGGTGTCGGGCCGGTCACCCCACACTGCTCCAGTTTACACTCACAAAACACACAGTAAATGGGACCCATGAATTCCCAGCGTGCTGCAGCCACGCTAGCCCCCGTAGCGTCATGCACGCAGCGCTGTACTGTGCGTGTGCGTGGACTCTTCCCTGACCTGCAGCTCGGGTCGGGCCACCAGCAGCACCACCCTCCTGCACTCGTCGCTGGAGAGCGCCGCCATGGCTTCCTCCCGGTCCTGTACGTCTTGGCCATTGATCTGGAGATGACCCGCAAGCACAATTACACAATTAAAACCGGTGCAGGCAGGTAGTAGATCACAGGCACGTCGCACACATACTGTCTGCAGGACAGGAAACCGTTAAAGGAACACAAGGTATTACAATGAAAATGCTGCTGTTCTACTCGGCGTCTTTTCCTAGAGGAAATTGTAAACAGTGTGCTGCCTTTTAATGTGAAGCCGGACCCAGCAGTTATTATGAATGGGACCGCGGCCATGGGCTGACGGAGCTGTTGTGTTCCAAGTATCCGGCAGCGTACATACATCTAGCCATACAATTAACTGGCCGCTGACAGGGGGCGTCCATCTTTTTGCTGCTAGAGTAATGGTCCTGTCACCGGTGGATAATAGTGCCAGTACCAGTCTAGCTCACATTCTGCCTCACACACGGACACACACGCCAGCGCACCTGCCTCCAGTCCGTCACACGACGCATGATTAATCGGCAAACAATTAGAATAACATTACTTATGCATCCAACACCTTGAATAATTAAATCAAGAGTTTGAGTAGCAGGGAGTTTCTCTGCTCTCTGTGTGCACCATCACACGGTACGTTTTATGTGAATTCTATAAACTGCACGGCTTAAAATTACTTAAAGTTGTTTAAAGGCAGCGACTTTATTCCCCAAATCCACTGATGCAGCAATAGTGTTGAACAAACCAACCCACAGTCACCGTTCTCCCCTCGGCCCTAATAGGTGCTGCTGCCTGTCACTGCAGGATACTGCAGCTCCCCGGCCTGAAGACGAGGCCAGGGGCTAATAGCGGGCGCAGCCTCTGAGGTGCAGCGCCGGAGAGAGACGCCTGCAGCACAGAGTCCTCCTGAAGCAGCGCTCTCCACGCCCCCCGTCGGTGCTGAGTCTGTAACTAACACAGCCAGGGGGGCACTCCTCCGTGTCTAAGAGTCACAGTGGGGGCGAGTTTCCCCTTTAATGTGCTGCTATTAAAAATGAATGGGCTCTCGTGCTGGGAGTCGGCGGCTGAGGGCGACAAAACAACAGTGGATTTCCCGCTGAATGGAATGGGAGCGAGTGGCCTGTGTACCTGCAAAATGCGGTCCCCCTCGCGGATGCGTCCGTCTCTGGCGGCGATGCTGTTCGGACTGATCTGCGGAAGGAAGAGGGAGCAGAAGAACGCGTCCTTAAACAAAACGGTCCAACTCATCACTCTAGACGCGCCGGTGCCGGTGCCGCCGCTAACGGTCTGCACAGAGTGAGGCGCTAAACGTGCTGCCACGGGAAGAACAGATGTCCAATGGCTTCCCTGCGCTTCCAGGCCTTCAGCGGTGCTAAGTTATCGCCTCCCCCCTCCATTGTACCAGCCTGGAGTTATCTTCAGACAGGCTGATGGGGCGCGTCTCTGCGTAGATCACCCACAGCCCGCAACGACAGTACGAGACTCCGTCCGTAACTGATGGCGGCGACGACGGGGGCAGGACTTGTTGTCACTGGCCAGTCAATTGGTGGCTGGGGCCATTTGTTTCACTCTCCCCCATCAGATCTCTGGAGATGCTGAGGGTGGGGTGGCATTCATCTTCATGAGAGTCCACTCCTACACAGAGGAGCGCTCATTAAAGCAGCAGGCAGGTTACTGGGGGGGGTCGGAGCGTCCTGAATAATCTGCAGCTAAAGCGTAGGAAAACAGGCAGCGTTTGCATGAAGCGTCTTATGTGGGTAACGGTAGCGGCAGCAGCAGAGGGAGCGATGGGGCTGCATCTCCATCGCATCCCGTTTCCAAATAACCTTGCGTTGTTCTTGATCATTTCTTCTGGCTTCCTGTTTAACACTGGCAGCGCGCGGTGACATTCAGCCACCTCGTGCAAACGCCGCGCGTTTCTCCTCTGCTACACGTGAGGATGCTGCCGGGAGCCGCGGAGCGCCGTGATTTATATTCCGCTCGGCTCTCAGAGCAAACACCTTGCGGGGTCAGAGTCGACTTCAAACGAATGGGAGAAAGTTGAGCTGAGCCGAGAACGGCGTTTTCTCTGCTTCCAGCGCGGGGCACGAGTCTTTCTGCTAACACGCGTCTCGCAATGTGCTTGTTGATGTCAGTTCAACTAAAACTCCTTATGAATCTGATGAATTGGACCGAAAGGCATTTGTTTCTCATTATGTTGTGATGCATTTAGGCCAAAATGTCATATGTAGTTTGCACACGAGTTTAATTGAATAATTAACATTATTCTGTATTCTGTATGTATAACTGTATAATCAACATTCTTGTTTACTTTAAACTACCAGTAATGATTGTGGGTTACAACAGTGAATCAAGGGCAAATATGGAATTTCAAAGATCTGAAGCGTATGAATCTATACAGTAGACGTGTTGTGTATTATTCCTCACCAGCTGGTACGTTTGATGCCGTTTTTAATGAAGCGAGGCAGCGGCACGAGATGAAAGGAAGAGGATTCTGTTTCGAGTCGTGAATGAATGAATGACACTGAAAAGTTCTGCCGTGAGACGGAGCGTGCGATCTTCCAAACCTTTGGCTGAGCTTCTCACCTCGCTGACGTAAATGGCCACGTCCTCCTCTTCGTCCCTTCTGTAGCACAGAGTCAGTCCCAACTTCTCCTGGCTGTTGAGTCGACACAGTTCCACCTCCTGCGCAGACGCAATGAGGTGAAATACATAAAAATGCAAATACTCCACGTGCAGCGCGACTGTGCTGATGTTCAGTTCAACATTTTAGCTTTGACCTTGACTTCGTCGCTCCATAAACTCGGAGCCTCCAAATACCTCCTGTCCAGCGGTGGAGCTGAGATTGTGATGTAACCCGCTGCACGAGCGCACCAGTTCTGTTCCATGAAGATCAAATAACAATGTCCTTCAAGTTTCTTTATAACAATTGTACTCTTCTCAGATGCTTATTGGAGTTTGAATTGCCAGCTCGCGTCTGAGGTTTTGAGTCAGAAACGTTTGATCATGAAAGGCATTCTCTGCTCAGAGTCTGATCGGAGGCGCTTTGATAAATGTCAGGGGACCTTGAGTGTTGTTCTTTCAAGCCGTCGCCAAGTTATGGAATATTAGACTATAAATAAACTATAATTATGCTAATACTACCAGATATGAATATTTGCTACAGTACTAAAATATTCCTGGTCTTCCTGCAGAGAGTAATCAACAAAGTATTGACTCACAAATCAGAGGTTTTTAGATTTCCTCGTGGAACATACTTCTGCACCCTGGTGGTTCTATGGATTCCACATTTAGGATCATAAATACAAACACGCAGACAGTGGGATTTGATTAACCCGCCGAAGTTGAGCGAGTGCCACACTCGAATATCAAAACACGTGTCTCTGTGTGAATAGTCAAACACTCTTCTAATTTCGCCGTTTTCCCAGCCTTCGCACAAACATCACAGCAGAGGTGCAGCCGAACGGCAAACAGCAGCAGCCCCCGCTCCGTCTCCAAACAGTGAAGCCCATCAGGAGGGTTGGGGGGGAATCAAGTGTGAAATGGCCTCTCCTCCCAAGGTCTTCATTAGAGCAGAAACACACCACCCCTGGGCAGCAGTCGCAAGCTGGTTGAGTGGAGGCGAGGATGGAGGGGGCAGAGACGAGGGGTCTCAGGGAAACAAAGAGATTCATTTCCTCTGTGACAAGAGCGGCTTGGCTGGTTACACCTGTCCAACATGAACGAGGGCGGAAAATCTGCCTAAGGAGACGCTGGAAGGAGGCCGACCACCTGCTCCCTCTGACCCCCGGCCTTAAGCTGGTGGTTCACGGGTCCCGTAAACACACACACACACACACACACACACACACACACACACACACACACACACACACACACACACACACACACACACACACACACACACACACACACACACACACGCACGCGCTCTGACAGGCTGCTCAGGAGCGGTGAAACCTGCGGCTGATGGACGAGGCCACGGCGCGAGGCGGTAAAGTATCTCTAATGTCGACTGTCGGAGCACGGGGAGCCGCAAAAATCAGCCATTAGCGAAATTAGAAACGCTACTAATGAGCTATCGCAGTGGTGGGAGAGGAGCCGGTGCTTCCACGCTGCGGTGATGAGGCCCCGCGTAGGGAAACTTCGTCCTGCATTGCAAACTTTCCGTAAGAGTACAATAGAATGAATAATTAATGTACACATGAGAGGTGCACGCGATGAAGCGTAAGTGGCTGCAGTTTTACCATGAGTGTGTCATTACACAGAAGCTTTTACCACATTACAACATTCTGCCGCATACTTTTAACGACAACATGCTACAATGCTTTTTATACGAAGCTGCTAATGCCTATTAATGCAGAATTGATGCTTTGTAATTATTCCTCTGTTTACTTACATGCTTAGCTAATAGCCTGCCCTTAAGTGCTGCCAAAAACGATCGCCACCAGGTTCCTGCACTGACTCATGATTATTCACGTTACCATCTAGTTGATTGTGTATTTCGTTACCGTCTGTACCGTAATGTAAAGACACTGAACCCAGTTACTTCTCGCTACTTGTCCCTGTTATTGTTCAGAGTGATTATTAAAATCTCCTGATGCAACGGAGCAGTCATGGAGGTAATGGGAACGGCGCAGGCGGCGCGCGGCCTGCATGCTAATGCCCCGCGAGGGGATGTGGGGTATCTGTGGGAAACACTGAAAGCACCGGCAACGTCTCAGAGACATCGTCTAAAAATAACCCATGCAAATTAATTGCCGGGACTGAGGCAGAGGTGTGATCTGGTACTACATTACATCCCTGCCTGGCCCTGCAAAGAAGGCTCAGCGTTATTTCTGACTAATTAATGGCAGTTGGTGCTGGAGACTACAGCCCGGATGGATCTGTTGTGTTTTGAAAATTAGAATATATTTTTTTAAATCACCAGATGTTATTTTGCTTTTCTTTCTTCTTACAAGATCGTTGCATGAAGTGAAACACTCACTCGCGCTCAGCGGCGTTGCCAGATAAAAGTCCTCACCCGCGCCTCCTCTTATCTCGCCTGTTGCTTTCTTTCTCTCTGCTCCTGTTGTCTCTCAGGCGGGAGGCTGCCGCGTGGCACAGGGGCGAGGGCTGACAGTAAATTAATGACCGCCATGGCGTGATTAGGGGGGAGATTGCCACCCACCACCAGAGCGCACTGGATGCTGTCATAAGAATCGGGCCTTTGATTACCAGTAATTGAAAAATCAGTCACAAATGCCTGAATGGCCGGCGATGGTGGCGGGAGAGGAAGGAGCGTCTGAGCCCGGAGCACTTCACAAACCAATCGCAGGGGCCGCACGGGTCCGAGGAAATGTGCAGTATGTTTCTGTGTGGAATTCTGGCCATTAGGCGTTTTCCGCGTACTAAACACATAATGAATGCACCTTTCCTCGCCTCGGAATTTCAATCAACATTGTAGATAAAGCAGGAGGAGGTTACGATCAGCGCCTACAGGTCCAGAGTTAATACGTTAGTGGGGAATGAGTTTACGGGACGTAAAACTATCCAATCACTGTAAAACAGAAGGGAATTGGATTTTCTTACCTACATTTACCTCTGAAACGTCATCTCAGTTTATTATTAGTGAGACCGACCTTTGCCGCAGATGAAGCTACTGCAGTTTTCTGTAGTATTCAGTATTTTGCCATGTTTGTGTTCTTATAGACTCCAATTAGCCCATTTATACATTAATATAACTGAAGACTCCTTTTTCAGTCTTACCTCTCATTTACATGATGCTTAAGAACTTATTTTACCATAGAAACCAACTTCTATTTATCTGGCCCATTAGAGCCGATTAATTGCTAAACGCTCCACTGTCCACTGCCAAATACAGCAGCAGAAGACTCGTTTATCAGGAGGAACAACGCACACACTGTGTTTTGGCATACATATAAGTGATTCTCATGTTTCTATGGTTCTGTTGGCGCCATCAGAGCAGCTTCACTGAAAGCACGGCCCTCCGTCTGGGGCTGAGCTGCCTCTCAGGTGAAGGAGGCTCAGGTACTGGGCTGACAGGTGCAGAGTCAGCGGTAATGGAGTCATAGCAATTGTAGAAGGTTGATTACCCAACAAATAGACAAGTAGCCCAAGAAAAGTAAATTAGATTCAATTTTTTTTCTTTGCGCCGTTTCATTTCACCAAGGTAATTTAAAGAAATGACTTTGCCTCATTTTCATGTCATCCTTCAGCGGGGAGTGAGAACCGGGCTCAGTCGCAGAGTGGCTTTTCAGCTTCTGTCCCTGTCCCCCTCACAACAGTCAGTGGTACAATAAGAGGGGGCTGCATTACCATGGCATCCAGCTCCTTGGGCATGAAATCCAAAACAGTGCCGCATACAAAGCACACACAGAATAATAGGATTTGTTAATGGCAATGAGGCATAAAGGGAGGATTTAATATATCATATTTGTTCCAATTTGACACCGCAGCCTCTGCGATGCGAGTGGGTGCACAAATCTCTTTAGGATGTAAAGAAAAAGCTCGAGCTCAGTGGGTGGAAGCATTCACAACAAATTCAAATGAAAACACCAAGAGGAGGAGGAGGAGGAGGAGGGGGGGGGGGGGGGGGGGGGGGGGGGGATCATCATCATACATCAGACCAGCCAGGCACTCGCCGGCAATATGCTTGCACCTCAATGACTTGGAAATAAAGAATATGGGACCGGAGCGGAGACGGAGTCTGTTTATCTCCTCCCAGCACTTGAATCGCTGCATCTGTGCGTGCATCCGTACGTGTCAGAGATCATCGGCTTCAGAAGCGGGACTCATCCAGCGGCGCCCGTCTCTCACGCCTCAGCGAAGGAGGTGTTTTGATCTCTGCGCCCCTCTCACCGGCGCCTGCCGCGCATCCTTCAGGCTTTAATTGCTCCGGATTGAGCTCGGCGTCAAACAGAACGCCGCTTCTTTTTCCTCCAGACTCGCGAGAACAATTAACAAATCTCAGGTAACGCCGCCGCTCTTGTGAGACTTTCTGCTTCCGCTCCTCTTCCCGTCATCATCGCCCATGGAAGCGAGGGGCTTGTTCAAGCTGTCTGCAGTGTGGCTGATCATCTGTCATGGCCGTCCCACTGGGATCTGCCTGTAGAGTCTATTAGCGCTCGCTCCCTCCCACCAATTGGTAAATCATCATTAAATGCGGTGTCGAGGGACCGCGTGTCCACGTGTTGAGAGCTCCGGCGTGTTTCAACGCGTGGGTTCGTCTCCCTAAATGCAGCTTTCGTCCAAACTCATTTATTTCTCAACCAGTGCCCAAACACACAATAACCATGAGCGCACACACAAATCTGTGCTCCCCGGCGCACAGGCGAGGTTAAAGGCTGTTATCTGCATATGCAGCAACGCTATTACGCAATCGTGTGCTGTTTCATGCAATGCAGCGGACCATTTCTCACCTTTATGACAGTTTTAGCTCAAAAAAAGCCTCTGCCTTAGTGCGTTTCTTACCTCGTATTCAAACTCCTCTGTCCTGTCTCCATCGCCTGGAACAGGGGAGAGGTAGTCCGTCCCTTCATAGTAATCTTGGTCCATTGTGTGAAGGGAGTGACAGCTGTCGGGGGAGACAGGGAGAGAGTAAGACCGGGGGGGGGGGGGGGGACAGACAGACAGAGAGATCCTTTTCCTAATTTCCTCTCAACCCTCGAAGTGACAGGGTTTCCTTCCGCCGTCTCTGTCGAGGTCTGAAGAATAAAGGAGGCGCTTCCACTGGAGAAGCGCAGCCCCTCGCTAATAACAATGCATCCACATAATTTGCTTCCCTCTCTTGACAGTCAAACCCCCCACATTGTCCGGTGTAATTCCATTATGCTCCCCTCAGTCAGTGAACAAAACAGCATTGTGAGTCACTAACGAGTTGAGCAGCGTCGGTGCCACCTAAGATAATCGCAGGCGGCCACAACTTCACAAAGACACTCTGCTGAGCATTTTGAGTGATGTGTTCACGGACCGTCTGACTCTCCGATTACCAAGCTTTGTAAACTGTCTCCAAACCACATCTTTGCGCGTTTATTCTTCAGAACTACACAGAACATGGCAACGAGTGCAAAGAAAACAATCACTCATTTCACAATACAGGCCACAAAAACAGGAGACCAACATTTGGTGAATCTACAAAATCTGCCGTACATTGGATTGTGCACCTGCTCTCACATGGAGAGAAGTGTTTTATGGGACACACTGATTACATTTGGGCTCAGCTTGAGGCTATAACTAGCCTGTGAGCACATGTTGCACTGTGCTGCCTACTTTTTATTAGCCCATTCGCTTTAATCACCTTGTAAACCTTCCCAGAGCCAAATGGATGCGGCGAGTAGTTCCCTATTATGTCAGAAAGGCCGAGTGGAGACTTGTCTGCTCATAATCAGTGAGATATATCTGTACATATGTGCCAATAATGCTGCTCAGGTCGTGTGAGGCTGGATGATGTTTGTGATAATGAATGGAGCAGGTGGAACAGCTACAAGTTTGGAAATCTGAACAATCTCTAATGACAATAACTCTGGACTAGTTTTTTATGTCCTTCCATATATCACCATTAAATTATCTACAGCAGCAAACACACTTCGCTCACCTAGACGGTGCCGACATCCCGGTCTGTGCTTTAAAGCGCCTGCACTGCTGCGGTTTCATTCCCAGGAGGTGAAACCCAGATATTCCTTTATGCTAAACTTCTCTTGTTCACGCTTTACTCCCCCTTTGAGATCAACAGAATATAAACTAAGACGCCAGACGAGGAAATAATGAACCTTGTTCCTTTTGTTGTTTTCCAAGAAAACCTCCTGTTGATACTTTAAACTCTCAATATTTTTTCGGGTAAATATTTTTACGCCTTCTCCTCCCATAAACAATAAAACACGTCAACCCGGCATCCGCGAGGCGCGAGCAGACTTTTAGAGAATGCACCACAAGTGTGTTTGAGCTCAGAGTTGCTTCTTTCCTCCTCATCCAAATTTACCAAGACACACGAGCCTGACGTTCACATTTAATATTTACCAGCCGATTTATGAGTCTGTGCACAGCGATCTAAGCAGCCAAGCTACTTATGAGACGCAGAACAGTTAACGCAGCGAGCGTGGGACCAGCGTCAGCGGTCGGACTGTGAATGCTGATTCATCTCTACATGCCTTGCTCATGGGCCGGCTGCCCCCCGCGCGTCCGTGTGCTGTAAACAAGACATACAGAAGCAGAGGGTTGTTCAAAGTCCACGGAGGGCAGGCGTTATGATTCCAAGCACCCACAGGATTCTGAACTGATACTGACTCGTGGCCACTTCCTCCTCTTTTTTTAGTGTCCTAATTCTTGAGGAGAAACATGAAGGACGTTGAGAGCCTCATTTTTCAAACGGGTCTTCTCTGCTTCACCCTTTGCGCTACTTTCCATTTACTTGCCCACGCTCAGTCATCAGCGGCAGCGTAACCCACACAGCGAACCGGGAATCAAACTAGCAACTGCGCCCACTGGCTTCCGTCTCCTGATCACCATTGTGTCTGAGCAGCTTCGTTTATATTCAGCCGCCGCTTTGGCGACGCTGATGTTTCTGCTTCATAGTTCACCAACACATATTTTTTCCTCATTAACTCCCATCAGTCACAGAACAAGGATACAAGCGTCTCGCTCCTCGCGGCACCAAAATAATCTGTAATCGTATCTAATTAAATTTAAAAATATCAAATCAATGACCTGCTTCATATCATTTCTCCTCTGAACCAGCATAATTGCTAATTTCTTGTTATTATTTGTCTCTTCATGAAGAACTGCAGAGGAAGCCAATTGGAATCCAGATGCACACAGGCGTGAACCACCCCCCGGCGCCGGGAGCTGGACAGACACTGAACGTACCTGTCGGAGAGCAGGAAGGGACACACGTCGGGCACTGGGGGGGTCGAAGGCCGAAGCTTCGCCAGCGCCATGATGTGTTCAAAGGTGATGTCAGTCTGAGTGCACACATCCACCACGTGGATTTCCTGAGGGGGGCCATGGGGGCGGCCGCTGGGGGTCCGCCTGATGACCTGCACCACCACGGGGTCCTTGGCAGCACGGAAGGCCTCCACTGTCTCCTCATGGCTGGACTTTGATAGCTCTCGACCATTTACCTGAGGGAAACAGGGAAATATTTTATTTGCATGAATGCTGGTTTGCACTGAAATCCCACGTAAACATCAAATATAAAGAGGAGATTTGCAGCTGTGCAGCTGGGATCAGACTGGAAGCATAAAGACTTTGAATTGAAGCTTTTTCCTCAGTGCAAATGCTCCTTCCTCACATGGTCCATCTTCACAAAATGAACTAGATGTTCTGGCACATTAAAAACCATTTGCTCTACAGCTGGTACATATAAAGAAAGCCTTTGCTTCATTTAGCACCAGTAATTTCTCTGGAGGAGAAACGACGTCTGAATTCCTCCAAGAATATATATTTATTTTTTGGAGTAAACGCCGGAACCGAAGATTCTAATTTAGATCTCGGAGTCAAACATGTAAGAAAAAAAAACTGCGGACGCAGCACAAGCGTGCGCTCAGTTATTTCACACTGGTTCACACGGTGGAGAATTTTTCTCACGTCGCAAAATGCAAAACAAAACAACACAGCTGCGTAGAATCACAACAGGTCAGGGAAACGGAGCGTTCCAGGGTTGGAATTGCGTCCTGTTTGAAATGCATCTGAGCGAAGGCTCCAGGTTAAATCCCCTCCACGCGTTCAAATGCAACAGCCAAAACGCAATACCTGATAAAAATCAGAAGGTTAGAATAAAGAGGGGACATTATTCCTGGTGCACGTCTCATCCTTTTCCACCAGTGATGCCCTACAAAAGTACAAACGGCTTATTTTCCAGCCCCCTGAGCTCCTGTTTTGCTTCGACCTGCTCCCCTGCCTCCTGATGTGACCTTTGTTTGTAGCGATGTTGCATTAATCACCTAAGTGGGAGATAAACTGGGTCAACACCACTCCTGTGGAACTGTGGAGCAATTTAAAGGGGTGGGCTGTGCAGCCTTCCCCATCCCTCTCCCCCCTCACACTTCAGACCTTCTCTAATTCATTTTCTGTCCATTCAGCAGATATCATATACTGCAGCCCATACATTAGTTGTGCATTAAAGCAACATGGCACACGAGAATAATTAGCTTAAACCGCTGCTCCTCCGAGTGCATCCCTTTCCGTCTCCTCTTCCTGCTCGTGTCTGGCTCCGCAGCCTGACCCTGCAACGAGGAGTCTGCTGGAAACAAAAGAGTTGGAGCAGACAAATGAGGCGGCCGATGGCGTGTGACAGTCCAGGAGAAAAATGATCCCATTTCCCAGCTCCCCCTCCGGTGCAGCCCGCCGGCTGCAGGCTCCTCCCCCTCCTCAACGCCGCGCTCGCCAGTCGTACGTAGGACCAAATCAGAAGGAGCAGACGTCAGGGGAGACGAGCGGAGGCTTGTTTTTCTATGCTCTTCATTGATTTCCATGAGAGCCAGATGGAACAATCAATCCCCGACCAACAGAGGAATATTAAGCAGCCTTAAGTCCTGCGTGAGGGAGCTTCTCCGTTTCTCCTTGGCAGGTGTGAGGCTCCTCTCCTCCGTCTGACAGATGGACCTGGCTGCAGCTTCTCCTGCACGTTCAGCACCGACCTCCGCCTCATAATGAAACACTGCTCCTTAATGACACACATTTAGTGACCGCCCTCGGGTTCAAGCTGCAGCCGCCGAGATGTTTCATCACGCACACGCTGAATACGCTGTAGTTACACTGGCACAAGGCGTCCTCCTCAAGTTTGCACGCAAAGTATGCAAATACGCACTCGGTCACGAACACATGCTGGTAAACAAGATCTGTTTGCAGCTAATTATTTAGCAGCTATACTGTTTATCATATCCGATGCCGCACTTCATGGCCAAAACGGCTCCATATGCACGGAGTCAACACGCGTTATCCCATTAGTCTGAAACAAAGCAGTGGTGATTATTCACCACAGATCGTCCATAAGACAGGAGGCGATCAGGTAGATGAGCTGGCGCTGGGACGGAACCGGACCCACACACGTCTGCTGGCTGTTTGCACACGGATGTGCAGCAGCTGTAGCCGGAGGAGAAATGTGTTTTCATTCAAAGCCGCTGAGACGACCACCGGTTCCCCCCCACACAACAAATGCATCAAAGCGGCTTACTGGAGTAAAACGAATGGACGAACCCCCCCCCCCCCCCCCTTCATTTTCTGTGTGGCTGAGACCCTGCATTGACAGAGACACATTCTAAAATGTGTAGCGGTGACGCAGCCGCTTCAGTAAATACCTCCCGTCACCGCCGAGCAAACAAACAGCCTGCTTTAAATAAAAAAACTTCAGCACAAGTCACTCTGAGCTGCTGAAGGTGCTTTCATTCGTCGTGCGCTGTCGTTCATCCGTCGGCGACCAGGAAAGGCCAGAGCACGAACACGCGGCCGCTGAGCTCGGTCCTCGGGCTTCTCCTCTGTCAGCGCTGTCGTCTCATCGACCGCCGCCTCCATCAATACCTCCCAACACTGAGGGCAGCATGTAGTGACAGAGGCCGTAAAGAGAGGCCAGTTTATCCACTGAGGTGTCGGCCGCCGCTGCAGCTGCTAAAAGGCCGTTTCTCTGCGCAGACGCAGCTGCCAAAAGGCCGTTTCTCTGCGCAGACGCAGCTGCCAAAAGGCCGTTTCTCTGCGCAGACGCAGCTGCCAAAAGGCCGTTTCTCTGCGCAGACGCAGCTGCCAAAAGGCCGTTTCTCTGCGCAGACGCAGCTGCCAAAAGGCCGTTTCTCTGCGCAGACGCAGCTGCCAAAAGGCCGTTTCTCTGCGCAGACGCAGCTGCCAAAAGGCCATTTCTTTGTGCAGACGCTGCTGCAGCTTGCAGGGAGTTTACTGATGCAACTGATTGATGCGCTCCTTCTACAAGGAGAAAGGGCCTCGGGCTGCGCGCTCTAATAGTCCATTAGCGTTTTATGCTTTCAAATTAACTGCATACATCGCTTTATGTCCTGCACGTAGCACTTTGAATCTTAATGAAATGTTGTTGTTTTCCGTTTTATCGGGTTTACGCGCTGCATCTGAGGAGGAAACGCTCCGTCAGGCCGTCGTTTCGTGCTCCGAGGAAGGAGCCTCGGCCGCATTTAACCGCCTCGGCTGCTGTGCTCAACATCTGGACATGAGCAGGGACTCGGCCGCTGTGTTTCACGTCCTCCCGTGCGCCGCCGCCCGCCGCTTTGAGTGGCAGCCTGCCGCGCGTTGAGTGTATGCGGGCAAATGGAGTGGATGTAACATGTGGGTCACGCAGCCTCTGGAGTGGAGCGCTCCCCGCCGTCGAGTGCACGCCCGCTCCATCTCCTCATCTTTGGGGAGGGGACAGCGCGACCCCCCCCTCGGCGCCGGGAGCCCTCGGATGAAGACTCAGTGAAGAGAGATGAGGAGCGTGGCCACTAGAGCTGGAGAGAGGCAGCGCTGCACCGCATTAGCGCTAATGAACTACAAGCCAGCTTCCGAGCACTCATGGGAGTGGGTCAACCCACGGTGAAGCCTTCTCATGTGCTGCGGTTGGGACGTTTAAAGCGGCGGCAACAGGAACACTTTGGCTCTAAAACGGCACCTGACTAAAGGTTTGCTGATGAATGAAACAAAGCCCGGAGGCCAAATGCTACACGTACGGGGATGGGATTGGACGTGGGCACGGCGGCTGCAGCACAGCCCCACGTCCCCCTGGTGCGAGAAAAGACCGCGGCTCCTCTTTTCACGCCCAAATGTCTCATTTCAATAATAAGTGTCAGGATAAAATAAGGGCCAAGGTCCGCCACAGCGCTGCTCTTATGACTGCATAAATCACTGGCAGACATGTGGCGCTTCAGTGACATGAAGCTGAGAGAGCGAGCGAGCGGGAGAGAGCGAGGCCGCCGACGCCACAGGGGAAATCTGACAATCCCCTCTACACCCTTACATGAACCAGTGGACAGGCTACTTTAACCCCTGCAACCACATAAAACACCCTGAGCAAGACCCTGCGGCTATTTTTCACAATAAAAGGCCCATACACTGCTGCTGAGAGCTTGTGCCTGTAGCACCTTTGATGAATTCTGCCAATTTTCCTCCCCGGACTCCAGTCTGGAGAGAAGTCCTCCATTTAATGCACAAGTCATTCAAAGCCCATCAGCACCACCTTATGCGTGCGCGTGCTTCGTATCCGGTTCTGCGTCATCCCACTAATACTGGCACCTTTGCACCGTTCATGCTCAGTACAAGTCAAGTAGCCAGCGTAATTACATCATATGTACTGTAATCATATCGGAATGTTACGAGTCACTAAACGTGCGTAAAAGTCATAAAACAAATGCTCCTCCTGAAATCTGCCACAGCTTTTTAGGTTCAACGATGGAAAAACAGAGTGAAGACGCGCATGGACACTCGTCACACAGACAAAGAGAAAGAGAGTCACAAACACAAAGCCGAGCTCGCGATGCGGCAGACGAGAGACTGTTGAGTAAATATATCACCTAATTTCCTACGCTATGTATTTGTCAGATGCGCTGGGTAATAACATCCATGACATCCACTTGTTCTGCTTATGATCACTTTTCCATGAAATTAGATCAATATGGCTCCATCTTTAGCACCAGCAGATTACGGCGGGATGCGGGCTGATTTTACTGTCCTGTTTTGAATGAATTTTAAATGAGGTTTAGAGCTGGCGAGGGAAACAGAGTGTTAAGGTAATCAGCTTGTCCAAGGTTAATGGTACATGCAGGCTATATTTGTTAAAGAGATTTAGAGATCTACAGTTAATGCCTGTGCTTAACTTTTAAGATCTTGCCATCTTGGAGAGAGTTTTAATATAAAATGGAGGGAGAAATCAAATTAGAGTAAAAGCAGCACTTGGGTGAGTGAATAACTAATGGATGAGCAGCCTCCTCATTGGTGATAACTCGTAATTGGTTTTGGGGGGGGGTGCAGCTAAATGATGCTATGTGCTGTGGGGATCAGCAAAACGGCTCGGCTGCAGGACGTAAAGGAGTAATGGTGCCGTCCATATGCTGACTGCAGAGAATCGAGTGCTGTCATGGAACAGCTCCGTGTGCTGAGAGGGGACAAACGGCGCTAAAACCACCGGCACACGACAAACGCGCCCGTGCGTCGTCTTCTTATGCGCAAACGCTTCCCCTCGCAGAAGATGACCAGAAAACACTTAGTCTGTGTTCTAGATTCACATCACTGTAAATGATTAATTATTCAAATGTGATCACGGCCGCACACCTAAACAAATGGCCCGCCGGATCCCGTCGTCCATGGTGGTCTGTGTTACTACAGTCGCTCCTCCTGGCAGCAGGGCAATTAACACTGGATAAGCACTATTTACACAAAGACAGACACACTCGTGATCACAACAAAGGCGTCTTGTCAGACTTCCTCCAACTGGCTCTTTGTCTGCGGCTCAGAGACTGGACTCCAGGAGCTCTGGCAGAGAGAATACTAAACCGGGGGTTTAAAAGGTCAATCAAGACCCCCCCGGCGAGACACTGATCTGCCTGTTAGCCCGTTCAGAGGGAGGGGCGAGAAGAGAGAACTGGTCCCATTACTTCCGAATACAACGTATGTGATACCACGCAGGCATTTTGTATTTGACAAAGCTATTTTCAACACTTTGCTTAGAAGGTCGCAGTAATTGGTGACTCGTCACAGATGACAACCACCAGAAAGGCCCCCGTGAGGTGAAGTCAAAGCGGCCCCAGCAGCAGGTTTGCTCCCTCACACCCCACGAAGGAGAAGGAATGAGGTCACGAGCGTTCTTTCTTCATACCTCCATTCCGGCGCTGGGGTTTTTAAAGAATGCAAAGCTGAGGGGATGTGTTGGTAATGACTCGATGTCCGTTTTACAGAGCTGCTGGAGTGTCGACCAGCGAGTAAATACAAGGTTATTGACTTCACACTGCAGGGATACTGCTAGCCTGCTGCCAGCGCATCGATTTTACAAAGAGCCCAGAGCAAAAGTCCCAGGAAGTTTTTGCAGAGTAATTACATTCACCTGGTAATGAACAATCAACACGCCAGAAGCAGGAACCTGTAAAATTAAGCACTTGAGAATGAAAGACAACATCTGAGCGTGTGTGTGTGTGTGTGTGTGTGTGTGTGTGTGTGTGTGTGTGTGTGTGTGTGTGTCTGTGGCCAGAGGAGAACACGATGAGAGACAAATCACCATCCATCCAGACTCGGTCCCGGCTGAAGGACGCAGCAGTAAATACCATCAAAAGTCGAAACCAAAAGCAGAGCTGTCCAATTAGGACGGAATTCACAATGAGACAGTGATGAAGTTGCGGATGATAATCTTTTCCTTGTAAAGAGCAGCGGCACAACGCGTGATTAAAAGGCAGGACATTATCGCACAAGAGTGATCACACGTGTAATCAATCTACTTCAGCGCGGGTTCGGGAGGATGACGTCGGCGGTTTCCTCTTGTCCCACTCGGGTCCCGCTTATTGTCCGGCCTGAGTCAATAAACACGCGAAGGGAGCGTGAAGTGGATGCAATCTGCTGCTTCCCACTGTGTCCTGACTGCACGGCTGCAATCAGTGGAGTCGGAGGACAAAAGAGCGGCGGCGCTGTCTGCTTCACCCAAAGCACGGCATTTATTTCATCAATAAAGCAATGAAGATGGATGGGGCCTTGAGTCGCTCATATTCCTCTCATGAATATGGAGGAGTTCAGTAAAACACGTCCTGCGACGTCAACAGGTATTAACCGACACCAACAACGTCAGCGGATCTGTTGTGAACGCAATCAAACACCTGTCAAAGCATGTTTGCGTGACCCGAAGCGCCGCGCGGGAAATGAGCCGTGACGTCGCTGACGGAGGACGCGTTAATGGAGGGAGGAAGAGTCCACCTGGACGTTTAATATGTGCGTCTTGATTGGGAACAGCTGGCGGCGCCGAACGGGGACGTTCACACGTCAATGCGTACGATCGATGCCCCCGCTGCCGCTGGACGTCTCTCCAGAAGAGGAAAAGGGACAGTCGAGGCTCGTGAGGACGTTGCTGCAGCCGTTCGTGTGCTAGAAGCATGAGCGCCGTGGGGGCGGAGCCGTGAAATGTGGGGGCGGAGCCGTGACGTGTGGGGGCGGAGCCGTGACGTGTGGGGGCGGAGCAGTGACATGTGGGGGCGGGGCCTCACAGGGTCCCGGGAGCCGTAAAAGGCCTCGCATGCGACGCCTTCAGGCGCTGCGTTCACTGTCCCCGGTTTCATGAGACTCCGGCTCCTGTGGCTGATGGAGGTAATAAAGTTCTGTTCACACCGGCGTCCGCTCATTTGTTCTCATTCCTGGGAGTGTGAGGGACCGTTACAATCAGCCGCACACGCATGCACACGCGCTCACACACGCCTCCACCGACGTCACAGCCTTGTGGTCTGAGGGCTTCGTCCCTACAGACGGGAGAGCGAGGATGAAGTCCGGAGGACGTAAACAGTGGAGGAGGAGAAGAAGAAACGCACAAGGCTTTTTTCCACATAACGCGTCTTTGCGCGTTCTGCCTTTTCTTATTACTCTGTTGTTCACTTTGGCAACAATGTTCCTGGAAGTCGATTCTGGCTCCGATACTTCACACCGGGTCCAAGTCGCAGGTTCATTAGCGCGGTGCCATGATAAGCATTTGGGAAAAAGCTGGAATCAGATATGAAAATTTCCTGGGTGTTTATTTTAGTGTTTGAAGCCGCGCGTCAAATAGATTGATAACATTTAATTCAAGCTTATTGAATTCGCAGCCTGTGCGGCAGAACAAACTGGGTTATCAGATGTTCTGGAAGTGCTGCCGTTTCCCCCGCGTCCTCTCTTAGCGGCGGGTCGACCCAGTCCCGGCCCGTCCGGACCCGGCCCCTCTCCGTTCCACCAACAGACGCAGGCTGTGGCGCGGCCGGACCCGACCGGCCCCGCGGACGCTGCAGCGGCAGGACCGCGTCCTTTCACACAGGCCTCCATCGGAGGAACCACCGACAGGGTCCACTTCCACACGAGTGGAAGTTCTTTTGTTCTTGCTCGGCCGGACGGGTGCCGAGTTGGCAGGCAATTAGGTTCATTTATACCCCAGCAGCCGCTTGGCAGCGAGCGCCGCTCCATGCGGAGCCAATGTAACACTAGAACGGGACCAAATGGCTCTGAGAGTTGGAAAAGCGGGAGGAGGGGTGCTGGTGGAGGGCATCTGCTCAACGTTTACCTAGTGTTTTATAATTAGACCAGCGCCACTACTCGGGAGCAAAGGCGGCTGCTCGTCGGCGACTTTCCGATGACAATCGCAGACTTGGACGCAGCAGAGGAGCACGCGAGACGGAGACAGTTAGCGAGCTATCAAAACATGAACCATATTGCATGTGAGGCGAAGTCTGTGTGAAATGCATAGGAGCTGGCGCCGGGCGGGAGTGGGTCATAACGAACGCTAATTGGCCTCTAACAGCAGTGGAGCGACTTGTTAAGGCCCGCTCACATCTGGCACTTCGGGCTCAGGCTGCAGCGTTTAGCGCCGGAGGAGCAGCAGCTCTGAAGCGCTGAAGCCAGCGGGTCGCTGGAGCAGAACCCGCCTCGGGTTCAGGACCGGCGCATTGTCGCACGAAGCTTCAGGTGACAACATTAATCGTAAATAGCGGTTGGGAACACCAATCAGCGTCACGGTGTGAGATCAGTTTCAAGTCAGCGAGAACTAAGGGTCAATTCTCCAAAAGCTGCGTGTGATAACATGCGGTTCTGCATAGATCCAATGTCAAAAATGAGACGGACCCACGTGTTCACGACGCAGCACATGCACTGTCTTCTCTCCCATCAACAGTTCATGGGTTAAGAATCAGATCAGTTCAACTTCTCCTCTCCTGCCTTTGGTTCAAAGCCAGGGGGCCTCCGTACATGCAGCCCCCCCCCCCCGTGCTGTAATATTAAACCTTTACACGGCCCACTCATGCTACAAACACGTGTTTGTGGTTTTGGAGTCATTTAAAGGTGTTTTGTGTTCAGGACGGAAGGACGGACGTCTCCATCGTCGCAGGTTTGAGCTCTAAGTGGCTGTTGTCTGCGACGGGAAACCTACAGCTACAGTCCTACATTCACCCGGGGCCGTGATGGAGCTGTGGGCTGCAGTCACGACAGTCAGACAAAGACCGGGGAAAACGCACGTCTCCGCCGCATCTGCCGTCATCCAGTCATTCCGGCATAAACAACCCGCGAGTCTGATTTTTCCCCGAGCAACCAGGACACTTCCAGACAGTCTCCTGAAAAACAGCTCTGCCTCCTGAGAGATGCCTGGATATGATGACGGTGGGTTTAGCGGCGGCGCAAACCCCCAGACACACGAACGGAGTCATGCGGGAACGCGGCGCTCGCTCCTCAGCTCTGCTTTGTTTTTACGTTGCGTCAGCTTCCTGATGGATGGCGGCCCCTGCGGTGCAGGATGCGCCCCCCTATTGATTCATTCACAACCAGCTTAAAATGAACTTAGTGTCTAAAAGCAGACGTTCCGTTATCGATGGCCTCGGCGCTCGGGCCACGGGGGAAAACGCTGCTTTGCTGTGGAATTCATTTGCCATCACTTAATGGTGCCGGTCTCACACACCTGAGAGGACGCGGCGGAGGTTTTCCCGCAGCGTCGTCGGCTGCTGAGCGACAGCCGAGGGTCTGATCAGTCACTGTCTGCTATTTTTACCAGGTCTGTGAAGGCAGCAGCCACTCCAGCTTCACGTTTGACAAGTGCTGGGAAGAGACTGACGTGGAGCGAAGAGTGAGCGAGTTGGTGACGCAGCAGTGACACTAATGGACAGGCACCGCTCTCTCTCTCTCCTCCTCTGTCTCTCGCCCTCTCAGGCAGCACATCCAACCCGACTGCCTGCCACTGAGCCTTTCCTTGGACCCATGCATGCAGGAAGCTCTCTGTGGGGGGTCCTCAGGGCATCATGACAGTGGACAGTAATGCCTCCATGTTCTCCGCTGATGCTCCATCCAGATGTGGAGACATGGACGTGGGCATACAACCAGCAGAGCTGCGGCCCGATCAGACGCGTGAAACTCCTCAAATCCCGTTTTAGAAATCAAAGATCCTGGTCCCACAGGTCCAGACCAACGCACGCAGCGGAATCTCATTCTATGTTGTTTAAAACCCTTCAGCCACTAATGCAGAGCTTAGAGCCGAACTGTAGCTGCGGATCTGAACGAAAACTCACTGATAAATTCAGAGCTTCGCCTGCAGGCCCAGCTTACGCTTCGCCTCAAAAATCCCATGCGTGACAGCTGTTACACCAAATTGCCTGTCAGTCTCGGCCCACGTGCGCTTGAGAAAAGACCCGGCAACAGCCAGACTCCTCCACCCGGGGAAGAAGGTGAGATATGACGCGCTGCACGGGATCTGGGTCATCTCACCACCTCTGCTCCGGTCCTGCAGCGTCCGCAGAGCCGAGTCGATGCTGCTGCAGGTGTGGAGGGACCGGACTGCAAATTCACCCGAAGCGCTGATAAAATGTGACCAAAGTGCCGTTTAAAGAGGTCTTTAGAGCTGAATCTGTGAATGCGGCAGGTGGCTGCCTCTCCGGCGCGTTAGCCTGCGTGCTAGCGCGAGGCTGCGAGGAAGGAGGCCCGGCGGAGAGGATCTGTGCTGTGTGGGAGGTGCTGGGTTGACTGCGGAGCTGCGGGGGAGAGAGCGCGGTCGCCAAGATCCACACTCCCACTGTGAACTTCTGCTGTTTCACAACAATGCGCTGCGCCGTAAAAATAGCTCCGCTTCTCATGGCGCGCTCATATTGACACGCAAAGCATTATGCGCGCCTCAGTTTTAGAAAGGGACTCTTCACGATTCACCATATGGGCCAACGCTTCCACGCACGCCTCACCTCAAGCCGGACTCCAGCTGGAGCTTCAATGCATTTTGCAGGCGCTTTAATTGTATTTACACTTTGGCACCGGCTCAAACTTTGGTTTCATTCAGGAAAGGCTGCAGCCTGTGAGAAGCCATTGCAAATGCAGCTCATTAGGAGCGAGGCCTCTGGAAGTGTGTCAGTGTGTCAGCGTGACAGAGGCGGCATCAATAAAGCCGTGTCAGCGCCCTTTTGTTTTAAGAGCTAGCTAAAAGGCTCATTGTCTTCCACGTCCGGCTCCTTGCGTTCATGGCGACTGTTCTCCTTTTCCCCGGAGCCTCACGGCGCCGTGCGGCGGGGGGGGGGGTGCTCCCTGCCACGCGTCTGACAGGCTCAGGGCTTATCGCGGGGGCTGCAGGAGGCGCCCGCCGACCCGGCGGGGGCCTCGCCCGCCGATGCCCCGACCCGCAGCGCCGTCAGCCTTCCCCGTCCTCCATTTACATACGGCGCCCACAGACGGGTGAGTCAGAGCGACGGAAGGAGAGCGGGAGCGGGAGGGGAAGGCGGCGCGGGGAGGGGTCATCGCTGAAAGCATCTGTTGCGAGAACTCCAGGCTTTGTCTCCTGGTTTTTATCAAGCGCGGATCACGGAGGCAGCCTCCGACCCGACATCATCCCATTTCTCCAAATGTCAGTGGCGATGCCGGAGCCGATAGCTCGCGGCCCGAGGGGGGCGAGGGGGGGGGGGGGGGGTCGCGGTGTGGCGGACGCTGAACACATTGCACGGTGCAGATAAGAGTCAGCCTGTGTATTCTGTCAGCCTCGCTCTCATTCCACCGCCAGCGACAATGGGATCTTGTTTGAGTCACTATCTGCCGCTGCAGCACAGCAAATAGCCACAATAACACGGCTCCTGCTGCACATGACGACAAAGAGGGAAAGGTGACATTTTACAACGTCTCTCAAGTTTGTTTGATGAAGCCGAGTGGGATTTTCGTACAATACAGTGGTTCAATATTTGACTTTCAGCGATAGCATATTGTCTGGTGTGAGGATATGTTTTCATTTTGCACAGCGCTGTTGTAAATAAATAAAGCAGATTAAAAACTAACAGAAAGTGTGAGTGTTTTACACAGTTATCGTTGTCTTGTCTGATGAAAAACATTATGTACAGAAACCGTTTGAAGCAAGAAAACTGTTCAAACTATTTATCCTACAAGATATTAGGGCCGTGCTGTCAGTCATACTGTATGTTGAGCTTTAAGCCAGTTGTAGCTCACAAACAGGAAAGTTAGACTTCAAGTTCATCACGAATGGAAAACTTTAATCCTCACATTAAAAAAAGTCTTGAAAAACAAAGATCAACTCTACAACTGTCAGAAAGTTGCATTAATTTATCGCGGTTTGTCCTACTTGGCTTCTCCCAGAGGAGCAGAAATATTCTGTTTGACTCAACCACAGCACTTTAAACCTAGTGAGGAGCCGTGTTTAGAACCACGCTGCTTGTAAACAAGGGCCGACTGAGAAAAAGTGTCTCCCAGAACAAGTTCCTACCACAGATCTGCCTTCTCGGAACACAATCCCCACTAATTGGGAGGAGACGGGAAGAAGCGCTTTCGTGAATGGCAATAAATTAACGAGGGCCCTTCTGTCGGCTTAAACACAGATAATCAGCTAAGAGGCGGCCTGCATGCAGATGCACGGCCCCCCGCAGCGCTTTGGGTTTTCATCAGGGTTCTACGTGAAAAGCACGAGCTGTCAGGTCTGCTCCAACTGAAGACAGACAGACAGACAGACAGACAGACAGACAGACAGACAGACAGACAGACAGACAGACAGACAGACAGACAGACAGACAGACAGACAGACAGGCAGGCAGGCAGACAGACAGACAGACAGACACAGACAGACTGACAGACAGACACAGACAGACAGGCAGACACAGACAGACAGACAGACAGACAGACAGGCAGACACAGACAGGCAGACGCAAACATCTGCACGACCTATAACTCTGTTTCTGTAAGAACACGCTTCATTTGTTTACAGGCAGAGAAACGCAGACCAAAGCAGACGGACGCTATTTTACCTCCACTAAACGCGCTGCTTCCCAGCTCCACACGCCGACTCATAGAAAAGTGTGTTCAATTCATTAAACAGACCATCTGGGGATTGTGGGAATTGCAGTTCATTTTCGGATTGAGGTCGACAGCCTTTGATCTTAGCGCGTGAGCGTGAAGCCCACAGTGAGACGAGGCGCGGTCGTACTCAGATGACGCCACGCTGATGTCATCCACATAGTGAGAATTAAGGAGATTACGCCGATCCCAATCAATTAATGGGCATGAGGACGCTCCACTTCTTTGCTTCTATGGTTCCTGCCTCGTAGATTCTAGCGCTGCCGCTGCGGCATCCAGAAAAGCATCCTCTGATAAACAACGCTCGCGTCCCTGAGGGAAACGGTCCGTCACGGTTTGTTTGTGCAGCTCTTTCTCGGCGATAGCTACTAGTGAGATGAAAGAAACACACACACACTGAAGACAGAGGCAGAAGGAGAGGCCCGTCCTCTCCTTCCAGTCCAGGGACTTGATATGTGGCTGGAAAGGCCAGCAGGGTTCTCGAGATTGAGATAAGAAAAAGGTGAAAAGGAAAAGGCCAATTTATCAATTTCCCCTTCAATAGCTCTCCAGCACAGTCAGATTTAGTGGCCGACTGATAAAATCCACTGACCTTCACGTCTGTGGCAAATGTGGCATCATCCCCATCCGTGGAGATGAGAGTACATGTCTGGGCCAAGGTTTTTATTCTCTCTTCATTTGAAACACGTTTAAAAACTATTTATTGCCATCTGCTCCAGAAGCAGACATGAGTCGATGTGTGATTCACGCTGAATTACGCTATGAAATCTCTCGGTTCTACTGTAAGTCAGTGTGAGGCTGTGGTTACGCAACGCTCTGCAGCACATCAGACCTGATATGTATGGAAATAGCTTCCGACTCCAGAGCTGCGGAGCAGGTGGTGAATGCAGCTTCACTGTAAACTCCCTAAGTGGGGAAAAACATCACTGAGACGGGAGTTTCGTGTGCTGGAGACGGTCCACGGCGCAGCTTCGCCGTGTTAGTGCTGTAAACGCCGAGCCGCCTCATCTGCCTGCGCTTCGAAGGGTGAGGGGCAGAACCGGCACCGGGCGCATTTGAGACGCGGAGCCGACGCCGGAGCGTTTCGTCTGATTCTGTCTGAACCTCGACTAATAATGAAGAAGTGCGAGAGCTCAGAGTACCTGTCAGGTCAATCTTTTCGGGGCGAAGCCAAATCAATCAAGCGGCACAGTTTCTCCTCTCCTCCCCCCTCGTTCACTCCTATCAATTTTAATAGTTGAGAGACATCCTTCAGAAACATAACTGCTGAGAAGATGGATGCAGCCGATCCTCTGGAGGCGCTGCGTGATGGGATGTGATGGTGCTGAGGTTAAACAGCCCTAATGTACTGTATAAAACAACACTGTCCAACTTTACAGGTAGTAACACCAACAAAATCAGTCCTGAACAGTAAATATTACCGTCTGGCAGCATCGAGTGACTGCAGTGACATCACAGAACTGCCGACTGATTAACAGGTCCTAATCGGGCCTAAACCCGATCCTGACCCAAACCTCCATGCTTCCCCTTCACTCCCACCAGAGCAAACCCGGACAGACCTTGTCTCCAGCGATGGCTGCTCTGCATCTTATTGAACGCATACTCATTACACGCACAGCCGGTTCTGTCACACAAGCAGCATAAGTCGGTTCTACCCCGACCTCCTCCGGCCCAGGTCCACAGGGAAAGGCCACTTAGTTCAGCGCAGGGCCAAACTCCGGGAATCCCTGCAGGAACCGTGGGGAGCGTCTGAATCCCAGCTCTCCCTCATTTCACGTCTGCGCGTCCGCTCCCGTCAACCGGGCGGCATCGTTCAGAGCGACACTAAAGCCTGACGTTTCATTACAGCTCTTCTGATGAGCGTCGTCACATTCTGAAATTCATGAACGTGACTTCCAGGATTTATAGTGAGAAAATTCAGTGACTGTGTTTTTGTTTCCTTAGTGTGTGTGTGTGTGTGTGTGTGTGTGTGTGTGTGTGTGTGTGTGTGTGTGTGTGTGTGTGTGTGTGTGTGTGTGTGTGTGTGCATACACTGTGAGTGCCTCACTCTCATTCATATGCATCAGCAGGTTATCAGGAACTGTTGTGCCTCATTGAGCTGTGGAGCTGCTTTACATTTATTCCTGAAATGCAGCAGAGAATGATTTTGCTCCTGTCTAATAAGACTTACTTATAAAAGTGACTATGCTGCTTTAAAAACTTCTAGCAACCAAAAAAAAGGCCTGGCTTGTTGGAAAATTAGAATACAGGATAATGAAATACGACGGGTCTGGACTCCGTGATATGAAGGATGAAATTCATTAGAAGCAGCTGCTGGTGTAGCCTGGTGGCGCCTCCACGTCCACGTGATGGTTGTTACGGTCCCTTCGGATCCCTCGGCCTCGACCACAGGAGACGGAGCAGAACATGGAGGCATCGACACACATAAACCGCAGCCACATTCTGTATCTGAGTTGCGCTGTGTCGCGCCTCTCACCAACATCTGCCATCCTGCTAATTAGGCCCAAAATCCACACCTCGCTGGGTTTCAGGCAGCACGTGACGATCACGAGGGAAGCTCACAATGAGAAGCTCAGAACCAGGAAGCGTTACTGCCTGGAAGAACGGCCTAATCACCAGCACGGAGAGGACGGAAGCGCTAGGAAGCAGCTTCAACTCATGAACTTCAGGTCAGAAGAGGCTCAACGCGCCTTCGTTTGTTGGCCAAACGTAAAAACAGAATTAAACATCACTGCTGCTTCACAGTCAACATCCAGCAAAGAGACTGAATCATCCAACATCTCAAATGCCAAACTTCACCAGCCTCAGCAGGCAATAAATGTAATCGTAAGACAAAGGCAGGCACATAAAGACTAACAGCAAGTGAGTAAAAGAGCAGGATTCCTGCGTCCCCTCGTCCAGGAGAGAAACTGATTCAATAAATAAAAAAGTTAGCAGTGTGAGATGGGCTCACAGGGCGGCGGAGGAAAGCCAGCACATTTCCATTCAGAACAGAACAGGGAGCCAGCGAGTCATAAATATCCCACAGCCAGCGGGTCAGGCAGACGGGGAGGGTGTCAAAATTGCTTCTGGGTGTGAAGAGAAAGGGGAGGAAGGCGGGTACGCAACCACTGTGACCGGCTCCGAGACTCAACCTACGAGACGGGGCCGCTCAGTCACGGCGTGACAGAAGCCCATTTACATGCACACATGCATGCATGCACACGCACACACAAACGCATGCATGCACGCACACACATACACGCACGCACACACACACACACACACACACACACACACACACACACACACACACACACACACAGACACACACAAACGCATGCATGCACGCGCACACATGCATGCACACGCACACACACACACACACCCACACACACATACACGCACACACGCACACACACACAAACGCATGCACACACACACACACACACACACACACACACACACACACACACACACACACACACACACACCCACACACACATAGGAGCAGGAGTGAGGATGACGGGGAGGAGAACAAACCCTGTGACGCTCAGGTGAGAGCTGAGAAAGGCAGACAGGCGATGTGTAAGGAAGAGGATTAGGTTCCAGTGCGCAGAGCAGGTTTACGCTGTCATAACACTACCCTGACCACAGACGGCTGCAGGCAGTCGTGCTGCTGGGAGACGCTGTCCCGCCTCCTCCTCCTCATCCCTGTACCTGCTGTGTCGCTCTTCTCCTGTGTTAACATTGGATCTGGTCTGAGACGAGGGCTCGTGGGTTTTCCCACCGTCCGTCCCTGCGTTCCGGCACCTTTGCTCATCAGCCCGCTCCCGCTCCCCTCGCCGTCTCCACGCCTCCCGCCTCGTCTCCCACGGCGGTGATCAGAGAGTCGGTGCTGATGCTGCAGCCTCAACCAGCTCAGTGCATCAGTGGGTGGACAGACGCGCAGAGAGCCCCTGTCGACGGTGAGTGCGCCCTGGAGACAGGCCCACTTGGCGGATCCTGATCCTCCACTAAAGCGCCAGAAGAGACTCCAGGCCGTAGCTTTGCCGTTGTGGCAGGGAGACGCTGGACGACCGAGGTGAGCGCTAAGACAGAAGTATGTTTATGGTGCTTCTGAGGAGAGGCGGCCGCTGCGGTGCTGCCTGCTCATCCTCCAGCTCCCTGACAGCTCCCCGAGCGCCGACAGTGACGGCGGCCTCGTCCTGCAGACCCGCGCCCTCCCAGAGCCCACCTGACGTCCATCAGCGGGCTCTGTCGGGGTCCGGGGTCGCAAAGCTACTGGCGGCGCTTGACCCGGGCGCATTTAACTCCCACACTTGTCTTCAGCCGCCGCCTCAAAGGGTAAAGAGAGGCATTTCACGTCTAATTAATGCACGGGACGGTTGTATAAAACGGCTAATGAGGCTGTGATCACAGCGGCGTGAAGGCGGGTACTGCTCGGGGGGGCTGAGGTGGGGAGGGTCCCCTTCTGCCTCCACACACACCACTGACACATTGGTTATGTGGCCACTAAACCTCTAAATGCTCAGAATTATTCAAACTGAATTCATCAAAACAAAGCTAAATTATGTTGAACTGCATCAACGTGAGATACGTCACATTTTAGAGTCTTGCTCAAGGACGCACCTGGTGGGATGAACTGGGTCGGACCTTCCGCTTCCCAGTCCAACACTTCCACTGGGCCGGCGGGCCACTACATAGAGTCTGGTGCTGAGATCCCAGCGCCACCACGCTGCAGAAAACTTTTCATGAAGGAGCTCGTCCACGCGCTGAACATCAACCAACGCGTCACAAACCGCACGTGCACCGCTCCTTCATACACTTGGGTGCTAATACCCAATAAAAAAACTTGCTCCCTCAGCACAGCCCTTCAGCAGGATGAATGGGCTGCGCACAGGCTGCTCTCTAAGCAACTGCTCATTACTCAAAAACACATCTGCTGGAAAGTAAGAATCCTCTCTCTCTCTCTCTCTCTCTCTCTCTCTCTCTCTCTCTCTCTCTCTCTCTCCATTATGCCGCCTCAGCTTCATTTCATCTATATTATTCTGTCACACTCACAGGTTCCTGTTTGGATCTTCCAGAGCCGCGCTCACCTGTGCGATCTCGTACAGCAGCTTGTAGTGTTCCTCTCGCTTCTGTAGAGTGCACAGATTGCAGCCCATTATAGTCGTCGGGGAGGCGCCAGGCGTCCGAGGGTCCCCGAGCAGCGGTGCTGATGCTGGTATGGACACAGGGGGGTCACGCTCCACACCGGAGCGCCGCTTCTCATCAGTCACTCCTCAGCGAGCATCCCGTCCACGCGTTGGGCTCAGCGGCGGCGCTCCAGGCGGCGGTCGGGGCGCGAGCGGTCGTACGAGCATCCACCAGTGCGCCTCCTCTCTCCTCTCCCTCTATTTCACACACTGCACATGCACACACTCGCACGCCGCGCTTGCGACTCTCGCTCGCCGAGACACTCCCCCCTCTTTTTATTTTTTCCCCCCTCCTCCCCGGCGCACATGACTCCGCTGACGGCGGCTCATTAATAATGAGGGGCAGCGCGGCGATATTCATGAGGGAGGCGGGAGCGGAGGAGGAGACGGGGGAGGAGGGCGGAGCGTGGAGCAGGAGCAGCGCTTCATTACAGCCACAATGAGCTCCTTTGTGTGAGCAGCGTGGGCAGCACTGACACCAGCGAGAGGCCGGCGGCCGCCTGCATCCTTTTACCTTCCTCACGTTGGCTGGAACAGGAGGAGCAGCTGAAGGCATTAGCTGCTGAACAATGCAGGGCTGATAAGTATCAGTTATTGGTCCCTGAAAATGTAAGGAAACAGTCTGAGGCTGAAAAGTAGAATGAAGTTGTTGTGATATTAACACAGTTAGAGCTGAAACGATTTGTCGGTCGATTCTATTTGATCAGCATTAGGAGAAGCACACTGTTTTGTTTTAGAAAAACTAACAGCATCTGTACGTGTGCGGGTCAGACGTCCGGCCTTTGGTGTCTCATTGAAGCCGATATGAACATGACACAAACCGCTACATGTGAGAAGGGGCCTCAGACGAGATGGAGCCGTTGCACTGCATATTTATAACTGCGCTACAGGTGCCACTGATAATGGGGCTCCTCAAAACAAATTGGCAATCAGCAACCAACCCAGAGACGACGCATCAGCCACCTTCAGTCACACTGCGATAATTGCGAGACAATAGACCTTCTCCATTGTATCTGCCGTCACAAACAGGAAGCCCCGCTAATAAGCGATAATTGATAACAAATAGGCCTCTCAGCCAACTGCTAAGAGTAGTAGCGCCCATCGGCCGACTGAAGGGCCTCCCCACCCCCGGGTGAGCCCCATCCCATTTTTTGGGCTTTAATTTAATTTAAACGCCCGTCAGGCAAGAAAAACAAACGCGCGTTAACGCCATCCTCCCTCTCAGCCCTGTGCTTTTTACACTCCCATCACCGGTCCAGATAAGCCGCATCCTCTGCAGTTGCCAGGCGATGTCAGATCCACGGAGTGCCGTTGAGCTAAAGTGTCAATTTGACATCAAAGGGACTTGACGGGAGACTGAGCGGTGGAGATATTAGACTGCGTTCGCCTGCAGCGGCACAAACTGGAAAGGAGGCCGGTCCGTTTCGCACAAACGGAGCCCTGAAGAGGACGCGCGTCTCACTGTGTGCCGTCGCACGCCGTCGACCGTCGCGCGGTCAAGCAGAACCTCCTGACGGGACACGCGGGGTGAACGATGCTCTGTGAGGAGCGCATGAGGCCTGATGAAAGCGCTCCCGGGAGCTGTACGACCGCCGCCTTCACGCAGCGACGGGGGGTTTTACCAACGCTGCCACATTACACTCATGTTTAGTCAAACCATTTACTCTGAGACAAGGCGAAGCTGCACGGGTGCACTTCGTCTTGCAGCACGTCGCTGCTGGACTCCTTAGGTAGAAGTTACGAGCGGCCTTAACAGTGTCCCACAGTGAGTCACACTCCGTAACACTGATATGGACAATGAAAGCGTCCTTGCATCCTTTCCACTGCCCACGGCCCATTTATCATCCGGCTGCCCTTTGCCTGCTCGGGTAGAAATGGGCTTTCAATCGTGTTCATTCTCTCGGTTAATGGGTCTCACATCGCGGGGCATACACAGGCGATTTGTCCTTACGGTGACAGCTGTATTTTCAGGTTTCTTCAATTGCATTTCTGATAAACTGATATTTGAGCTGACCTTAAACCCGGAGGTATAACCTTCATCCAAGTGTGTAATGCAGGTACAGGTGGAGCCGCACATTCCCGCCCAACGCTTCAACACCTGCAGGGAGTTAAGGCTGTTTGTCTAAGGCTGTCTCACAAACACACACTCACGCGAAATGAGCAGCATAAACACAACTGATCAGAACACTGTCAGTGAGGAATATGAATTAACAATGCGTATCAACAAAGCGCATTTGTATTGATTTGGTGTCTAGGGATAAATACAGCCGACCGTCACCGCACAAAAGCTGGATCAATTCAATATTCTAGCGCATCTGGTTCAAAAGCCTCACACACACACACACACACAGGTGGAGCTTTCATTTCCGTTCCGGTAGAAAGTACTCACACAATCACAGCTATATGCAGGAAAAAGGTGACGCTCATCTTCTGGAGAATATGAGCTAGGAATTACACAAAGCCTCATCCGGCTGGGACACGACAGTGTTGATGCAGGATGGTGAAGGAGACGTCTGTATTCCAACACTCGTATAAGCCCACGGTAGCCTTGACAACAAAGCGGAGAGCATCTTAAAAGCGCTGGAGACTTAATAAGAAGCCGTTATTGCTGTGATTACTTGTCTACAGGCGCGTCTGTCAGGAATATCAAGTGTCCCAACAGTGTTTAATGCATAAACAGGTTTATTAGACGAGCTCAGACGCACCAGGTGGGCAGAAACCTCTTTGGTGCGAGCGCCGAAGATTGAAAATCCCGTGGTGCGAACGCGGCGCCGTGGGGATCTGAGAGTGGTTGTGATGTGGCGCGTGGCTCAGATCCGATCGCCCACTGCCGCTGCGAGGCGGCCGGGCCTCCCGGGCCGCCACGTGACCCGGCTGGGAGTAATTAAAAGAGGCAGTTCTGTGAATGAATCATGGCCGCGGCCGCTCCCCTCGCGGCGCAGCGTGCACAGGTGGGCTTCAAAGCCGGCGCGGCCAGACTGAGGGAAGCCGACCAAAAAGCTTCTCAATGACAGTGAATTATTAAAAAGCCCTGAATCTTTAACTCATGTGGGAACATGACTGGGGATGGAAACAGCACCGGACTGGATGCAGTGGCCACTTCAGAGGCTCGAGAGCTGTTTCAATTCACATTAGGTGATGAAAACATCATCAGAAGATTAGTTGACAAATGTGAATATTTTAGTCTAGTTTCATTTTTCCCAACAGCAGCAAAGTGCTTCCATATTAGACCCAATGCAGCTGATTTAAGCTAAAAGACATTAAACTGAAAATAATTCACATATTGACAGGATGTATAATTAAAAATGCAGCGTTGAGATGGTGTCTGGTTTGATGTATGTTAATTTAAGCAATAAATGAAACATGCAATAGTGTGGGAAGAGTAGACAGCGCCACTTTAGCAGAATTATTCAGAATCAATCTGCTACTAAAAAAACCTGATGCGACGTTCAGTTACATTACGGAGAAAACAGAAGGTACCAGAGGATCAGAGCTGCTGATGTTGGACCTGAGTCGTCTCCACTTCAAAGAGACACACGCATAAACTACTGTACATAAAGATCCATTATTGCGGCCGGTGCCGGTTCCAGCTCCAGTGAAGGAATCTGGTTCCAGAAAAAGGCCGTTCGTTCCACACCTCCTTGGTAACACTGGTTGACTGTTACTGAATATTTTTTATTCTCCAAGACAAGACAAGCTTCTTTTTTCACACTTTGCCTCCTACAGAGGATATTATGCAACATCCTCATCTTCTCATGCCCAGTGGTGGATGCGAGGCTGGAATCGCTAGGACCGTCATCATCACCGACTGGATCGACTCTCCCCACCTCAGCTGTGCAGCCGTAACCTCAGAATGCTCATTTTGACCAGACAAACAAGCAGATCAACAGATGTGTGACCTTTGGGGAAGGAAACGCAGTTTGATGCCGTAGGCTACAGGAGGAGGCGGGTGAAAGGTGAGGCTCCTGCCTGCTTTCGTACCCCTTCAGCCCCAGCACCACCACGTGAGGCTGACCCCGACAGCACCCGCTTAGCGCGGCGCCTTCGGGGCATCCTGCCCAACGCTGCAGCGGCTTCTCTGGGAGGCGGAGGTGGGAAGGTTGGCTTATGATGGGCCTCGGAGGTTCCCCCTCCACCCTGCGGTGAACAGTGCTTGTTTCAGATGCTCATGAGTGCAGAACCAGTCAGTTTATTTACGTAGGAGACAGGAAGCGCTGAGAAAGAATATTAACCCCCCACTAATAATTTGGATCATTAAATAACACGATATAACCAAAGAAAATGCCTGAAATAATGATTCTTTCCAGAGGTCAGTGACCTTAGCACGTTGAACATGGGACGCTTGTGATCTTCGTTCATCTGCAAACTTCTGACAGCCGCTGCACGATGAAAGCAGCTGATAGGAGCCAATCAATTCGTCGGAGAAGCTCAAGGTGGCGATTCTCGGCGACGAGCGTGTACAACAGACACAGCATCGATTCCACGCTGGCGCCCGCCGCCGCCGGAGCACCTGTCAATACGCACTCAATACACCTTTGATTGTGGATGAGAGCTTTGTGCTCCTAAAGAGAGGAAGCGGATCTATAGAGGCAATCACCTCAGAGGGCGCGCGGGTTAGAGCCCACGGCCGCTCTGCTCCGTCCAGTCAAACAATGAGGAGCTGCCGTCTCTCACTGTGTCCTACGATTCACCAACAGGTCATCTCACCGCAGGGACGCAATAACAATGGCCTCAAGCTCTTCTCAATGTCAGACTATCTGTTTAATTAATCTGCTTAGCATCAGTATAGTTTGTGTTTTAAAGCAAAACCAACTCATATTCATGAATAACAGAGCCGCTGGAACCTCCACCTGACTCCGCAGCCCCGAGAACCCGTCTCGTTTTCCAGATCACGGCCCATCATAAACCTTTGCTTCTAGCTATGGAGCTGTTTCCATTGGAGCAGTTATGCTACAGTAAATCTGTACACAACATCAAAAGCCAGGCAGAAAAAGCAATTAGGAAGCTACAGCTACAGCCAGTGGTTCTTGGAAGGGAGAGCAAAAAGCGCAAGCAGCAAGACTGGCCTCATTCTGGAGAACTGATGGTGGCTCACAATGCTTTGGCTCTACGGTTTTACAATGAAGTAACACAGACATATGACAATTTATAAAACGTTGGAAAACAGACTATAACTTTTGCAGCAGCACAATGATTTTTGCTGGTCTACGTCAACGCAGACCTAAAACACACCTCTACTCTAGCTTCATGCTCTCTCCGAGGGGGAAGGGCTCTGATTCCTGCCTCTGTTCCTCGCTGTGAAAGTCACCCGCGTGCCCGCGGACCAGATTAAAGCCGCCACTTAAACAGCGACGCTCCACAATGAACACGGCTCCAGATCTGCTGCTAATAACGCACCTGCGGATGCATCACGGGCTTGTTTTCCCGCACGCAGTTTAGTCTGGAATTATGATGATGCCCGGGGGGCGGGAATCTTATTTCCCGTCCTCCCGATAAGGAAAACGAGCAGACGGCAGCCGAACGAAGGGGAGCGAGGGCTGCTGGTGCGCTGGCACTCCAATTCAGCAGACGGGATCAGATAGCGTCCGACGGGAAACGTTTCGGTGTTGGCGGTGACAAACACAACTTCATGTCCTGTCGCTCGGCAGCGCCTGCTGCGCCCGCACCCTTTTGGCTCTTCATAAAGCCGAAGTTAATTACACGTTTTGTTATCGCAGCTCTTTTTCGGAAACAACACATCTGGATAATGTGAGTTGGGCGTTTGCAGGAGCGAGACAGATCCACCATAACGAACACGCTGATGCTGAAATGTGCCAATTACCAGTAAACACCGCGCTGTTGTTCCTTTCCAGGTATTTGGTCGTAAAAACAAAATAGGACAAATTAAATTTTTGATGTCATGTGAAGTTCTGGGAGTGTGCGCAGGTTGGAGCGACGCTTCCCGAGGGGACGAACGCCTGCTGCAAAACGCCTCATCCTTCTTCTGCTGCCGAGACTCAAAGACGCACGCCTCACTTCGGTGCTGCAGGACGTTTGCCATCACTGGGACCCATCATCTGGAAACCGTGATTATCTGCACCAAATCTTGTGCCAGCGCTTCTAGTGGATGTTGACACGTCTCCCAGGATAAATAAGAAGCACAGCTCTGCACGACCGAATCCCAGCTCCAGTCCTTGTGATTAGAACGGATGGTGGTTGACAATTGGATCAACAGTGACTTAATGCATTTTTCTCAAGACTGTGTCCACAACCAGAAGAACCGTTGCACAAACCATTAAAATGTCCCAGTGTTTCTCTCTCTGTCATCTCTGATAGAACAAAGAGAAAAGCCCCCAAATCAGAGTGTGGGAGGATTTGATCTTGATCAAAGAAAACCAAATGAGGTAAAGATGCCGTTGGAAGATTCACAATCAGAACATCAAATGCAGCCCTGGAACGGACACGTACGTCTCGCGCTCCATTATTTTGACTGTATCAGAAACCCAACATCGCCAGTGGCCACCTTCAACAGTCCACAACCAATATATACGTCCTTGTCAATTTTCACTCTTGAGGACAGCAACAAATAAACACAGCTGACCCCTCGCTGCCGCTCGTCCATCGCTCCGGTTCTTTATATCCCAAAGGACGGCCATTGATTTTCCAGTTATAAGACCAAATTATTGAATGTCAGGTGATAAAGTGTTTGGATCCACGGTATTTCTCCACAGTGGGCCCTCGGAGGGAGGCCGGCCACGTCACCATGGCAACCCCAGGTGTTTGACAGCACTCGTGACAAAAAGCCCATCTTCCGAGATTCATCATAAAAACCAGGTCCTTTCTGCTGGAGCAGGCGACTCTCAGCCCGTGACTGCACTGAATCTTTGGGAGAAGATTTGCAGTTACACGTACTGTACAAGAGCTAAAGCTGCAGAACATTTTACAGACGCAAAGCCATTGATTAGAACAAACAAACCATGGTCAGGAAGCAATAAAATGGGAGTTTTAAATCTAAGCTGCAGACGAAAACCACCACATAATCATACGAGGCTGTATTTCTTTGTAGCGGCCTTCTAATGAGATTATGGTGTCTTATTGATTGGCCTGTTGTTATGCTTGATGGACCCGGAGGAGCTGCAAGGCACTCTCACTTTTCATGTGGGACAACAATCTGCCCCGACCCTGAACTGAGGCAGCACGGGACTTTCCGCCCTCATACAAATACATCTTTTGTCCCGTGGCGTGGCCTCAAGAAATCAGCCCAGCATGTTGTTGATCAGATATGGCCGTGTGCGTGACCCCATCGAGCCAACACAAGGGGAAGCGTGTGTGGGGGCTGGGTGAAGACGAACCCAAAGGCCTTCACATCATCCAGGCTTGTAGCTTAAAGGAATCTATTTTAAGGTCTTGGGGCAGCACGGGTCAACAATTCCCCCGTTGACTTTGGCGAAGAAACGGGTTCGAGGTGCACTCGCAGGCCGAGACACATACAGAGATGGATTAACAACCCATCCTGGAAACCTTCTGGGAACGGGTTTCGCCTCACAGCACATGGGAGATTAAACCAAAGGAGAACAATATTCACAAATCAGCCAGTGGTTATGAGGAAACCATCCATCAGTGAGCTCTATGCAACCCAGCAAACCCTCTGGTCCTCAGAAAGCATCATTATCTAGATGGAAGGACCCGATTCATCCTCCTCTGCCGAGATCCCATTTCTATTCCTGCACATGGCCACTAAAGTAAAGTACAGCTGCTACACAAGCAGCACAATGAGCACCATTTTAACGATGTGTCTCATTAGGCTGATGTTGTATTGGACCGATCTGCATCTTCTTCAGCTTCCGGGTTTACGCGATGCTTCGCTTAAAGTTGGAGCATGGAAATAGCAACGCGGTACGAGCAGCTCTCTACCCACGTACTGTAGCATGAGTGTCAGGTGCAGCATCCACATGAGACACGAGCAGACTGACAGAAGCTCAGCTCTCAGGAGGCGCGAGTCATGTTAGAAGGTGCCGAGCCCAAAAAGACAGTGTGGAGAAACAGAAGCTCCCCAGAGACGGACGAGACCGATTCATACTGCATGTGTGTGTGTGTGTGTGTGCGTGCGTGCGTGCGTGCG